>NC_142038.1:0-307500 GCF_982192425.1 Myodes glareolus
ACCCTAACCCTAACCCTAACCCTAACCCTAACCCTAACCCTAACCCTAACCCTAACCCTAACCCTAACCCTAACCCTAACCCTAACCCTAACCCTAACCCTAACCCTAACCCTAACCCTAACCCTAACCCTAACCCTAACCCTAACCCTAACCCTAACCCTAACCCTAACCCTAACCCTAACCCTAACCCTAACCCTAACCCTAACCCTAACCCTAACCCTAACCCTAACCCTAACCCTAACCCTAACCCTAACCCTAACCCTAACCCTAACCCTAACCCTAACCCTAACCCTAACCCTAACCCTAACCCTAACCCTAACCCTAACCCTAACCCTAACCCTAACCCTAACCCTAACCCTAACCCTAACCCTAACCCTAACCCTAACCCTAACCCTAACCCTAACCCTAACCCTAACCCTAACCCTAACCCTAACCCTAACCCTAACCCTAACCCTAACCCTAACCCTCTAACCCTCTAACCCTAACCCTAACCCTAACCCTAACCCTAACCCTAACCCTAACCCTAACCCTAACCCTAACCCTAACCCTAACCCATGTTGTATGGAAAATTCACTCAAGATGGCGGTGAAGTCACTCGACCACAGTTAAGATGGTGGTGAGGTCACATGACGTAAGTCAAAATGTCAACAGTCACATGTTACATGAAGAAATGCTATTATTTTTGAGCCTTAGGTGTTTTAACCTCAATATGTTATGGAAAAGCCTCAAATTTTGAGCTGTAGAATTTAAGCTTAATAATATGAGAGCTAGAGATGTGATGCACATTGTCGCTGAGCTTCCATGACACAAGCCGTGGCAGGGAGCAAAAGGATGGGATTGAACAATCCAGACCATGCTACAGCTGGAATTGAAAAAAGCCAGGGGATAGACATGGATGGTTGCTATCCACAGCTGATATTGTGACAACCTGCAAAACAATGACACCACAAGGGCTATAACAGGGACTACTCCCCGTATAGGCAGAGTGCAAATCGGCTGAGCACCCAGACCCGTGAGCCGGGCGTTCCCTGACTCTGGTTGGGGTGCTATGGCCTGGCTGATTCTGGTCTGGGTGACTCAGAAGCCAGAGAGGTCAGAGGCTGCTCAGAGAGGCCTTTTATGGCGAGTGGAAAAAAGAAAAGAAGTGGGAAAAAAGGAGAGAAAGAAGGATCTGAGGGACCCTGGGCCCTCAGTCATGGGTGGATAGGCCCCAGGACATTCCAAACACATTGTAAACTGAGGGAAGAAACCATAGCAGAATGCGGGAAACTTACCAATGGAAGCCGGTGGTGGGAGTAGGACTAAAACCTGGTTCAATCTCTGGAGAGGAACAGGAGTGGGAGAGGCTATCCAAGACAGGACCCCAATTTTATGATTTTTTTAGAAATTGCTGCAAGATCCCCGGTGGAAATAGGCAGCAGAAATGCTGTAGGTCCCAACTGGTGGTAGCAGGCCATGTAATGGCAGGCAGCAGGCCCTGGGAGCATCCAGTCCCAGGCAGAGATGGCTGCCAGTCCCAGAGTAGTGGCCCAAGCAGTAGTGGCAGGTCATGTGGCAGAAGGCAGCAGACTCTGGGAGCAGCCAGTCCCAGGCAGAGACGGCTGCCTGGTCCCTGAGCAATGGCTGGTCCCAGGCAGGGAGACACATGGCGGGCAAGCAGGAGACAGAGACATGGATAGACACAACATACAGAGTGAGATTGAATATTATTCAGGGGGTTATGGAGAGGGAAGGGAAAAGGGAGGACAGAGACAGACAGACAGACAGCAAGAAAAAGAGAGAGAGAAAGAGGAGAAAGAGACAGAGAAGGGGAGAAGTGGAGAAGTGGGGAGAGAGGGAGAAGTGAAGTTGCCGCTCCAAGAGGAAGAGGGAAACGACAGTGAGCTCAGGCCAGAAGCTGAAAATCAACCTACCTCAATAGATGGGATAGGGAGTGGGCATGGCTTATCTCTTAAGGAGACAGAACAACCATTACACAAACAATTCAATGAGACCATAATAGCATACAGTATCAAGATTCTGTGTATTTTACAGCTTTATGTGGCTTTATTTTAACCTCTATTTATTTGATTTTTAATTTTACTTTTTGAGACAGGTTCTCTGTATATCTTTGTCCTGAATAACTCGGTAGACCAGGGTGTCATTGAACTCGCAGAGATCATTCTCTGACTCCCAAGTGCTGGAGTTAAAGGTATCTGCCACCAGACCTTGAATTTACAGAGATCTGTCTGTCTCTGCCTCCCAGGCATTGGTATTAAAGGTGTGTGCTACCACACCTTGAAGTAACAGAAGTCAATGTACCTCTGCCTCCCAAATGTTGGGATTAAAGGTGTGTACTACAACACCCAACTACTCTCTTTTTTTCTTTAAGAACTTTAACTTTTAGCCTGCATATATAAACCATTTAGAGGTTTTGTCTTTGAATCTCTCTTTACTGTATCTCTCTTTTTCTGACCACATGAGTCTTTATGGAGAGGACTAAAACTGTGGCTTTGACAGCTGAATTCAGCACATTCCTTTGTTTTCCAGCCTCATGGCTGAGGTACCGAATGCAGCTATTTTTATTGCCACAACTCTATGGCATTTCAAGGTCCTTGTCAGCAAGCAAGCTGCAACATTCAGTACAGACCACACTCAGTCAAACCGTCTGCCTGAAAGAGTCAGAGTTTGCCCTGTCAGGACAGCCCAGAAAACAGGCATTTTAAGACAGTGCAGCTTGTTTCCTGCTACTGGTGAAAACTGAAAAGCATGCAGTCAGCTTTTCATCAACACCATTTAAGTGTTTTGTGGCAGGACCTCTTATAGAGCTGAAGGCTTTTTTCAGCTAAAGTGAGTTAGGAAGCAGCTCTTAGATGACAGTACTTGCTTACCTCTAGCAAGTATACAATGGAAGAAAGTAAGCATCTTCAAAAAATGGTGCTGGCACAACTGGATGTCAACATGAAGAAGAATGAAAATAGATCCATATATATGACCATGCCCAAAATTCAAGTCCAAATAGATTAAATACCTCAATATAAATCCGACCACATTGAACCTGATAGAAGAGAAATTGGGAAGTAGATTGCAACACGTGAGCACATTAAATCACTTCCTACATATATCACCAGTAGCACAGACAATAAGAGCAACAGTGAATAAATGGGACACCACATGAAAATGAGAAGCTTCTGTCATTGAGACAAAAAGGCATCCTGTTATTCTCCTGGGGAACAACATTTCCCAGGAGGCCCCTGTGCACAGGCGCAGAGTACAGCATCATCTGTCTGACTCAGAAGACTTCATTTCCCAGAAACACATGCACCCACAATGCAACGCAACTCCCCCCCCCCCCCGCAGATGCAAAACGCAGTGTGTGATGCGTGTAACATGAGAGGGCCGGGCCACTTGTTTGTGTTTTCCATCCTGCCTGGCACCCCAGCTGTTTAATCCCAGAGAAAAATCACACACAGATCTCTATAAGTTATAAAGCTGATGGGCCCATTAGGTCAGGCTACTTATTAGCTAACGCTCATATCTTGATTAACCCATTATTCTGATCTATTTTAGCCATGTGGCTTGGTACCTTTTTCAGTGGGGCAGCTCACATCCTGCTGCTTCGGTGATCTGGGTAGGAGTGTGAGGAATCAACTTCCTCCTCCCCAGAATTCTCCTGCTCTCCTTGCATCATTTCCACTTCCTGTCTGGTTTTCCCACCTACACCTCCTGCCTGACCAATCAGCATTTATTTAAAACATGATTGACAGAATACAGACATTTCTCCTGCACCACTTCCCCCTCTTTTTTTTTTTTTTAAAAAAAGGAAAATATCCATAGTCCATTTTTTGGGAATGTGGGTGAAGTATTCCAGGCTACTTCCTTCTGGTTGGGGTCGCTGATAATCTTATGGGGACCTAAAGAAAATTTAGAGTTATGATCAATTCCTGACTGAAGTATCCTGTGAGTCTTGATCATCTCGGGCAGCAGTCTTGAACCTGTTCTGGATGAAGAACTCAGATATCTGGGCCATCTGTTTCTACCGGAGATTGCTCAGGTGGTCTCCCTTGGTCAAAGATGATTTTTCTTAACTCAGAATAAATCCAGAGCCTCTCATTTTCTGTGGAAACAAAAGCAAAATCTCTTTACCAAAGTAACATACCTTTTGACTTTAATTTTGAAGCCAAGGTATTTTCAAAATATTTATCTTGGATTAATTCTGCAGCATTTATAAGCAAATATCTTTTAGCAGCTGTTGCTCCTTCCTCAGCATTTAAACAATTCAAAGAGAGCATAATAACATACAGTATCGAGATTCTCTGTGTATTTTCCATCTTTACGTGGCTTTATTTTAACCTCTATTTCTTTTATTTTTACTTTTAACTTTTGGCTTTTTGAGACAGGTTCTCTGCATATTTTTGTCCTAGAACTCCCTCTGTAAACGAGGCTATCCTTAAATTCCCAGAGATCCGTCTGTCTCTGCCTCCCCAGTGCTGGGATTAAAGGTGTGTACCACCACACCCAACTACTCTCTTTCTTTCTTTTTTTTTATTTCTAAGGACTTTAAACCATTTAGAGGTTTTTTTTTCTTTGAATCTCTCTTTACTGTATCTCTCTCTCTCTTTCTGACCATGTGGGTCTTTAATTTGCTAAGGAATATGGAGAAAACAACAGTCAAAAGCTCTTAAGGCGTTTCAAGGTCCTTGCCAGGAAGCAAGCTGCAACAGTGTTTCCATAGTCAGGATGGCATGCTTGAAAGAGTCAGAGTTTTCCCTGGCTGGACGGCCCAGAAAACCGGCATTTTAAAACAGTGTAGCTTTTTTTTCCTGCCACGGCTGAAAACCGAAATGCTTTACTCTAGTCTTTCCCAAGCTTTCTCAGACTTTCTATGGATGCAGTTATCCACATGGGCACCATTCTGTAACATGAGGGGCCTGCTTGTTGGGAGTTTTTCTGTCCTCCCACCAGGTCCCCACAATTGTTTAGTCCCAGAGAAAATCACCCAACAAGCCAAGAGGCCGAGCCGAGCTTGCTGCCCTTCTTTTAAAGAGAAATATACCACGCCCCAGTGGGCTGGTATTTCAGCGGCTATTGGCTGACGGAGTAGAAGGCGCTCCCACAACACTATGGGCTCGTGCTTCAGCGACTATTGGCTGAAGCAGCGGAAGGTACTTCCACAGCAAATGCGCGTACGCTGGGGTGGCCTTTAAAAGAAAGAACATCACTGGTGCCGTGACTCGACCTGGAGCCGAAAGCTGGAGCTCAGGCCTCAGGTGCTTCCTGGGCCTCCGACTTCCTCCTGGGACACGAACAGAACTGAGGACCTCCTCTACAATGACCCACATGTTCTATCTGCCTGGGCGAGCTCCTACGAACAACACTGATTTCTAATCGTGAGTGTCCCCTTCCGGCCAGCTTAACCAACTCTTTTAACCTGGGAATTGACTGGTACTCCTGGTGTTTCTAGGGTTGGGGGGACTTTCCCCAACCGCGGGCCTTCAGGGCCTGGAGTCCCTTCACTGGCATTCATTCCCAGCTTATCCCCTTTGCTAAGCCCGTTCCTGGGATGGCTTGGCCTAGCCAGTCCCCATCTACATCTTGCCTTAATGGGGAGTCACTCTCGCTGTAGGCTTGAGGTGCCACGGTTTTTTTTTGCGAGTGTTTTCATGGCCTTAGTTATGGGGGGCAAATCGTCTAAAACTATCACTCCAAACTCCCCGCTAGGACATCTTTTGGATGCCACGCAGCCTCACGCTTTGATGCCTTCCCTACAGATTTCCACACTCATCCATCTCTGCTACAAAAAATGGCCCCAATATACCTTAGAGGGAAACTGCAAATGGCCACCTAACAGCACCTTCGACCCAAACATTTTGCGGGAGTTATCAAATTATTGCAATCATACAGGCAGATGGAAAGAACTCTCCTATGTCTCTGCTTTCTTCTATATGGCCCTTAAGATTCACCCCTCTGTCCTCCCTCACTGTTCATCTGCTCACTCTCACTCTACCCAGTCAAACACAACCTCATGTAAACTTTCCAGTCCTAGGTCTCCGGAAGTCCCACATAGATCTTCTTCCAGGTCCAGTCATAAGAAAACCTCACCTAACCTTTCTCCTTCTAGGTCACCAAAAACCTCACACAAATCCTATTCAAAATCTAAAAAAAGCCTCACCTAAGCACCTTCTCCCTCTCCTGCCAACAGGTCTCCATCCAGCTCCTCCGGTTCCACTTCCTCCCACTCACCCTCTTCTAGTTGCAGGTCACATAGATCGCCAGAAGCCTCTTCAGATTCATCCTCCCCATCTCCCTCCCGCTCCCGCCCTACTCCGCCTCCTCGGTCTTCCAAAGCCCTGCTGAGTTCCCCTTCCTCTCGTGCCAGCCGCCTTGCTCTGGCACCTTCCTTCACTCCTCCGATCACACATTCGCGGGCCGCCACAGAGCCTAATCCTGATCAAGCCAAGCCTGCTACCATCCTGTCATTGAGGGAGGTGGCTGGCATTGATGGATTGGTTAGGGCTCATGTTCCATTCTCCCTTTCGGAACTCTCCCATATAGCCAAATTACTTGGGTCCTATACGTCTAAGCCTACCACTTTCGTAAAAGAATTTCAATATATTACTCAATATTATAATCTCACTTTCCATGACATCTTTATGATCCTGTCCAATAACTTACTTCCCGAGGAGCGCAGGTGGGTCTGGGAGCAGGCCAGACAGCACGCAGATGAAGTTCACCAGACTCTTGCCTCCCACCCTCCTGGGGCAGAGGTAGTCCCAGACCAAGAACCACACTGGGATTATAACACTCCAGGTGGGATCTTGGCCAGAGACCGATTTTTAACTTGTCTCCTAACAGGCCTCCGGAAGGCTGCCCTCAAGCCAGTAAATTATTCTAAAGTCTCAGAAATTATTCAGGATACAAAGGAAAATCCTTCTGCATTTTTGGAACGCCTTACAAAAGCTCTATTACAGTTTACAAACATGGACCCAGAATCCACTGAGGGCAGATAGTTATTAATGACTCACTTTTTAAATCAATGTTATTCAGACATCAAGGCCAAGCTCAGGCGTTTGGAGAAAGGCCCCTTAACTGCACAGGTGGAAGTCCTGGATATGGCTTTTAAGGTGTACCATGCAAGGAATGACAAAGCTCACAACCACTGCCGTTGCCACGTGGTAGCCACGGCCAGCCTGCCAGCCAAGGTGACAGACTACTCAACACGCCCTGTTCATGTTGCCCCCCTGCCTCCTGGGGTGCATGAGCCACCAGGCCCATGTTTCAAGTGCGGTAAGACGGCCCCTGGGCCCGAGGATGCCCTAATCTCCATCATAATCCCAGGGGATCTTATCCAAGGTGTCACAGGGAAGGTCATTGGTCTGTAGATTGTCCTCGTGCTCACAGTGGCATGGGGGCTTCGAACCCAGAGACTTCACCTGGACAGACCCTGACACTAATTTTTCCACACAGCTCACCTGGACTGTTCTCCCGCAGGGCTTCCGAGACAGCCCACACCTCTTTGGCCAAGCCTTGGCCGCTGATCTGCTCTTACTGTCTCTCCCTAAATCCAAGCTCATACAATACGTGGATGACATTTTACTTTGCAGTACATCATTAGAGATCAGCAAGACAGATACTGTTGCCCTTTTAAATTTCTTATCTAAAAGGGGCTATAGAGTCTCATCTTCTAAGGTTCAATTATCTACCACTCAGTTCCTTCCACCAAAGAAGAAGTTTTATCATTCCTGGGAGTGGCCGGCTTCCTGCGTTCCTGGATCTCCTCCTTTTCTCTTCTCGTCTGCCCCCTATATGAAGCAGCTCTCGACTCTCTGCATGAGTCCCTTCTCCATCCGGTTACCAAACCCTTCCAAAGACTCCAGCAAGCCCATCTCCAGGCTCCAGCTCTTCATCTTCCAGATCTAACTCGCCCTTTTTCTCTTTATGTAGTAGAGAAGGAGGGATATGCCCTTGGGGTCTTAGGACATCAACTGGGACCTTCTTTTGCACCTGTAGCATACCTGTCAAAGAAGACGGACCTCACCACTCAGGGCTGGACACCCTGCACACATGCTTTGGCGGCTGCTGAGCTTCTGATTCCTGCCAAGCCCGCACCTGTCACATCTTAAACCATTTACTCCTCCAGCTCAAGACAATCCCTCATACATGGTAACTCAGACAGGACCTTGCTCTCTTAAGTTCCAGAGGACACAAGAAAAATAGAGTTCCTATCCATCACTCAACTCTCTTATGTCAACATATTATCCTTTCTTCTCTTTTTCCTATATGTAACCTCTCCAAATACCTCCAATGTCATGTTTAAATTTCCAAATAACCACTCAGCTGCTCTTACAGGAATCATCAAACACACAGCCAAAGATTATAAGCCCAGGTGGTAAGCAAAACCAAAATGGGACCTTTGACATGACAGGTTCAACACTGACTGCAGCAGTGTCCCCTGGATGTTGAGGCAATGCCCAAGATAAAAAATTTATTTCCTTTAAGACATTTTCTTTAAGCTCCAGGGAGCCAGGTTGACCCACTTAAATGGACCAGACTCAAAACGGAATAAGTATCATTTAATTTTATTTTATTCCCCCCACCTTAAATCTCCTCTTTAATTTTTTTCCTCTTCTAATGTGACTTGTTTTCCAGCTCCTCAAGACCTAGAGAGATGTGATTTCAATCAGACATCACAGGACACCAGCGGACAGGACATAATCACCAGGATGCATTGGACATCACAGGACACCAGCTGACAGGACACGATCACCAGGATGCATCAGACATCACAGGACACCATTGGACATGACACGATCACCGGGATGCATCGGACACCCCAAACCCCTCGACGCCCATAAAGTCAGCAGGAAGAAGTTATGAGAGACCGGGCTATGCCCCCATTCCCTACCCATTAAGACCCTCAACCCCCCAAATTTTTAGCAAATCAAAAAGCATGGAATGTTATTCTCCTGGGGAACTACATTTCCCAGGAGGCCCCTGTGCACAGGAGCAGAGTACAGCATCGTCTGCCTGACTCAGAAGACTTCATTTCTCAGAAACACATGCACCCACAATGCAACGCAACCCCCCCCCCCCCCGCAGACGCAAAACGCAGCGTCTGATGCGCATATGCTGGGGTGGCCTTTAAAAGAAAGAACATCACATCCTACAGAATGGGAGAAGATCTTCACCAAACACACATCAGGAAAAGTCTGATCTCCAAAATATATAAAGAACTCAGGAAAGTGGACATGAAAATTCTAATTAACCCAATTAAAAAATGGGGGTACCAAAATGAAAAAAGAATTCTCATCATACAAAGTTGAAATGGCCAAAAGACACTTAATGTCAGGTTCAACCTCCTTAGGAATCAAGGAAATGCAAATCAAAACAACTTTGAGATACCATCTTACACCTGTCAGAATGACTGAAATCAAAAACACCAATGATAGCCTATGATGGAGAGGATGTGGAGTAACTGGAACACTCATTCATTGTTGGTGGGAAGGCAAACTTGTGCAACCACTTTGGAAATAAGTGTGGCAATTTCTCAGGAAATTGGGAATAAATCTACCTCAGGACCCAGCAACTCCACTCTTGGGAATATACCCAAGAGATACATAATCATACTACAAAAGCATTTAACTATGTTCATAGCAGCATTATTTGTAATAGCCATAACCTGGAAATAACCTAGATGCCCATCAATGGAAGAATGGATAAAGAAAGTGTAGAATATATACACATTAGAGTACTACTCAGTGGTAAAAAATGACATCTTGAATTTTGCATGGAAAGGGATGGAAATAGAAAACACTATCCTGAGTGAGATAACCCAAGACCAAAAAGATGAATATGGTATGTACTCACTCATTAGTAGACTCTAGCCGTAAACAAAGGACATAGAGCCTATCGTTTGCAAGCATAGAAGCCAAATAACGAGGTGAACCTAATGAAAAACATATAGATCCTCCTGGAAATTGAAAGCAAACAAGATTTCTGGACAAAAGTTGGGAGCATGGGGGTGGAGTAGAGATGGGGATGGTGTTGGGGGAAGGGGAGCAGGGGAAAGAGAAGGAAGAAAGGAAAGATTGGAGAGAGCTTGGGTGAGTGGGAGGGTGGAGATGGAAAAAAGGATGGATAAAGGAGCAGGAAAAAAATCATCAACATTAAAGGAGCGATTTTCGGGTTAGCAAGAGACTTGGCTCTAGAGGGGATCCCAGGTGTCCATGGGGATGTCCCCAGCTAGGTCCTTGGGCAGCAGAACAAAGGGTGCCTGAACTGGCCTTGCCCCAATATCACACTGATGATTATTAAGAATATCATCATAGAATCTTCATCCAGCGGTGGAGGGAGAGAGACACAGACCCTCTTCAATGCAAAGGACTGAGCTCCCAAGGTCCAGTTGAAGAGCATAAGGAGGGGGAAGATGAGCAAGGAAGTCTGGACCCCCAGGGATTGGTCCACACACTGAGACAATGTGCCTGTTATAATGGGAGCTCACCAAATCAAGCTGGTCCGGGACTGAATGAGCATGTGATCAAACTGGACTCTCTGAATGTGGCTGACAATGGGGGCTGACTGAGAAGCCAGTGATAAGGGCACAGAGATTTGTTTCTACTGCATGTACTGGCTTTTAGGGACCCTAGTATGTTTGGATGCAAAGCTTCCTAGGCCTGGATGTAGGAGGGAGGGATGTCCTACAGGGCAGGATTCCCTACCCTTTCTTAAAAAGGGAGAGGGAGGGAGGAGTGTAAGTAGGGGAGCAAGAGGAAAATGGGAGAATTGTAGGAAGTATAAATTTTTGAATGGAAAAAAGCATAAATTAATTAACTAAAAAAACAAAGTACAAGATGACAGACTTTTAAAGAATCAGCATATACCTAAAGAAACTCATTTATAATTGTTTCACAAGCACTATTTTTTTTTTTTTTGGTTTTGAGAGAGGGTTTCTCTGTAGCTTTGGAGCCTGTCCTGGAACTAGCTCTTGTAGACCAGGTTGGCCTGGCTCTGCCTCCTGAGTGCTAGGAGTAAAGGTATGCACCAGCACTGCCTGGGCACAAGAACTTTTGAAAAAAGTTTATTGCTATTTTTTGAAAATGTTTGTATATGAGAGTGAATTTTCAATATACGTATACATGATCTGAAATAGTGGATATTTATGAGCCTCTCAACTTGAGTGTTGGTATTTGAAATCAGAATATATGAGAAACCATCTGCAGACATTTTAGCCAATAAACCAAGTCTTTCACAGATTAGCAGCAACAAGAAAAACAAAACCTAAGTAAATAAAGAATCAAATAATTAATTCTTGGGAACATTATGCTGTGTATAGTAGATTTGCAGCATAAAATGAATACAATTCAATGACAATTTCAAACAATTTATAACAGAAATGCTGATCACAAAGCTACATTCATAGTGGAAACACTGAGAGTAATCAATGGGATAATGAAAAATTAATTATGAAAAATAATTTAATATCTAAACCAATTGTTCTCAATCTTCCTAGTGTTATGACTCTTTAATACAGTTACTCAGGATGTAGTGAACTCCCCACCTATAAAACTATGTTCACTGCAACTTCATAGCTATATTTTTGCTAACGTTTTAAATGATAATGGTGTGGGAGAATTATCTGTATTCTGTCAATCATATTTTAATAAAACGCTGATTGGCCAGGCAGGCAGTATAGGCGGGAAAGCCAGACAGGAAGTAGGGGTGGAGCAAAGAGACTGGGAGTATTCTGGAAGCAGAACCTCCCTAGCCACTCCTGTGCAGACCACCGAAGAGGCAACATGTAAGCTGTCACACTGAGAAAGGTACTGAGCCCATGTGGCTAACATAGATAAGGATAATGGGGTAATATATGTTATAAGAGTTAACAAGAAGCCTGACCTAATGAGCCAATCAGCTTTATAACCATATGGAGTCCTGTGTGTAATTTTTCTTTGTTGCTTGCCGGCTGTTGGGGTACTGGGAGGGACGGAAACCCCAACAAGCCGGCCCTCATACTACATGATAATATAAATATCTGTAATTTCTGGTGGTCTTAGACCAGTCCTGTGATAGGTTTATTTGATGCCCCAAAGAGTCATGGCCCACCAGCTTGAGAATCACTGCTCTAAACTGATATAAATAAAAAAGATGAATAAATAAACAGCACTTAAAATGGAATGAAATTCAAAACCTGGGAAACATTGGAAAATAGGAACAAAGGGATTATACCAGTAATGCCTTTGAAGGAAATGAAATCTAAAATATGATAGACAATAATTGACTTCTTAAAATGATAAAAATAATTGAACACTTTGTTATACTGAATTTGAAACAGAGTAGTCATTTCCCTGGTAGGGAGAATGCCATTAGTACAAGAACGCATGACTTTGTTCCTTGTAAAATGTTAGCTGCTGAGTGCTGCACGCTGAAACATTGAATTACAGTCAATGGCCTGTGTCTCAAACATCTGAGCTGACTTAACTGTGTCAACCAGGTTTGAACATATCTGCATAGGAAAGTAGTTCAAGCTATTCTCATTAAACTGTACCACCCACTGGTGTCTGTCTTCATTCACATGCGAGGAATTAATGTATGATGGGAAATTACCCAGAAAGTCACACACAGTGCCAAACCAGGTCCTTCTTTGTAATGGATAACCCTGAAGCTCAGTCCCTTAAGCTTCATTCTGTGATCTAGTTATTGTCCACTCTTTTACCCTCTTCCAATGTACACAGTATACTGTTCCTACTCTTCTGATCTGAAGGGAGAAGCCATGTTCCACACAAATCCTTTTATTGTTTTGCAATGGATGCCCTAAGATATGACTCAAACTGGTAATTTTAGAACTCGGTGGTGCAGAATACTTGTAATACAAAAATTTATGGTGGTTAGCCAAGAGGATAGCAGGGGTAATGCCCTGAGGGGCTACAGACAGGATTCAAGTCCAACTCAATCAATATAGGAGACATTGTCTCTAAATTGCTTTTCTAAAAGCAGAAAAGTGCAATTGTTTAAGAATTATTAAACTTTCACAGCACAGAGGTTATGACCCTGTAATGGCCCCTTGAGCAGCATGTTAGAGGTCTTTGTCTGGGATGTGGGTCTTTTGGCTGGTTGTAAATCATGGTTGTATTATTTGTTATAGGAATGTACCTTAACAGCTTATTAATCCTGGTGAACAAACGTTTGCATCTCATGATACTAATATCTAGCAGGCATGGTTAGCATACTAATCTTTGGGGAATTTGGGATGCAGTCCTCCATTACTTAAATTCTACTTTGTGTGACTTAATGCCTCCTAAACTGGTAAATTCTTATACCATTAAATCTATTATCGATTATGCTCTAGCAGTGGAGTGCTACTCTACACAGGAGAAACTGTTTAAGAGCTCAACAAAATTAACTACAGTTGGATCCTAAACTTAATGTTAAAAGTACAGAACTTCTGAAAATAATGGAGAGACCAGTAGTTTCTGAGTTTGCCAAATTTGGTGATATATCTCTCCACATGCAACAACATAAGCACTACAGGCACCACCATTTGCAGCTCCCAATGCTCTGCTCTGTGCAGACACAGCCCAGGCAGTAAAGTTATTCAGAGACTGCCAGCAGGGTGTTGCAAGGATCACTTAGGACTATTTAGGATGAGGCAGGAACACACTAAATTCTGTGTTTGTCCACTGGCTCCCAGCCAGGCAGGAGAGGACGCACCACACCAGCCACAAGCCTCAGCAGGCGAGCATTCTAGTTTGGGAACAGCGGCCCCTCACCCTCCAAGCCCAGCCACTTATCTGCACGTGGGGAGAGCAGCACTTGGGGAGAGCAGCCTCGTGCACCAAGGCAGGACCCTCCTCCCCACCTGGGGACATTGGTCCCTTACTCACCTTGGCCCACCGCTCCTCAAATCTGTGGAGAGCAACCACTCATTCACCATGGTGCAGCTAATGAGTTAACAACTTCTCTCCCCACAAGGGAGCCCAAGGCACAGTGCATGAGAGAGACTGTGATTTCTTCAGGAAGTGCTAAACCTGAAGCATTGCTCCTGGAAGGACCCTCCCATTTGACTGATGGAGGCTCTGATTGGTTAGTGAGATCTGAGTGTCAGAACCAGGTGAGCACAAGGGATACAACACAGCATTCCCATCACTGGCTGCTAATCTAAAGACAGACATAGCCCAGATTGGCTGGAGTTCTAGGTCAAATTCAACAACAAGTCTCCTGGTAATGTAAATCAATGGATTTGGTTTTGAAAGGAAGTATACAAATTCAGAGACTAATCAGACAATGTTGCACAAGAGGAACACTGGGTAAATCAATAACATTATAAACAAAGTTCACAGTGGTGTTGGAACTGGTAACCACAGTTTCACCCTTTGTGAAAAGTCTTGGGTTCTGAGGATCTTAAACAACTCTTTTCCAAAGGCCCTGGCCCCACATCTTTACCAGCTCTCTCAAGCAAATTCCCAAGATTAGAAACAGAGATCTATTATTGCTCTATACATCAGGGAAAACTCCCAAAGCCTAGGCAGGTTGCCAAAGTCAGAGAATTTTAGAACTCTGTGGTACAGCAAGGATAATGCTCTGTGGGGCTACAGACAGGATAGAAGTCCACCTCAACCAGTATAGGAGACATTGACTCTAAATTGCTTTTCTTAAAGCAGAAAAATGCAGCTGTTCTAGAATTATTATACTTTCATGGTACAGAGGTAGTGACCCTGTAATGGCCCCTTGAGCAGCATGTTAGAGGTCTTTGATGGGGAAGTGGGTCTTTTGGCTGGTTACAAATCATGATTGTCTTATTTGTTATAGGAATGTATCTTAATGGCTTGTTAATCCTGGTGAGCAAACATTTGAATCTCATGACACTAATCTCTAACCAGCATGGTTTGCATACTACTTATCTTTGGGGTATCTCGGATGCATTCCTCCCTTACTTAAATTCTACTTTGTGTGACTTAATGTCTCCTAAGAACTGGTAAATCCTTATACCATTAATTCTATTAATTCTACTCTTCTACATAACAATTTAGCAGCAGAGTGCTACTCTACACAGGAGAAACCTTTTACAAGCCCCACAAAATTAACTACAGACGGATCCTAAACCTAAATGTTAAAAGTGCAGAACTTCTGAAGACCCAGGAGAGACCAGAAGCCTGTGAGTTTGGCTTATTTGGTGATATCTCTCCACATGCAACAATATAAGCACTACAGGCACCACCATTTGAGGCTCCCAAAAAGCTCTGCTCTGTGGAGACACAGCCCAGGCAGTGAAGTTATTCAGAGGATGTCAACAGGGAGTTGCAAGGATCACTTATAACTACTTAGGATGAGACAGGACGAGGCAGGAACTCACTAAACTCTGTCCACTGGCTTCCACCAGTCAGAGGGGGGGGGACCCACCACACCAGCACTGAGCCTCAACAGGCCACTCCACCTACTTTGGAGACAGAGGCCCCTCACTCGCCAAGCCCAGCCACTCATCAGCAGGTAGAGAGAGCAGCCCCGTGCGCCAAGGCTGATCACTCCTCCCCACCTGGGGACATTGGTCCCTTACTCACCTTGGCCCATCACTCCTCCAATCTGTGGAGAACAGCCACTCATTCACCATGGTGCCGCTGCCTAGCTGACAAACTCTCTCCCGACTAGGGAGCCCAAGGCGCAGTGTAGGAGAGAAAACCACTGATTTGATGCAGCTTCAGACTACTACATCCAAGATTTAACCATAATTTTAAATTTTTTCAGAATGCACGATTACTAGTGCCCTCAATCAATAGAAAATAATAAAGAAAACTAAACTCAAGTTCCCAAAATATTATTTATTAAATATTTGTTTTCATTTAAAGGGGGTTGGTTGTAAATGATTGGAGCTGGCCCCAAACTCATGATCACCCTATCTCAGCATCCTAAATTCTGGGGTATGTACAATCATACCTGTCTCCTTTGCTTCAAGTACTGTCTTATAGAATTTGTTTTGCATTTTATATTTTTGCTTTATAGCAACCAATGTGTAAAACGTTTTGTTGCAATTGTTTTGTTAAGCAAAAGTCACTTTTAAAAATTTATTTATTTTTATTTAATGTATATGAGTGTCTATCGACCTGTACCTCTGTGTACTACATGTGTAGCACTTGCAGAGACTAGAAGGGGGCATCAGATCCCTGGAACTGGAGCTACAAAGTGTTGTGAGCAAACATGTGAGTGTTGAGAATTAAACCTGGATATTCTGGAACAGTGATCAGTGCTCTTAATCATGGGACCATCTCTCCAGCACATATTTACTTTTTAAAATATTTTTTTACTAATTTCATTTTTCATTTATTTTACATTTCAACCCATTTCCCCTCCCTCCTCTTTTCCCATTGCATCACCCCTCATGCCTCTCCCCTGACTCCCCCCCCCCCATCCACTCTTCCTCTGTTTCTGTTCAGAAAGGGTCAGGTCTTCCATGGATGTTAACATGTCCTATCAAGTAGAGGTAAGACTAAGTTCTTACCACACTTATTTTTGACACTAATCCTCACTCCAATTTAGAATAATTGTTTCTTTCCATTCTCACACAGGAAACTATTAATTATCCTACTATTCCAAAAAGACAGGAAAATGTCATTTCAGCACGTTTTCTTCTAAAGAAATTCAAATATCTTACATACACACACCAAATGCTTGCACTCCAACGTGAAAATCAGATCAGTTCTCACCAGCTCACATGTCCAAAGTAGTCGTCTATGTAGAGGCATAACAAGACTCTCTTGGTTAGGGTTATCAGTATTGTGATGAAATACCACAGCCAACTCAATTCTTACAAAAACATTTAATCAGAGGCTTTCTTATAGCTTCATTCACAAGACATCATCACCATCATCATCATCATGGGGAATATGGTGACAGGCAGGCATGATGCTAGAAAAGCACCTCAGAGCTACATCCTGAGCCACAGGCAGTTTTGGAAACCTCAAAACCTACCTCCAGTGACATACCTGCATCTAACTCTGCCTAAATCATACAGAAATCTAAGTAAGATATTTACACATATTAATTAATAACCTTACTGACAAGGTACAACTTCTTGTGTAACATTTTCATTTAAAAAGTACAAAAGCTAGAGAATTTTCACAGGTGACTAAACCTAAATACTTATGCAGTTTTAATTTCAAAATTAAAATACTTTCTATCACTATATAAAATGCTAGAATTCAAAAATTGCAAAAAATAAGCCAAGAAAATTTAAAAATACCAGGAATTCAAATTACAGCAAATGGTTTTTTCCCTCTATCAATGACAGAATTCTAAATAAAGTGACAAGTCAACTAAATTTAAACAATAAATGTCAGCCAGTTAATGAGCTATGTGCCAGAGACAGGTACTTCATAATCTAGATAAGTGGCATTATCCTCATATCATATGTAATTCAGAAGTGGGCGAAGTTAATTGGCTTTCTTGATTTTACTAGGGTACAGCAAGAAAAAGGAAAATGGAGTTAAGACCACAGTCCCATACAAATGGTGCCCCCCACAGTACAGTAGGCTATCTCTGCTTATAACCTGCAAATCAGTGCCAACTTGTATTTTGGGCTCACTGTTTATGTTCTTATTCCACTGCCTCATAGCCATATGGCAAATTTCTGAAAAATACATATTAAGTGTAGAAATTATGCAATCATGTTTTTAATTAATTTATTTTAGAAAAAGAAAAGTTTGCAATTGATGACATAAGGCATAGTATTACAATTCAACAAGTTAGTAGTAATACAGACTTTCAATAACCTTTATAGCTTAGTCCAAACTAGAAAATTACTATTATTATTTTGCTCATTCTTGGGACTCAGAGACATTCAGAAAAAATATATATTTGTAAAAAATAAAACGACAAACTCAGTCCCTCCACTTAAATCTTAATATATTATACTGGCTTAACAATTTCTGCATAAGAATAGTTGAGTAATTTTTTTCCCTGTCCATTTCATCAGAAAACACTGATGAAAATATTTTAAAACCAAGAGCTACCAAGTCAAATCTTAGAAACATCAAGGACAATAAGATGGACGAAACAGAAACAACAGACGCTTTGCTTCAGCTCCTTAAGAGTCCTTTCCATCATCTTTACTTATTTGTCATTTCTAAACCAGGTCCAAATGTCCTTTAAAGAGAGGAAGAAAACAAAACCTATGTATCTAATAAATCTCAAAGAAGTTTCAAACAATAGAAGGTACAAAACTATTGACATACACAATAAAGGATTTCAGAAAGAAAAGATGGACTAAGCATGAAGATTCTCTGGAATACTCTTGAATGTTGAGCACCAAAGAGCTAAATTTTTGAATTTCAAAAATCAGAACTTTACACATGAAAGAAAAAGTGGAATTCCATTTTCCTGAAAGGATTCTTTAGTTGGTATTTAACCATGGAACTTATCACTGAATTAGAGGATCAGTCTTTTCCTAGATTATGAAGAAGTTGCCTTGATTCTGTAGTATGTTATCCTGGTAAGCAAACAGTATTTAGAATAACACATCAAGAGAAAAACACATGCATGAACAAACTTTAAATTTTGTTATATGAGCAACCTGACAATGCAGATAAAAATATCATCATGAAAAGCAAAAAGTATAAGTTTAATATAAGAAGAAATGAAACTATTAACTTATAAACCACTTACACATTTTTTTTTCCTCAGTGAAAACATTTGGAAAGTACAAATCGAATGAGGATCAGTATGAACTTGTTTCACAATACAGAACCAAAGTACTCATTCAAGAAAAGTATTGACAAAAACAAAGAAAAGAAACAAAAAAAAAAACAAAAAACCAACCAAACAAAATTCCCCCAAACTACCTCTGTGTTTCTGTTTACTGATGCAAAGCTGTGCCTTATCTTTTTTCCTACTGAGAACTTAAAGTTATTGATAAAATACACATGACTTTTGATAGTGATGACAATAATAAAATTTATTAGCGATACTCCCTATTTCCTCATGTCTCTCTCCTTACCATAGAGTATCATAAATGAATCATCTTGTATAAACTTCAGGTCTTTCCTCCTGCAAAAAGAATTAACCATTCGGACAACTATCATGAAGTCTCCCCAAAGAGTCTTCTTTATTCTTTGGAGGAGTTTACATTTCACAGCAACTATTAACAGTGTTTACTTCCAGCTTCCATTTGAAAATATTTTGAATTTTATGAAATTTCCTGTGACTTTATATTTATACCATTATCAATAAAGTTAATTATGAGTGAATAAATATTAAAAATAGATGTTTTTTAAAATATGAAAAGAATACCTGGATACAAACTATGACTAACAATTTCCTTGCTCTACAGACAGTTTCAGTTCAGTGATGATTAATATTGCATCAGAAGCCAGAAACTCCCCTAGTTACCAAAGAAGCCCTAAGAAACATCAGTGTTAGAACTGCAAACCGTGTTTGCAAATGTTCAGCAGATCCTTTCAATAAACCCAAAATTACTCAAAGAATAGCCACCTATATATTATATAATAAAAATTCTGAGATGAGCTAAAATGAAGGCTTCAAAATTAACAAGTTAATGTTTAGTAAACATGTTATCACAAAATACCCACTCTTAGACAATCTTTGACTGCATTCTGATCAAAGATGAGAGGTCATGAATGTCATGGAGGCAAAGTAGAAAGGCTAGAGAAGGGAACGTGAATCTCTTTGTTCCTGACATCCAAGTTTAATATGCTGATTATTCACTGACATGTCATGACCTCCAACAACAGCGGGGTGGCAGTAATTTTTAAATTATTAGTTCATATATTATAAAAACATGATTTATTACTTCTGAAAACATTCTTAACTAATAGAAATTTTAGAAGTAATGTTAGAAGTAACGCCATAAAATAAAAATAAACGAACAAAATACTAGGTTGCTTTGGTTAAAAGCAAGGAGTACTAAGAGGACTTCTACTTCTTGCAGTGATGGACAGTGCACCCTGCTGAGCAGCATAGGGCAGGGGCTAAAGCCACCACTCCCGCATACCCTGGTCATTCTGTAAAGGTCAAAGATTCTTTCCCCACTTCATGGGACCATAAGCCAGTATTATAATAATGCAACTGAGTATAAGTAAAAAAGTAACATTTCTCCTTTAAAAACAATTAGTAAAATAAAAATCACTATGCTATATAAAAACCTCACTATTTTTAAACTCAGAATCTTAAATTTTATATATTGAAAAAGTTAGTAGCTTCTCTTAAAACATCTAAATTTTAAAGACTTAATTTGTTTATATAAATTTTATTCAAAATATAGGAGACTTGACATAGTAGGTGAAACACTATTTCTCTCTGCAAAACCACATATCTTCCACCCCAATTTGTCAAGATAATATTCTGTCCAAGTTTTTTTTTAACTTTGTCATAGAACATGCACACAAAGGAGTGTGAACAGAATGAGTATCATTAAGGTAAACTGACACAATGGTCTGGTTTTGTTTTAAACAAACTCTTCATCTCTGTGCTCCAAATAAGTTACCATTTATGGAAGGATTACTTTAATTCATGCAGTTGTTATTAGCAAAATACAAGTAACACGTTCTCTTCTGTAAATAGATCATGATTAAATCTCTAAATTCAATAAATACTCTTTAATAATTTGAAATCCTATCAAATTTTTTGCTCCGAAGTCTCAATCTTTCTTCTTTTCTAATACATCCTTGGGCTCTTGCATAGTAGGCACTAGAGATTCTCCACTGATGGACTCCTGCTCTTTTCTCTCTTCTATTTGTTCCTGATTTTCCATTTCGCTTTTGGACACTTCATATCGCTCTTCTATATAGCCTCCCTCTGTGTCAGCTGTGTAGATTCCATAGCACATAATGCTGATGACACCAAGTGGCAGGCCGAAGAGAAAGCAGCCCAAAAGTGGAGAACTCTTGAATATAGACTGTGGGGAGAAAATTCAGTTGCACTTGAAAAGAATTCTGACATAAAAAGCACAATGTAAATTTAAGGCCACTTACTTAAATTTCAACTCACTGCTGCTGAACTTAGTTTCAACGAATACATACATTGAGCAATATGTACCATGTTAAAGACTCTAAGATAAAAACCATGCTCATACATGCACATGTGAGTGTACATGTGTGCAGAACTGGCTATTGGCAACAGGAAAAGGAACCAAGTAGCCTGAATATTTAATAAAGATCCTTCTTTTCTTGCATTACTCATGAAGATCTCTTAGATGGTTATTGTCTATATGAACTCCTTACTAATAAAGAATGCTAGCTACATTGTCATGGTGGTCTAGGATTCAACAAATGAAAAGTGACATGGAACAGCTAGCAAGACATCTGGGTTGAACAAATAAAGAAAGACATTCTTAGAGAATTACTGTCACATTTTCAGTCTATAATTTAAGTTTGCCTCTGAAGAAAGGTAGGTATGTGGAAAGAAAGAGGTGACTGAGAACCTCAAGTTTTTCAGTTATCAAGAATACTAAATTAACTGACAGAACTTACCACAATTGTAGATTTGGCATCAAACATTATTCTTTTCAATCTCTGCAAAATGCTATCACCTCCTTGGGCCTTCAATATAAGAAGAATAATATATGTTATGCATATAATAGTACTCTATTTTATGATACATAATCATGTAACTGGAGGCCATAAAGTTGACTAACAAAATATTACACATAACACCCCTAAATTCATGATAAATATTTATACCCCCTCATGTCCTATATTCCTAGTGTATCATGCTAATGCACCCTAAAAACTCATTCTGCCCTTACTCATGATCCTTGTGGTCTGCTGGAAGTGGGTTCACCCTCTCCAGGCTTGTACAAGCTTTAAATTTCTCTGGGCTGTGTAGACACACTGTGGCTGAAGACTTTCCTACTAAGTAGCGGCATCCTCCTGAAAATGGAACTCAACAGAGAGTGTTGAGAAACAGAAAAGTTCTTGAGGAAATCAAACTCTGGCATCTAGCCATCACAGAAGTCTGGTCCATTCTTGGAATTCTTAAGCTACAGGACCAATGTAATCTTTATTATAAAAATCTGATGAGGTTTCACTAACAGAAGGGCTCACACTACTATAAATGAATTTGTTATAATAAAAATATCATCTCTCTATATATCATATTGCTACTATGTGACTAAGAGAGTTTCCCCCAAATTATTGGCTTTAAACCAAGGTAGGTAAGCAAGTTGGTTTTTCAATGTTTGTGTAAAACTGAAACAAAAATATAGGAAAAACAGTAAATACTATTGAAGTAACAAAGACCCTTCCTGTAACATGAGGGCTGGCTTGTTGGGGTTTCTATCCCGCCTGGTACCCCACAACCGGCAAGTTCCAAAGAAAATCAATCACACAGAGATCTCTATAAGTTATAAAGCTGATTGGCCCATTAGGTCAGGCTACTTATTAGTTCTTATGAGTTATCTTAACCCATTATTCTGATCTATGTTAGCCATATGGCTTCGTACCTTTTTAAGCTGTCAGCTTACATGTTGCCTCTTCAGTGGTCTGCACAGGAATGGCAGAGGAACCTCCCTGCTTCCCAGAATTCTCCTGTTCTCATTGCATCACCTCTACTTCCTGTCTGGTTTTCCCGCCTATACTTCCTGCCTGGCCAATCAGCGTTTTATTAAAATACATGATTGACAGAATACAGATAATTCTCCCGCACCACCTTCCTGTTTTTTTCACTGAATTAGAATGTTTGCTAGTCACAGCTGATCTCCATTTGAGCAGGATTTCATGATTGTTAATATGACTTGCAACCTAGTTTGAGAAATACTGCAGTAAGAGTTACAGTAACAAAGGGAAAAAAGAAAATTAAGATCATGTAGTCTTTATGACAATTTTTCCATATGATTATTTTTAGAACTCTTTGTTAGAGCCATGATTCTCAATATATTTCTTGATTGCTTAGCAAACTGGTGTTTTTCACAACTTTTTAAAAAATAGTTATTTTTGGTAACTTAATTCAGTTAGCATTAATTCAATTTACCAAAATGGGTGTTATGTGCCATGAAAATTCTCTAAAAAATATTATTCTGCATCACAAACCTCTTATTATCTCTAATACAACCCTCGAGCCCAAGAGTACCTTTCCTATCACCATGACAAGCAAAGGTATTCCAAATAACTCTTTGAAGGACATTTGTACCTATGAACCTCTGCCACAGAAGAGTATGAGACTGAGTGAATGAGACAGGAGAATGCAGTGGGTGGAAGATGATTCCCTCTTCCCTCCAGGCAATGGCTACCTATTTTTTTTTTCCATGATCAGAGGTAAAGATCTGCTAATTTATCTTCTACATCCTTCTCTTCATCCCTCCGAAATGAATTTCAATTACTTACTGGTACTGTACCATCCAAAATGCTGTTAATGAACTGGACCATATCACTGGCATCCTTAATATGTCTATCTAGTAAAAAGTACTGTTGATTTGAAGTATTCAGTACAACTATGGTTGGGACTGTCAATTCACTAAAAACAAGTAAAAAGAAAAGAAAAAATTGTATCAAGCACAGTAATAATACCCTAATGCTCATATATCTCTGAGTAACTATAATTAGGGAAGAAAAGAGATTTTTAATACTTTTATCTCTGTGGTCTACAGAAAACTTTCAAATTTTGCATCAAATTTACCATTAACCAAGAATGTATGAAAATATTCTAACAATACCTGAGTAACAATGATTAAATATAAGAACAAAAGTTGTGCTTTACAAAATATAAATTTCTGCACAGTATTACATAGAATACTAGTAACATTTAGTCCTACCTCAGATGGCTAAAACCTACACAGGCAAGAGGACAGTATCTGGAGTCACACTGTGTTTGCATCTGCAATTTTCTCTCAACATTACAAGATGTCAGTTAAATAATTAGCTTCTTACAAGAATTTTTTTTTCTGATATAATAAGAATACCAACAGTACCTAACTTGCTAGACAATTACATGAAAAAATTCAGCATGGTACCTTGTATAGTTGAGTAAACATATAGAAAACATGTTGAATAAATAGTATTGTGAATTCTCTGTAGATTCTAGTTATTCTACTTAAGATGTATATCTACTTTGATGAATATTTACGTATATTGAATATTCATCAAAGTAGATCATATCTTAGCACATTTATCATAGCTTGAATATGAAATGGCCTTTAGAGATTCATGTGTGGAAGGCTTGATCCTTAACTGGCGATATTATCTTGGTAGGTAGGGGAATGTTCAACTGTTAAATCTAGTAGGATGTATCAAGTCACTGGAAACGTGCCCTTGATGGTCTGTCTCCTTTTTTTCTTCCTCTTCTTTTATTTCTTAGTCATCTAAGGCGAGAAGTATTAGACACACACTCATGCTGCCATGATGCTTATTTAGACTGAAAGCAATGGTGACCACCAACACTGACTGAGGGAGGAGCCTATGAGCCCCTATCCCTTTTGTGTGATTATTGGCAGTTAATGGCTTTCATGTCAGGAGGTTATCATTTTCTTCAGCAATATTACCAATGCTCCAGTCAACAACCTACCACACACTCATGCACACAACTCTAATTAAATTCAGTTGGGTCACACATAAAAAGAAGGTATAAAAGAGAGAGGGACAGAATGAGGTGGTAATAAATAAAATTTATTCTACAAACATATGAATCTACCAATAACTATTAAAACTGAAAAAAAAAGACTAGTGTCAAATCCTTCATGTACCTCCAATAACTGCATGTGGATGTCAGCCACCAACTCACAGATGGGGTCTCTCCTGCTACCTTGTGGTACACTGGGATCAAACTCAAGTTGTCAGGCTTGTGTGCAAGTGCCTCTACCCAGTGGACAATTTTACCAACCCATAATTACCTATTAAAATTATTAATGTATATATTATAAAAACCCACAAATATACATATTGTAGAATAATCTGATAATGCTATAAGTTATAATGTTGAAGCTGGAAATAATCTTTTATAGTAAAGACTAAAATGGAATCTCAATAAATTCAAAATAAGGGATTTATAAACCAAAACAAGGCAATTAATGGGAGAATGTCAGTATCAGACAATGATGTGGTTTCTTTTTTTTTTTTTGGTGGTGGGGCATGTCTTTACCATTAAGTCTTTTCCATTCTCTCAAAATCAGAAATACCAAAGTGGAAAAAAGGCTAGTAAAACCATCAACACTTTACTTACTCCATCAGCAAGGTGTTTATATAGTCATTTCCATCCATATGGCCAAACTGAAAATTTCTATAAGATACCAGCAATAGAGAGAAGAGAAAGAACACAATATTAGATTTAAAAAAAAGGTACACAACACAATGAGAATTTGGTAAGCACATAAACTTTAAATACTGAATAGGGAAATACCTATGATATGTACATAAAGTTTATGTTACTGTGTTTTGATAAGTACATGAGCAGTAACAACAAACTCTAAGATATTTCATCTCATTATACATGTTTAAAAGGCAGGGAAAGAAAATGTGCTCTCAGTAAAATGTAGTTAAGGAAAGCTGGTTTACCATGAAATAGATCACTCAGATGAGGTCTCATGTACCATTGGAAATACACAATGAACTTTCAGTAGGTTTGAAACATGAAGAAAATAATGAATCATGCAAGTTTCTCTTTCTGTTACTAGAGACAGCAACACACACAAAAATCTGGAACACAGCAAAATTTTCATTTCTAAGTAATTTTTACATTTTGTTAATTTGAATATTTGTTTTAATCATCTACCTGACATGTGATTGCTCATTTGAATTGTTTCAAATTTGCAAGTCTATGGGCATATTTTCCTTCCATAAAACACATGTCAAACACTCACAGGAAGCAGAAATGGATTTAATTATAAATAACTGGGTACAACTTCTCTAACTTGTAAGATGTGACATAGATTTATCCTCAGGCTGATCTGAAGTTCCTAGTCATTTACTGCAAATCTTGATTCACCTTTCAAAGTGTGATATGAACTCTCTTTTCTGGAAAGCTTGGGGCTAGAAGTGCTTCACATTTCTGAAAGTTTTCATGGTTTGGAACATTTGCACATAAACAATGAGCTCCCTAGGGCAGGGACCAAAATGTTAAGTACAGAATTAATTTTTTCTTCTATAGATACCTTATACATGTATCCTGAAGGAATCTCACACAATTCTTTAAAGCTGACTCTGTGCTCTGATCACTAACATGTGAGGGTAGCTGTGAAATTTTCTATTTATTGTCTTTTCAAAGCTCATGTATGTAGACCTTAGAGCATCTCAGATTTCAGATTTAAATTTCAGAGATTAGGATTACTCAATTTATCTTACTGTTTTAGATTTATTTAACTGTAACACCAAGTTACACAAAGACAACATTTCTAAAAAAGACAACTTTCAGAACACATGCACAAACCTGTGGAAGTGGTCTCTGAAGTCTCTAGCAACTTCCTGAATAACTGATTTTAATCTGTAAGAGAACAAATATATAAATATTTCACCTCCCAGTTAAAAAGTTTATTTATTCCATTTATAGTATCTGTCATTTTATCTAAATGAGACATGAATGACATTTGAAGGTTAAATCTGTTTCAAAGCAACTATACCTGGTATGTTCAAGTGATGTGTTTTTCTCATCAATAACTGCAATGGCCACAAGCTTTCCTAAAAGTAAGAATAATATCTTTCATCTACTGGAATTGAGAATGACATAGCACATTCACATTCTTGTCAAATATTACTTCTGCTGTAACTGAGAACTATCAGAATATGTTTCTAGATTTTGATTCCAATCATCCTTTACATGTTACAAAAAATTAAACCATCATATTATATATTGTTTGTAGCCTGGACCAATGGATTAGTCAACTGTAAATGATAAATTTCCTCTATGAAGTAAATCATAATAAATTTATAGTAATTTCTCTATTAAAATGTGTTATGCAACCCACAGACTGGCACAGTATTTTGTCAAAAGCTATACCATAAAGAGGACATTGATTTAAAAAAAATTAGTAAAAATAAGTCAAGTGATGGTAGTGCATGCCTTTAATCCCAGCACTCAGGAGGAAGAGGTAGGCAGATCTTTGTAGGCTTGAAGCCAGCCTGCCAGCCTGGTCTACAAGAGCTAGTTCGAGGAAAGGTAGGGCTGTTACACAGAGAAACCATCTTGAAAAACCAAAAAAAAAAAAAAAAGAAAAAAAAAACAGAAAAAATTGTTGGTACTAAAAATGCAATAGTTTATAACATGAAGGAAATGCTTTTTACATGGCCACTTCCTCTAGTACAATGGATCACCATTTACCAGAAATGATATATAGCATCAAACTGAGTGATATACTACTGATCCTGAAGTATAAGTAAAACATACACTATAAGCATACTGATAATATTCAGAAGGGTAGAACAGTGGTGCTCTGGTGGTGCTGGTGTGTGTTGATGGTGTTATGTTCTTAGCACTAAACCAAGCACTAGGAGAACAAAAATAAGGTACCACTGTTTACTAGCTAAATACCTAGCTTCAAGAAACTACTATTTATTTTAGGAAAGCAATAGTTTTTCAGAGTTATAAGGGAAGTTAAATGAATGTATATGCCTAAATAAACTTGAGTATTATTTCACAAGGGCAGGCACACAAATGCAAGATTAAGTATAAAACAAAACAAAACACATCATTCTACATTATTTTGCTGCTTTTTCTAATCTTGCCATGCATAATACATCTTTAAACAATACAATCTCAACTCACTGTTATCTTACTGTTGAAAACATCAGTCTATAAGGATTATTTCATTTCTTGAAATATTTTATGTTTAGTTTTTATTCTATGTTAATTTAATTTTCAAATGCCCCTTCTCTATAGCTGCACTTCCAACCCATGACCATGAAATTGTGAGAGGAAATACATGTGGTACCAACAAATAGATATTCCACTTAAAATTAGTCTAAGTATACACAACACTTTCTCCTAAAAATGCAAGTATCCTGTAAGTTTTGAACTTTCTAATTATGTGTAGTTAACTTCTATTTTCTTGCTTTATTTGTAACTTTCTATTATGACCTTAAGAAGTGAACAATATGACTGATTCCTACTCACAAGTAAAAGCAGACTTTAGAAAACTGTAAGAAAGCTTCTTCTCCTTCTTCTGTTTTTTGTCTTCTTCGAGACAGGGTTTCTCTGTAGTTTTGAAACCTGTCCTGGAACTAGTTCTTGTAGACCAAATTGGTCTAGAATTCACAGAGGCCTCTGACTCCCGAGTGCCGGTAAAGCTTCTTTTTAACTCATAGCTTTATGTTTTGTTTTGGTTTTTTTCCCCTCATTACTAAACATCCAGGCTCATTGTTTTGCTCATCACCATTAGGTGTTAGAAAAACCCTCAGCAGGGCAGTAGTGGCACATGCTTTTAATTTCAGCACTCGGGAGGCAGAGACAGGCTGATCTCGATGTGTTCTAGGCCAGTCTGGTCTACATAGTGAGTTCCAGGACAGGCTCAAAGCTACAGAGAAATCGTGTCGTGAAAAACCAAAAAGAAAAGAAAAGAGAATACACTGATCATCATATGAAAGAACATTTAAGAATATATACTTATAAATATGGTATGGATATCTAAATTTCAATTCTTAAAAAGCAGACCTAGTCTACTTTAGTTAGGAAATGAAGCTTTAAAAGAACCAGTAATTAAGTGTTCGATCAAAGCAAAATTCTGTAATGAAAAATAAATGGCCATATGCTTGTTACCTGTGTCTCCAAGTTCATACAAAAGGAAGCCGTCCATAGTAAGGTAGTTCTGAAACCTCTCCCTGCTGACCCATGAGGACAGATCTCCATCTTCATACTCTTGAAAACAAAAGCAAATGAAATATACTGGAGTACCAGATAGCTGTACTATCTCAATCAGGCAATGTGAATAAAGTATTTAATACAGTATTATTATTTTAAAATCTTAAGATGGTTCTAAGGTAGTTTGTTCTATTAATCAGATGTAGAAAAGGATTAATGAACAATGCAACTACTTACTATAGCATCAACTAAAATTAACAAAGAATTCAAATAAGAGAAACAATTAATATCCCCCAAATAAAAACTGAAGATATTTTGTAAAAAGTTGAAAACAAACTCCATTTACAAATTTAAAAGTAAGTTACATAAGTTAAATGCAAAGTTATTATAATCTAAATATTCATTTTTAAAAA
This sequence comes from Myodes glareolus, assembly GCF_982192425.1. Lineage (NCBI taxonomy): Eukaryota > Metazoa > Chordata > Mammalia > Rodentia > Cricetidae > Myodes > Myodes glareolus. Next base: position 29,115 of record NC_142038.1, read on the forward strand.
TGAAGTTGGAAAGACAGTTACAGACTGATCAAATGAAGACATATGCTCCTAAAATGACAACCTGGTAAAGGTTTTACCTGGTTCCTATGATTGCAGGTAATCTCTATTGTTTATCACATTTTATCTTAGTTTATAAATCTTTCTCCTATATACAACTTAAACACAAACATAAAACATAGTTCATGAGCTTTATTTCAACACCAAGTACTTCCTTTCCTAGACTGACAGGTAATAATGGTATTGGATGTAGTTCCAGGACAGGCTCCAAAGCTACAGAGAAACCCTGTCTTGGAAAAAAAATAGATTTCTGAAATACTTTTGGAAACATGATAATGAAATGAAAAAAACATTAAAAGTATGGGTCTTTAAATGCCTATAAGTGTGTTTTGACTATATTGTACCCACTGACTGAAAGGTGTGCTTTTCCTGTCACTTATATAGCTAAGTAAACTATTTTTAAGTAATAAAACTTACAGAATAAATGTCAAATTAAAAGTATTTGTGGAGGTGAATTTAGAAATTAGAAAACTGTACCTATGTTGTAGGGAGGGGCCTGCCTGTTTGTCCCAGCCGCCCATCTTCCTCTTTTCTGTTTAAAAAGGAGGTCCTTCTTTCTATCTGTTGCTTGTATTGGCTAATGGATAAAGAAACTACCTTGGCCTGACAGGGGCAGAACTTAGGTAGGCGGAGAAGATGGAACTGAATTCTGGGATAAAGAAAGCAGAGTCAGGGAGAAGCCATGGATCCTTCGCCTGAGATGGACGCTGGTTAGAATCTTTCCGATAAGCCACTGCCACATGGCGATATACAGATTAATAGAAATGGGTTAAATCAAGATGTGAGAGTTAGCCAATAAGAGATAAAACTAATGGGCCAAGCAGTGATGTAACTGATACAATTTCTGTGTGGTTATTTCAGGACTAAGCTAGCCAGATGGCTGGGACGAACAAGCGGCCTCTCCCTTGCAACAAACCTAAAACTACAAGGTGATTATTGGGCAAGAATCTTAATTCCATGTCCAGAGCAAATTTCCTAAAGACAGCTTATGATAAACTTAAAATTCTTTAGAAAAACTGTCCCTGTAGCATCCTAATGCTTCCAGAATCACAAATAATCAGCAGTAGAGTAAACATCTGAGGCATTATGGAACCTAGTGTCCACCTGAAAACTTCAAAATACTGTCTGTGAAATAGTAACAAAGCTGGACATGTACAACACCTGCAGAAATTGCACCTACTACTTCTGTCTCAAGCACAAAAGGCATCTGAAGCAGGAAGCAAGACAAAAGGAAGGAAACTTTCTTAAGCAGGCACAAAGAATATATAAAATCTAAACAGATGTAACTTTTTTTTTTTTAATTTCCATGAAAGTAAAAAAGGAAGGTATCTGTGTTAAGGACCTCTTAGCAGGACTAGAGTAAAGAGATGAGAAGGTTGATTTTAGATACTGTTAATAAGCATTTTAACTTGGGAGAAAAAAGAAAATACTCTACTTTAAAAATACATAAAATAGTAACAATAGTGAGCACTGTAGTAGCTGTTCTGTCATCAAACTGAAGGAAGGTAAAGACACAGATACGGGCTATGTCTCTCCTCTCATTTTTATGTATGAAAGTTCCTCTCAAGTTCCTTTGACAGCAAACATTTGACTGGTGATAACTGAAAACATTAAATAACTAACCCCTGAATGAATGAGCCTATGAACTACTTTCTATTTCACTGTATAAATCTCTTTATTTAATGTTTAAGTGACGTAGGAGCTTCATTAAGTAGGTTAACACAGTATACCTCCTGTATACTAACAGCATATACAGTAATGATGATTGTATATCAAGAAATTAAAGTTAGTTCAATTAAACACAGCAAAAAAACAAGATGCTTGGTTTTTTCAGCACAATTATCAAAACAACATGTTCCTTTACGGAAACAAAGAAAAAACTTTGTCTTTAGTGGTTCAATAATCAAGTGGTTACCTAAATATATAGCCCATGTTTTTTAAAAAAAAAAGAAAAATGAAACATAGTTACAAAACGCCTTTAGAATTTGTTTTGAAATGCTTCAAAAGAGAAACAACAAAACTAAAGCAAATACAGCAAGATCCAGTTAACCATTTAATATTACTGTGAGAATTAGGGTTGTAGTATATCATTCTTTTTATGATGCATGGGTGATATCAAAATAAAATTTAGCTGAAATTAAGTATTCACTTTAAGGAAGTGTTTTCAGACAGAGGGGGAGAAATACTTAAAGAAGGTATAGGGTTCCTATTTTCTGAGGATGTTTTATTTTATCTGTGTGTGGTGAAATGTTAATTACCCTCTTAAAAATCAAGTCTGAACATTTTAATGCATAGAAATCGCATACATATTATTCTTAAACTGGCAAATAATTTCACACACACATGCCCCCCCCGTGCACACGCGCGCACGCACACACACACACACACACACACACACACACACACACACACACAAAATCACTGAAAGAAACTAAGGATGAAAGTGCACTGATGGAAAAACGAAGGGTTAAAAAGATCATTCTACCATTGGGAACTGTGATACTAGCAGCTCATAAAATTTTTTATAAACACTTCCTTGTAAGAATGTTGCAATTATGAAAGGCTTTATATGAGTTAAAGCTTTGGAACTTACCATCATAAACAAAGTAAGTGTTATCTTTGAAAACAAGCACAGCGGGCATCTCTTTCAGTGTCACATACTGCGGAAAAATATGAGAAGTTTAAGTTCCAACACTAACAATTCAATTAGTACCTACAATTTCAAAAGCACAAGGAAAGAAAAGAACAAGAAAACATACACACAACAACAAAAGACTAAGAAGAGTACAATCTTAAATTCTGCCAACTTTTCTGTCTGAATATTTTCAGGCATCTCCCAGAAATCATCCTGTTTGACCCAAAATGTGAGAAAAATCAGACTACTCTTAAAAAGAGTTTCAAAAGGAACACTGATAGCATTCTGGGTTGGAAAAGATGGAGGATTCTGGAGCACAGAACAGTAGGATCAACACTTCAACAGCCTACGTAAGGATGTCATTCCCCACCACTCACCAGCTATGTGATATGCAGCCACTTTACCTAGGGAGTAGACTGCCTCATTCTAGATACACAAAGTGTGTGGATAGCATGATAGCATTCTAGAATCACAAAGCTTATGATAATTATGAATGACAATAGGAAAGAAGAACTCTACAAACTGCTTTTGAAACACAATTGTCATTCATAATAATTCTCCTAAAAGTACTTTTTCTATTTTGCATTTATTTCAAGGTAAAAATATGACTATCAGAAGACAAATAATTTGGCTAAGCAATTGCCCATGAACACATGAAGCATAAAAATAACAATAAATAAAAGGACCCAGGTTCATTTCAGCACAGAGGCCATATAATAAAGGGTCTTGAAACATTATGACTAAGATTTAAACATCATGAAAAGAACTACCTTAGGTAGTGAATAAGCTCTTAAACATGACTAGATCCATTTGCTCTTGGCAACTCATCCACAAAAATGATATAAACGTTCTATTTTAAGCACAAAATATTCCCTTACAAAGCAACAAAGTGGTCCTTCCTGAAGAACTTGTAGCAGATAATCCAATTCTATATTCATCTGTCTCCTACATTCCTTGACGTTCACTAACACATTGCATGAGGTAGTTGGCCTGTTCTCTATAGTTTTAGTTTTTCATTTCTTTGTTTTTTAAATACAAAGTTTCATGTAGCCCAGGTTGGCCTTGAGCTGCTGCTTCTATCTTCAGGTGTACAATATCCTGCCCAGATAATTCTACAGCTTCAAAGATGTAGTGGTTATACGACTAGGTGCCTTTACTAAAAGTCATATGCCTGAATACCAAAATGGGAGGGTCTCACTGTAAAATATAAACATCAATACTTAGATCTACAAAGGAGAAATCTCAAATTAAGGATATGAACATGATCTGCTCTGAAAAATAACGTCTTACAACAAACTAGGAAAACCGGAGTGGATTTTGATTGGAAAAAAGTAGAGGTTCTTCAATAAACTCAAATCATTTCAGAATTCCCATTATAATATAAGAATCGAGATATGTACTAGACCAGTGGTTTTCAGCCTATAGGCTGAAACCCCTTTGTGGTCAAACTACCCTTTCACAGGGGTAGCATATCAGATATTCTGCATTTCTGATATATACATTACAATTCATAACAGTAGTAAAATTAGTTATAAAGTAGCAATGAAAATAATTTTATGGTTGGGTGTTACTATAACATGAGGGTTGCAGCATTAGGAAGTTTGAGAAGCACTGTATCAGGTGAACACTCTTAATTTATTTTATATCCCCCTGCTTTTTTATTGACTATCAAGCTCAAAGGTCAACTGATATCTGGACCTACTTTCACACTTGTTCAATTCATTGTGATCTTAGTATTTTCAAATGAACTTCAACTTCATTATACACACACTGATGTCCAAGACAGGAACTGATTTCTGCTTGCTTCTATTCCCTTATCACAGTACTGGCTAATGTTCCTCAGAGAGGTAAGGCATGTTCTTGTCTTGGGCATCTGTCTTACTTGTCTCTGATATAATCTGTTCCTGGACCTGTGTGGGGCTCTTTCACATCAGGCAGTTTTCAATTCAAATGTTTTCTACTCAGATAGACCTCCCTCTCTTCTTTTCTTCCTATCTTTAGTTTTTGGACAAAGAAAGGCAGAAAAGTTGTCCATCTCTACCTATTCCAACTCTCAAACTACCTATTTACTTTGGTAGCAGCAATGAAAATTTGCTTCTGTAATATTTATTTACTACAGTGTTTGAAAGGCCAGGAGAAGACTATATTTGCAGCATACTTACAAGCATCTTTGGAGTTTGATGTATATCACTGCTCACCAGTTATTTCACAGAGAAAAAATTACTAAATCACGACAGTCTCTATGTGCCATGATTTTGTGGATGTACTGGCTCATGAATTATAAATAGTCTGACACCAATAGTAAAAATTTCTCTCTTTTCCTGCAACATTATGTATAAATCAGATACATAAGATCAAATAATAATTCTTATGAGTAATTTTTTGTCATTAAACCAGATATTAAATATTACCTCAGGAACCACATCTTCAGAGGCAGAAAAGAAGTATGTATATACAATTAATTCTGATGCAGCATCTATGTATTTCTCCTATGATAATACAAACAGAAAAAAGGTATCATGAATAACAAAGATCAAAATTTGGTTCTCATTTAACAATCAAAGCTATTTATAAGCAGTATATTTTCTACCATGTCACCTTCCAGAGAAAGGAGAAAATATAACCAAACAAAATACACTGTTGTGACCACAAACAATCACAGCAACTAAGTGCTCCTAGCCTCCCCGTCAAAGAGAACTGATAAATTATAACACAAAGTCGATTTAGGTTATTAACAGAGTAACAATGATGAATAATGATGGTGGTGCTGATAGGAGGGAAGGTATGCGGAAACACATAGACATTAAGTAAACTTAGGCACAGTGTTTTGTTTTACAAAGGTACCATTTCACTGTAGTTTCCAGACTTTCACTTAAAGTGTTTAAAAATGTTAAAATTAAATAATGAGGTTAATTACATAAAAATTACTATGGCAGCGAATATTTACTCAAATTTTTCACTTACCCAATTTCATAATGGCAAATTTAGTAAGGGAGATTAAAGAAAGTATTTTCATTGTAAAAAATATTTAGATAAGCTAAAATATTTTGCTTTCAAGTTTTCATAAAATCATAGCTGTATAGTAAATAAAACTACAATAGGTATGCTTATGTGAAAAAAAATAACTTCATACTTTCAAGGGTGATTCTCCACCAATATAAACAAAAAATACCCGATGTCTCTTCTGTACATGGTCGAACATTTGTTGACTTGGAAGTGGCCGAATCAGAGCTCTATTTGAAAAGAAAACAAATTGGTATGAACTAAAGACAGTGCACAATTCATTTCAATTATGTGATAGCTGATAATGTTTATAGTATTAGCAATGTTTTACCTGCACTTAAGTATATCCCAAATCTACTCAAGTAAAATTTCAGTCTATGGTGCTTGTGTAATACATAGTAATACTTTATGTAGTACCCAGAATTAAATCTGGCAGTTTCAAAAATATCTCTTTAGAAAACATCAATAATATTTATGATTAGTGAGACACAATGATTTTTCACTTACAGACCTTGACTAAAAGCAAGACAATTCACCTGAAAAAAAATTCCTTTTCAAAAGCATATTTAAAGAAACAGATTATGAAACAGTATCCCAGGAGTCAACAAGAGCTAAAATTAGCCAGGTGGTGATAGTGTAAGCCTTTAATCCCAGAACTTGGAGGCAGAGGCAGGTGGATCTATGTGAGTTTAAGGTCAATCTGGTCTCCACAGAGAGTTTCAGGACAGGCTCCAAAGTTACACAGAGAAACCTTGTCTCAAAAACCAAAACAAAATAAAAGGAATTAAAAATTTATATAATATGATTCAATCTAAATGTTATATACTTCTTAAGTACCCTATGGAGGTCAAAGACCCAAGCTTCTAATTTATATTATTATTAGTTATTTTCAGAAAAATAAAATGTAGCAATATTTATACAACAGCATAAAGGGAAAATATTTCTATGCAATGTATCATAGTCATTTAAAAAATGAACACATCAATACTAAAGGGTATTAAAAAACATATCACTTATAAAATACAGTTAAGAAATGAATGCTTTTTTCTTTTAAATATGGTATAGAACATCATACTTTCAGTACTCAAAACTTACAAAATAAATAGAACCTATTTTGCAAAGGCAAACACTTTCCAAACACACAGCTCTTAAGGTAATTGCATCACTTTCCCTAGCTTCTGCTTCAATCCTTCATAATTAACCAGTAAGTGATGCAACATTAGAACTGAGTCATGAAATCTCCCCTACCCTAGAGGCACCCTCACATCAGGAGAATTCCTTTTTAGGATTAAAGAAAAATTAATATAACTCCAAAACATAAAGCTACCTGAAGTCATGGGGGTTTCAAGTACATCCCACTAGTACTCATCTCCAACAAAACCATTTCAAAATTTATTCACAAAGTAAAATAAGAGAAATATGCAATCACAATGAGAAAATACAATAGAAATTACACATATAAGCATCACAAACTTTAACATAGATTATTCCTAATTCTGTGCACTTATACAGACATTTTGAGGCATCATTTTATACAACAAAATATCATGTTTTAACTTAAAGCTATTTATAATTTATCTTGTCAAGCTAATATGAAAGTGCCTAGAACTTTAAAGGCAATATAGATTAATCTTGACAAATGTTCTTCAAAAGAGATACACACGTATTATATTATTATAAACACTGATATTCTCTATACCTTAGCAAGATATAGACTGTTTTTTTTTTAAAGAATCACATTTAAATTAGTAAGAATTGATTGTGAAAGGATCTACTTCCTGACCAGCAATAGGTCAAATATCTGTCATTCAATGCAAATGGCTCACTGGGTTCTAACTATATTATCTAATAAACACATACTGTCAGATCACTTTGTAGATGGCATAAAAAAATGTGATGGTAAAAAAAATTAATTCAGGTGAATCTAAAAAATATTTTCAGAACCACAAACTAGGGATAGAATCCCAAGACTATCAGAATAAGAACATTCTGGGCTTAAGACTCTAAAATTAGAGAAAAAGAAATAAAAGTTGATATAAGGCATTACTACATAAGAAAAATATATTTAAAAGTTAAGATTCAAAAAATTGTTAGAGTAATCCTCCACATTTCATTTCCCATGTTTCCAATTACCTTTAGCAACTATGGCCTGATAATACTAAATACGAGCGTTCACAGGAAACAGTCCGTAAGTTAAATTGTGCACTGCTCTGAGTATTATGAAACCCTACTCTACACTATTTTCCCTCAAAGCGCACATCGATAGAAAGCCAGGGAATCATCTCTTTGATCAGTGTATGCATGGTGTATACACGACCTGCCCATTAGCAATTCTAGAGCCTTTGAGTCACCAGACCGACTTATGAAGGAACTGCAGGAGTTAAGTACAAGTAATTCTTACTTTGTTTAAGGAAGGACCCAGAGTACAGAAGTTAGTGATACTGGAAATACAGATACTAAATAAAGGAATTCAAGTGCTATTTTTAAGTAAAAAGCTAAAAGTACAAGATATTTTGAAAGAAAGAAACAGAGCACGTTCATATGATCTGGTACTAGGCATAGCTTCAAGCAGCCCTTGAAGGTGGGGTCAGGGGTGAGCTTAGGATGTCTTTTATATATAAAAAAGCCTGCTATATAACAAAAAAATTGAAAATGTATTAAAATTCACTGGAGGAAAAAAAGATTCTTTTAAACATAAAATGGCCTTAAACACAAAATTAACATATATTACAAAATATGATATATCTTTACAGAATTTCACTGCATATGCTATAAAAACTTAGGTTGTTTCATACATGTATACAACACATTTCATATCTAAAATATGTATTCCAATGTGGTCTACTAAAATATATTTTCTTTCAAATATTAAAATCACATACTAAAGGTTTTTTCAACTTACCCAGACACTCTGTGAGCAAACTCAATTATATCATCTTTAGTCCGTGGTCCTCTGTAATTATATGCCAAGTCCCCCTTTAATCTTAAAAATAAAAGATAAAAATTGGAAATTAACTTTCTTCATATTTTATCTCAATAATACTTTATTGAAATACAAACTTAAAATGCATAAAATGCTAAATAAGGGGAAACTTTACAAAAAGCACATGTGTGAAACAGAGTATGCAACTGTCTTCTGATAAGTAGCACTTCAAGATGCATAAGAATATACTTCACTCACACAAGAGGAATACATTTTACTCTGTGGTATTGAGTTTTAGTATGCACTGTCTAAAAAAGTGAGTAATTGGCACATTTACAGTAAAGGGCTTAAGTCAGAGTAGTTTTAATTAGACTCTCGATCAAGTGGTAAAAAAAAGAACTAGGAACTAGAGTGGTAGCAAAGCTCATTTTCACCAATATAATAGAAGTTACTTGATAAACTCTCCAATATCCATCATGAATCAGACATAAAAATAGCTTTCCTAAAACACAGATTATCTTCCAAGAAATATGTTAATAAATAAATTTATATCTAATCAACTGTACAGGAAAAAAACAACAACTAATAAGCAAAAACAGAACTCCTAAAAAAGAAAAAGGATCATTAATACACACTGCAATAGAAGTGTAACATTTTCAAAAAAAAGGAAAAATATCAATATAAAGCCCCAGAATAATATACTTACTTAAAATTGTAAAATCTGGGGTTTTAAAGTATTGGGGGAAGCTAGCTTACTTAAATACATAACTTTGAAAAGAATGCTAAGCTACTCATAGTGCCAAAATAAGGTCAATGAAAATAGTAAAATGTAGCAATGAAAAGGAAAATGTAACAAAATCACTATAAAACAATTCCCTTTAGAATCACCATATCATTTTTCCAACTTAAATTCTTTGAGACTTGATAAATACTCATCTATTAAAATTAACATCTATCAATTTTCCTTTCCTTGATTTCTTTTTTCGCTGATGAAGTAAGACTCTTTAAATATACAAGAATGAAATCTGTTACATGTGATTAGCAGATGCAAAGCAGAATATAGTGGTCCTTCAGGAGACCATTTATGAATGTATACATCGTTCTGTAAATGCATAATATACAGCAAGCACTCAGATTACAGTTGCTGACTTAGCTGTACACCTCACACACATATAGAGCCTCTCATCTTTGATCACACACTGGTTTAAAAACACAAATCTACAACCTCCAAAGAAAGTACTAGAATACACTGTAAAAAGAGTAAACTATTTAAAATATACACATAAACATACAACACTCAACTTACAGCTTAATTGTTGGATAACCTCGAACTCCAAATTCTGAAGCAATGCCTTGATAAGGAAAAGAATAAATATTTCTAAGTTCTTTTAAACCAAGAAAACTAGGTAACATGAGCCTTTTACTTCAAAAAAAAGTGCATTCACATAAACCCAAGTGAATGTTTATAAGTATTAAAATCTTAGAAAAAAACATGAAAATTTATTATAATTAGTTAATAATCTCACATATGAATTTCAGAAAATACTTTGAAAAGATAAAAAGTGACTATCAAAACAATGATTATACTTTGCCCTTCTCCCTCTCATGGTCCCTCTCCTAGTTTCATGATCTATACTTCCCATACACACACACACACACACACACACACACACACACACACACACACACACAAACACAAATTAAAATTCTAAAGACTCATGAGATGAAGTGTGCAGAAAAACTTTTAAATGAAGACAAACATAGGAAAATTTCTAGCACACAGTCTAGAACACATAACTCCACAACTGAAGATCTAGTTCCTGACCCCTGATCTTGAACTCATTACTAAGTAATATCTAATTGCATATCACAGTATACATGCTAATATATACTGAGGTGGGATATTGTAGCTGGCTTAAAAAAATCCTTTAAATGTAGCTCAGAATAATTTTATGTGAGGAAAAAATTGTCCTATCTCAGATAAAACATAACTTTTGAACACTTGGAATCTTGTTTGAGTGAAAATATCAATTAGGAGGCAAGAGTGAAATAGAAACTCAGTCTGATAGACTTGCTTTTCTTCTAACACTAAAGAAAAATGATCCACATACAAATTTGTTATTAATCCCTTCAAAGAAGCTGTTTGTGGTCACCGTGGATTCTGGGTCTAACTTGGCCTCTAATTTTGACATGTGAGATTATTTTTTTCATCTTGCTTATTTACCTTCTGTTAATATCTATGAACTGAAAAGGGAGGTAGAGTTAGCTAAAAAAAAAAATACTATTTTTTTCATACTTCTTGTCAACATATGACCAACATGAAAAGGGCACAAATAATGACTCTTAGGAAAGTAAAGAAGCTTTTAATTTACATATGGGCATGGGAGGAAGAACTGGGATGTGTAGGAACTTTTCTTTAATCTAGAAAAGAAGTCAGAGATATGGTGCTGCTAAAAATTCCAAAAATACATGGAAAACAACTTGTATAGCACAAACAACAACAAAATCAAACCAAAAATAAAAAATTAGCTGGTTCAAAATGTCAATAATACAAGTTTGAGAAACCATCAATTACAGTCACAGATTAAAAAGAATTTGTGATCTAGAAAGGAAATTTGCAAAACTAATCCTTTAACAAGAACAAAAAATTGGAACGGTGCTGGTCAAATACCAATGAAAGCTTATTCATACAAGTGATGCAGAGGGCCCTGACGGCATAACAAGGCTATATAGTAAGCAGAGAGTAAGCAGAGTTTTAGGGGCTCCAGAATAGATATAAACTCACTATGATAGGGAAAACTATACGATTTAAATTCCAAATGAGAACTATTCTTAGTATTCATCCCTGGAAGAATAGATCTCTGTGTATGTGTAGATGTTATAAAATTTGGTTGACTAATTATTAATTAAAATGGCATCAAAATATTTGGTGCAATTTCAACGCGGAAAAATAAATCATACTATTTCAAAATTTCTGTTCAAAAGTCCTATACATTGGGGTTAGTTTTATTGAGCCTGATGACATTTGTTTCTGCTATAATTACACAGCTGAGAGTAAGCTACTGTCAAAACAATCTTAGACAATTTTTCTATACTTGACTGTTTTGAATGGTCCTCTCTGAAATCAAACTCAAACTATGTAACTACATATTAAAATATTCTACTTTATAGTTCCTCAACTTAAGTTCTGCAATAAAAGTATGTAAAATGCCTGCAAAATTATTTTCCTAATTCAATCTGAAAGGTTTTCATAGGTGTGGGCCTCTGAACTCTAAACTGACAGTGAGTACTCAGATAATCTTTTTTTTAATTAATTAATTTATTTATTATGTATACAATGTTCTCTCTGCAAGTATGCCTGCCCGCCAGAAGAGAGCACCAGATCTCATAGATGGTTGCAAGCCAAATGTGGTTGCTGGGAACTGAACTCAGGACCTCTGGAAGAGCAGTCAGAGCTCTTAACCTCTGAGCCATCTCTCCAGCCCCCTCAGATAATCTTATACAAGTGGAAAGCTTGCAGATCAAATTCTTAGAAACACAACTCTCTAATGTGAATAGGAGAGATTATCTAAGAAATAACCTAACAGTTATTATTCTACAGGCAAGACAGAATAATATGCATAGGTGGCTTGAAAAAATTAAGTATTTTCCCAATTTAACTCTAAATTCCATTAAAATGTTTCTATTTAAAATCCTGCAGTATTTAAGGAAGACAAAAGTGTCAGTATAAGATAAAATTTCTTATAATCTATAGACAGTGTTTATAACTTCAACATACTAAAAAGGTAACATTCTTTTTGTGTCCAGCACAGTAGAGACTGTGCATTTACTGAAAACAAAACTGTTTGTTATTGTTTCTCTTCTAAATAGTTTATGTTTTATGAGAACCCGCAGTTTCTCTTTGCTCAGTGGTATATTACCAATGTCTAGAATGTGCCTGACATGTGTCAGCATATGGTGAACACTCATTAAGTTATCTTCTAGGTAAATGAATGCTGACTTTGCAACTTTTCTATGCAAGAATGACTTCTGTAATAAACTACATTTGGTCTATTCAAAGAGCAGCAGGATTCACAAAAATGCATTACTATTCAGGTTGGGCTGGAAGTTGAAAGGGAAGAGTGGAGAGTTCACCAGTCTATATCCACAGAATATAGTACAAAAGGTGTATAAAGAGTTGATGATATACTTGGCAGGTGATATGCTCCACATGTATGAGGTTCACTTTTCCCTTTCCAAAGTAACATATAACATATCATCTTAGGTAAACCATACAAGAAACATATGTGTGTGTGTGTGTGTGTGTGTGTGTGTGTGTGTTTCTTGTATGGCTACCTCTACATAACAAAGCTGTGAGAACAAGAAATATAAACTGCAACAATCACAACAACTGTGAAATTAAAATGTTCCAACACAGAGTGGCTTTAAAGAAAACTATAACAAATTCATAGTAAATAAAACATTTTTCACCTGAACTATAACCCAACTTTTTGGCTTTATACATCCCAAGGAAGTGCTTTACCATTGAGGAACATCTCTAGCCCTTATTTTGGTTATTTTTTCTAATCTCAGAACTCCTTTAATAGGGTCACTTAATGAATACAAAATTTAAATATCAAGGGATCAGACACTGCAAGCTTTGAGTTAATGCAAATATCATTGAGGCACCACAGTTTATCTTTACGATATTTCCAGTTTAAATGCATTATATACATTATATGTATGTGTTTTCACAGTAACTTTTTAAATATAGCTCTTCTATTTTCCACTAAATGATTCAAGTGATCAATGAATCTGCCATTTTTCCAGACTTTTTGGCACTTAATAATTTATTTCTCCTTCTCTCTCTAATAGGCTATAAGTATTTCCTGGCAAAGTGAAACTTATTAGCTTTTCAATAATCTCTAAAGAATGGAATGTGGGTTCATAAATAGATAGAAAATGATATCTGATTAAGTGAATGAGTGTATCCATAAATAAATATGTGTGATGAGTAAATATGCATGGCTGCAGATAGAATCAAGATGTGACTAGTCACAGTTGGTAATCACTGAATGTACAAACTTCCTTAACATTATTTTCCTTTTAGATTTATTTTATTTTATTTTTTAAGTGTTTTGCCTTCATGTGTGAATGTGCACAATATATCACAATATGGATGCTTTCATGTACCATATGTGTACAATACTTTCAGGGATAGGAGGATGCTGTAAGAGTCTCTGAAGCTGGAGTTAAGGATGGTTGTAAGTCACATATGAGTGCTAGGAACCAACTCCAGGTCCTCTGCAACTGTAGCAAGTGTTCTCAACCAGAGTCATCTGTACAACTCTTTCTTCTAACACAGTTAAAAACTAATTCAAACATACTAGCCCAAACATTCTCCCTCTCCTCAACAGTGATCTGTCAGTCATCTTATCTCATTCAGGAATTCCAGCTCTAACAACTCAACTACATTCTAGATCACTGATTCATTAACATCAGTAAATCTGAAAGATTGCCAACTTAGGCTAGCTGACATCTTGAACACAAACAAAAAATTAAACAATATGCTTTGCCATACAGCAGTGGAGATAAACAGCTCAGCAAGTACTGATGTGGGAGGTCTTTCTGTTTATGTGTTGCTTTTATTGGTTAATGAATAAAAAAATTGTCTCGGCCTGATAGGGCATAATTTAGGTAGGCGGGAAAAACTAAACTGAATGCTGAGATAAAGGAGGCAGAGTCATGGAGAAGTCATGTAGCCCCTGCAGGAGATAAGCACTGGGAACTTTACCTGGTAAGCCACAGCCACGTGGCAATACACAGATTACTAGAAATGGGTTAAATTAAGATGTAAGAGTAAGCCAATAAGAAGCTAGAGCTAATGGACCAAGTAGTGATTTAAATAATATAGTTTCTGTGTGATTATTTCAGGACTGAGCAGCCAGGAACCAACAAGCGGCCTCATATTTAACAAAGCATACTAAGAATTACAATGGCAATCGATCCCATCTGTAACTTCAGCCTTGCAAATGACTACCATCATTTTTCTACCATATTTTACTACCATTCATTTACTACCATAAATACTACCAGCATTGACTACCATATTTTCACAGTTCTGCTGTTTTCATTCAATTCTGAGCTCCTTGCATCCTACACAGAATAAATATGAAAGCTCGCATAGATAATCTTTCTGTATGAACTGTTATTCTCTTTGATTTTATAAGTTTCAGCCCAAAACAATTTTATCAAGTCATTTGCTTTTCCTCAAGTGTATTGTCTCCCAATTGACAAATGATAAAATGTATAACACTTTCTCACCTGGGAAACTCTTAACAATATGGTATCTTCTATATGTACTAGCCATTGCACCAAGGGGTTTTAATATTATTAGTCCCTTACAGATTCAAAAAGTAAAACTTGGTTAGGTAGCCTACCCAAAGCCACAAAGTAGGGCATAAGAGTTGAAATTAAAAAACATGGGTCTGTCTTGACCTAAAGTACAACCTAGAACATATACTTAGCTTCCCGAAAAAAGAAAAAAAAGCACAGTAAATAGGATGTGTTGGTTCATACTTGTAATCCTAGTACTTGGGAGACTGAGGAGGGATACTGATATGAGTCTAAGGATTTCATAGAAAGTTCTAAGCCAGTCTTTAGACAGGAAAAGATCCTGTTCCATTTTTGTTTTGTTTTAAAAACTATACGTCTTTAAAACTATATTGTGATATATTGACACATAGCATACTTCTGCTTTCAGAAGTAAAAGACAAGGAAACCAATCTTATTGAATATGAAAGATTTAACATATGCCACATCATTCAAACTTCAAAACAGCCAGTAAAAGAAATAACACAACTAAATGTTTACCAATAAAGCCAAAGTTTAGGGCCTTTAGAAGCATTCTCAGTACCATAAACAAAAGCAATATTACTTTCTCTGAAGCTATATTCTTTCCAAATTGATATGACATCCCATACTTCTGTAAACTTAACTTCTTCTTTTATATCATTTCCCTTAAGACACTTGCTAGTAAAGATTTTCTGAAATGGTAGAGAGCAAACATTTTAGGTTATGTGGCTATGTAGTTCTGTCACAATTCAGTTTTGATAATGGAGCATAAAAATAGTCTAGATAACAATACACAAATGACTGTGGCAATAGTTCAAAATTCTATTTACAAAACTAAGCAGCAGAGCAAATTTGGCCTATGAGGTGCCATGTATTCATCTCAGAATCATTCAGTTCTCTGCACCAACTCACTAATTTCATTTTCAACTTTCAGTACCTTTCTAATCTTCATTTTTTTTCTAACTCAACTCATCCTTTAAGTACCTAGTTATTTCCATATTATGATTCCTCAGCTTACACTTACAAATTCAACTTTTCTGTAGTTGCCTCCTATAATATAAGATTATCAGTGTAGACTCAACTAGGAGCAAACAATGACTTGCATGTCTATGTTATGCTTAAGATTAGGACATATAGTGTTTAAAATTTTAATGGTAATTTTGTTTAATTCTAAGTATATAGTCTTAACTTATTAAGATAGCTTTCCATGATAAAACATCTCCTCTACTTACCCTGAATGCTATAATTAAAATATTTCCATTAATAGAACAACAAAATAATTAACTATGAGCTTACTAGAGTAGGAAGTAGCATCCATCTTTCCAACTTTAACTGGAGAACCAATGCTTTTCATTTCAAGTCCAACTTCATTCCAAATTGGTTCAAGTTTTTTACAATGGCCACACCAGGGTGCATAAAACTACACAAAAAGAAAAAAAAACACACTTAAAACCTTGTACCACTATGAAGTGCAGCCGTAATACTCAAAGAATTTATTTAAGCAATCTAATACTAGTCTGTTTCAGAAAAGACAGTTTTTTAAGTTGCAATATAACAAAATAAAAAAAAACACATGCATCTAGATCGCTTACCTCTTAGGGCATACCTCAAAACTAATATTTTAATTTCATTTTAATTGATTATCGATACCTATTTAGAATAGAATTGTGATTGATTCAAAGTCTTTAATTCTGTGCAAATGTATTTATGCTCTACATAAGACAAAACTACTAAATAAACATGCATGCACCATACCACATGCAACCTATGTTCATGTAAAACATCTGTTTCTAGTACAAAAAATTAACACAGAGGTAGATACATTTGCTGAGTTCTACTGTTTTCACTGGCAGGATTTTATATGATCATTGAGAGATTTGACACAATGACAAGTCAGTTTGATTACAACCACTGCCCTTCACATTTCAGAATCAAACAGAATTTAATTAGGTACTCTAGTTATATGATATTAACACAATATTTATGTATTTTCATTAAATGAGACTTATTTTTCAAGGTGGTTCCATGGAAATGTTTAAACATAAATAAAAGGAGGAAGACTTAAGCAGAAGATTCTCAGGCTCTATTTTCCACTCCCACTCCGAACAATCATCAACTCTGCTCTCTTGTTCCAATTTGTGGGCTATATTTTTTTTTCCCCGATACATGTTAAAGCAAACCCTCAAACTTAATTTTGCTCAGTATTAGGATGAAAGCATGTTTGGCATTACTGTATATTATTATAACTCAATCTCTTAAAAAATGAAGAAACAAGGGTGCAATCTATACTGAAATCATAAAGTAATCTCCTTAAGATATAATCTACAATTTCATTGCAAGAAATGGCCCCAGCTTCCTCCCAGAGTGACCTTACTTCCAGAATTTGATCAAAAATAAATTCCTTTGCCAGAATCTTGAAAGTAGGGGTAGGAATATAGCTGAGAGGGTGGAGCTTGCCATGCATGTCGTCATCGTCATCGTCTTCTTCTTCTTCTTCTTCTTCTTCCTCCTCCTCCTTCTCCTCCTTCTCTTCTTCTTCTTCTCCCCCCCCCCGCCCCGAGACAGGGTTTCTCTGTAGTTTTGGAGTCTGTCCTGGAACTAGCTCTTGTAGACCCGGCTGGCCTTGAACTCGCATAGATCTGGCTGCCTCTGCCTCCTGAGTGCTGGGATTAAAAGCACGTGCTACCACCACCCAGCTTTTGCCATGCATTTCTAAGGATCAGAATTTGGAGCACCAAAACACAAGTACAAACCAGGTGGGTATATGCAACTAAGATTACATATCTTGGTCCATAAGAGGAAGAGACAGGGAATCCCCAGAGCAAGACAGTTAACCAAAATAGAAAAAATTTTGATTTCCATTTGGAATCAGTGAGAGAGCCTACTTGACATTATACAAGGTGTTCAGTAACTGAAGAAGACATAGTGTCAACTTCCAGCCTTCATAGGCACAGATATACACCATAAACATTTGTATGCACAAGTGAATGCACACATTTAGAAATACCGACGCATACATGCACAAACACCACACACACATACATATGAGGGAAATAAAAGTAGCAATATCTGAGAAAACAAATTGGTCTCTCTGCATAAAAGAGATCAAAAATGATACTTAAATTTACATACTTACATCAACAAGCCAAATGTCATCTTTTCGATTATCTTTAAATCTAAAAACAAAAGGAAAAATAAGTCTGATTCTATATTTATGTTCACAAACACTATGCCTACCAATAGTACTTATTACCATAACTAGTAAAATTTACAAATGTGCAACTTAAGAATACTGAACTGATCAATTAAAGAACACAGAACAAATTTTTTAGGTTTCATATAAAAATTTTACTCAGTAACTACTAAATCTTTTCCTACCCAGTAAGGACTTTAAGAATTAAAATTGAAAACCGTCTAAAGAACTCCAACAAAAAAAAAAAAAAAAAAGGAGAATATGGGTAAAAACCACAAATGTAGTCTGTTTCCTTTATTTGATATTCCACTTGAGGAATGGGCTTCTCTATTCTGAACAAGTACTGTTTTTCACTTTTCTTGTCTTTATTACATTAACAATACAGTAAAAGTATTTACATTATGCTTTGTTAGGTGTTACCAAAAAAACCTAGGGATGAACTAAAATACACAGGAAAATGTATACAGATATATGCAAATAAACTATCATATATATATATATAATGTACTTAAGCATCCAGAGTTTGCTATCTACAGAAAATCCTGGAACTAATCCCCATGAGTACTGAGGGATGACAATGTGTTTCCTAAGCTCTTCTTTTCTGTATTCCATACTAAATTCATGCAAGAAATTTAACGCAGTGGCCTCAGGATATTCGTAGGAAACTCTGTTAACAAGATAGGTCCCTAATTCGTATTAAGAGTGTGGATTTTAGGAGAAGCTCCATCATTTCCCGGTAAAGAATGTTGTTCTCATAAAATATTCGTGAAATGCAGCAAATCCAGAACTGCTGTAATGGGATCAAAGGTCTGAGATTCATATTTCAGGCTATACTAAACTTGTAAAATGCCATCAGCTAAGTTAGGCTTATCCTTTAACTGTGCATCTTAACACTCACCTAGTCCTGTGGAATAGTGTGACACAGCACAGGACTAATTGTACTCCCAAATGAGTCAACTGAGTACAGGCTAATTCAAAACTCCAGGACCAGCCACCATCAGATGCAACGCTCCTAGACACCTCAACAGGAAGCAAATATGGCACACAAGACCTAGACAGAGTGCGTCAAGTCAACACAAAGCATGGGGATGACTAAGCAAACTCAGTGACATCACTGGAAGTCAGATCCCAAGGAATATTACAGACAACACAAAGGGTCCAGCATATTCCATCCAGTGAGAATGTTATAAATTTGGGCTTCAGCAATCTCCTTCTGAGGTATCTTTAGCTTTCACTGGAATATGAGAAATGAGACTTTTTCTTTCATATGGTTTTGGTGCTTTTTCACAATGGAATTCCATGCTCAGTTTGGGATCATGTCTGAATTTTGTGGATCTAAGTGGCAACATCTGCTGGCACTACTACAAGATATATTTTACTTTTCTCATTTAGCCAACAAGCAAGGTACTTTATCATTAACATTTCCCAATGGAAGAGTCTTTCAGGTTAGCATTCACATAGGCAGCAAAATGAAGTGAGACTCTTCTCAAGCAGAGTTACTATTTATTATTAAAACAGAGTGAAAATTGGCTGATAGTGCCATACCCCACAAGGCACCACTGAGTTAAATAAAGCTACTTTCTTGATATCAAAGAGTTTTCCTCAAAAACCATTTTCTATAAACAATCTTCAAAGATACCCACAAGGCCCACTGCTATGACTAGGACCCATGGGATGTTCATACGTCTTGCTAATCCATTAGAGTACCTTTTTTCCCCTACTATATGAAATGTAGTACCATTAGAGTACCTTTATTCAAATGATCACATTACTCTCACTAAAGCAATTCAATCATACAGTCAGGTGCCAAGGTGGTTGATGGAGACAAAGAACAAAATTGAAAGTAACAGTCTGCAAAAATTTTTCAGTTGGTAAGAGGGTTTGCTGTGTAAGGAGGACCTGGATAAAGATTCTAGCACACACAAAAAAGCCTTTACTATGCTTGCAATTTCAGTACACTGGGGTTGAAACAGGAAGAGTTTCTGGGGCTTGCTAGATACTGGCTAACACCAGGTTCAGTGAGAAAGATCCTGTCTCAAAGGAGTAAGACGGAAAGCAGTAAAGCAGGACTTCCAGAGTGATTGTCTGTCCTTTACACATGCATGCAAAGGTTGTGCTCACACATGTGCACACACACTACAAACTACAAACACCTACACAAATTCATGCCACACACACACAAACTTGGAAGTAGCAAGTTCTGATTGAACTATTTGTAACAGTGAAAGATATGAGGGATACAAAAAAAAAACGGTAAGTCCTTGGATGGGTGTCATTTGTTCCTGTTATGAAACAGTACCATACAAACATCAGGCAGGCATAGCACAGAGATATCCATCTCACTGATGAGAAGCACAGAAGAAAAGACTTCTGCCTCACTCTAAGTGGGAAAATAACCAAGCTAAAGACCTCAGCAAGAACACTTTAGTAGTAAAGTATATAAAAAAAGGTGAAGATGCCAATAATGACCCAACAAATAGGCTGGGAGTGCTGGTATATTTATGAGCTTGGTTGGCATGGGAGGCCTGAGTCCTTGACTACAAGTCCCTCCAGAGACTGGTTACACATCAAATTTGGTGTGAGGAAAGGCACCCATGTGGCCTGCCAGGGAAAAGATTGTTATCCCCTGTAGTCAAGGCAGAAAGACTGACCTTGAATTTTGGAATAAAGTTAGACTTCTCACCTACTGTGTGAGCACGGTCTTGCAAATAAACCTGTTATACTACAGACTAAATCCTGAATTCCAGCTCTCACTCTGTATGATTAAATTAAAAGAAAGAAAGAAACATTGGTTGGATTGTCACTTTATAACTTAGAAAAACTTGCTGGTGCACTCCTCAATTTTGCATGTAAATGGAACTTAAAACAACTGAAACAAAATTGGCAATATGTTAACATCAGTCACCACTGCACTTATTATTTAAAAAAAATGAGATTCCTGTGCAGATGCATGCATGGCATCTGAGTTAGATGATGTTAAATAGTATTTAATAGTATTTTACACATATATGTATACTCACGATTCATTTAGATCTTCTACAAATCCTTCACAGACAGCCAGGTCAAGTAAAATAACTGGAAAGAACAAAATATAGAGGATAAATGATTTATCACTTTGTCTTTACCTTAAGTCTAAATTGCCTACAAAATGTTAGTTTTATTTTTATTTATTTATTACTATTTACCAAAAATCTCACCAATGATCCATTACACAGTGTTAAGCGACACAAAAGCAAAAGTAGTTCATTCACTCATTAAGATTTACAACGCATTCAATCACGTTGCAAAGGGCAAGCACTATGTAGGTGAGTACACATAATACATAGTTGCATATTTCCACTCTCGCTTTATTTTTTCTTCTCCCTAACCTAATTTTCTGGCCTAGAGATAAAAATAATATTCTTTTTCTCTAGCAGCATTTATCCCCTTGGTACAAAGTCCAAATGCAATTCCCTAAAATAGGTTGAACATGACAAAACTGAGCTCCAGTTATAACACTTATTACAGGGCAATGCCTGGCTCACACGAGGATCTAAATTGGTGGCTAAGTCGGGTGAACCACAGAGAACCCAAATATTCCATGCTGACACCTTAAAAGACACCGGGTCTCTCTTCACAACACAGTCTTGGCTATCTGTCCAGAATCTGTCCTTAGGCATCACCCCGTTTTTAGACTCAGAACCTACGCCAAGTTGGGGCTCAACATCCTCAGTCTTATTAGTGGAGTCAAGGAAACTTCCTGTTTGCATAGAAGGTAGTGCTGTACCCTCTGGGCATCTGAAGGCAGAGAGTTCCGCTGAAGAAGCCAGGGCCCACTGACATCCTAGGTTCCCCGCAACGCAGCCCCAACCCAGCTCGGCTCCATCCCCAGCACAATCTCCCACCGCTCGCTCCTCTTGCTCCTCACCGGCAGCGAAGAGCCGGGAGGTCGCCCAGCTCCTCGGCCCCGTAGGCCTGGCCATGGATTGCGGCGTGGATTCCGCGACGTGCGCGAGCAGAGACTCAGAAACGCCAGGGACAGGCGGCAGCCTGTGGGAAAGGGAAGTGAGGACGACCGGTCAGGCTGGAGCGCTTCGAGCCGGCAGGGGCGGGGTGGGGCGGGGCGAGGTGGAGTAGCCTTCCTCAGGCACCCTGTAGCTGGGCAGTGGGAGCATCTGAGCATGCGCGGGTTGCGACGCATGCGCGGAGCAGTAAACATGCGCAGTCGGGTTCCCACGGAGCCTTCGGGCTCTCAGATCTCTGAAGAGGGAGGGAGTATGTGCGCGGTTCTTCCTGGAAGGAGCGAGTGTGCCATAGGGCTCTTATAGAAGTCCACGTATGGCATTGTCGGGTAAATTTAGTGGAGGTGAGGTCGGGTCCGACATGCACTGCGAACTTGAGTTTTGTCACGTTTTAAACTTGTCACTAAAGTCCGATGAACGCACGTGTACTCTGTAATAGTACACAAATAGGTGGGAGATGGTGCTTTAAAATAAGACTGGATTGCTGAGCTCTGACACCTTTCCTGTAAAAACCTATTTAGAATATTATAAATTGGCTCATTACTATTCCATTATGGATGGGAGAACTATCAGCAGTTAGTTAATGGTTGCTCGGATGGGGTGTGTGACATTTTTTTAAGTACTAGGTTTCTGTGCTCAGGCAAGCTGAGACAATGAAACTCAGTGGAACACACACACACACACACACACACACACACACACACACGAAAGGACACGCAGGTCTTCAAGAAGAGTTTCAGGGGGGCGATGGAAGTCATCAAGGTTACCCAAGTTCACCATAAACACATAAACATAATAAAAATAAGAGAATTGCATCTTCTGAAACTTGGGAAAAGGGAAGTTAATTATAACAACTTGGTTATGTTTTTTACTGTTTCCCGATTATTTATGGACTGAATCCTTAGTATAAAATGTTTGTGTTGAAGCCTGCATACAACTCAATGATTTTAAAAAAATACACTTTTTTTTTAATAAGTCGGACCCTGTGGCAGTCATTACATCTGACTTAGATGAGATTTTTAAAATAGGACTGAGGTACCAGAGGATTTGGATTAAATCAGCTCTTAGAATTTATGTTATGGAAACAGAGCATGCAAAGGCAAAAGAGTAGAAGTAAAAATTATTGAGACAGGCAGGGTAAGCCCTTGCTTGTAATTCAGTGCCCAAGAGTCTGAGCAAGGAAGACTACTATGAATTCAAAGTCATGAATACATGAACTGCACTGTAAGACCCTGCTCCAAAAACTAAGAAACAAATAATACAACCCCCCCAAAACAATGAGTTAATTTTTATGAATTTATAGGATGTATATCATAAATGTTGAGCAAGGGGAATCAAATAAAAATATGGTACTTGATCTATATTTTCACAATCTCAGAAATAACCAAGACCTTAACTTAATGATTTCTGCACTATAATGAGGACCAGAATTGAGATACTACCATCCACCATGTAACAAGCTCTGTGTTCCCTGTAACCACCCCCCCCCCCAGAAACTCATTTTTAAGAAAGTTAATCAAGAGTGTTCAGGGGTACAGATAAATATTATGTTGATCTGGTGTTGCTTACAAAGATGTGATCACCTTGTGAAAATTAATTTAAATTTCAGTGTTGGATTTTAAAATGTTTGAAACTAAATATTAAACAAAAACCTATGTTTAGTTATAATGGAAAGATAAAATAGTAAGCCTTGCTTCTCAAATTTAATAAACACTAGTTACCTTTTCAATTTATGTGAGAAATGTCCCTCATAGGCTTTTGTTTGAACAGTTATTCCTTAACTGAGAGTGTTCTTTAGGGAAGTTCTAACACTTAGACATGTGGTCTAGCTGGCTGAAACAGAGTCTTAGGATAAGTATTTCCATGTTTCCCTCCACCTGAGCTCTCTGCTCTCTCACTGCCAGTGTAATCAGTTGCCTGATACCTGCTTCTGCTCAGCACCTTCCTCAGTCATGTACTATATTCTCTCTGACGATTAAAAAAATAAATTCAATTGCTTCTTTCAAGTATTCAAGAATCCCAGTTATGAGAAAAGTAACTAATACAACTACATCTGTAGCAGAAATTAATAGGCTGAATAACTTTACAAATTGATATAAAAAAGAAAAATTCAAAAATGAAATTGATTTTAGAATTAGCCCTTAGAAAAATTGATTCAGATTTGAAATCATTCTATAAAGAAAGCAGTAGATACACTTTGTAAAATGTGCTTATTGATTATCTATTTTTATTTAAAAAATTAGTTGTTACTGGTAATTTTCAGCAGATAAAAATCAGTAAGAAAAGATTTATTGGGGGTGCTTCACAAGGAAAGAAGTCCCATGATCTGGAGGTGTAAACCAGTGGTATAATTCTCAAACCTAAGAACTCAGGGCAGGCAGAAAAAAAGATGAATGTGCCAGCACATTCTGGATTGCATTTCCATTATCTTTTTGTTCTATTAAAAATTGTTGTGAGTAATTCCCACCCACAATGGAGCAGACTCCCTACTTTCCTAAGTTTCTCATTCAGTCAATAAATTATTAGAAACATTTTCACAGACACACTCAGAATAGCATTTTAACACCTGTCTGAAAATGCTTTAACATAGTAATGTGGCACATAAAAGTAGCTATCAAATTGTTGTTTCAAACTTCCCAAGAGTAGGAGCAATAGAGAACATTCACCAATTCATATAACAAGGCCAGTAGAAAGTTAATACAAAACCCAAAAGAGGCAAATGTGAGAAAGAAAATTATACAGATAATTCACTTAAGAGAAGAATAGAAAAGATATTTTTAAGGAAAGACCATAGGCTCATATATTTGAACATTTGGTTCCAGTTGGTGGAATTGTTTGGGAAGGATTGGGAGCTATGACATGTTGGAGGATGGGTGTCACTAGGGGGCATTTCAAAAACCCATACCATTTCTAGTTAGATTTCTTTCTGCCTCATGCCTCGTGCCTCATGCGTGTGGTTCAGATGTTAGCTCTCAGCTACTGCTCTAGCATCATGTCTGCCTACCTGCTGCCATGCTTCCCACTGTTGTGGTCATGGACTCACCCTCTGAAACTGTAAATCCCCATTAACATTCTCTGCTTTAAATTGTTAGGTCATGGTATCTCTTCATAGTGCCATAAAAATAACTAAGACAAACAGAGACCTACAACTGATTAAGGTACAGAGAATGAGACACCATGCAATCCTCATCCCTAAATGGGAGATTTATATCCTACCTCTTCTTCGAGTCCATGGGCCCCAACATAGATAACTGTTTTCCCTAACTGAACTGATATGGAGGCGCAAGGAATAATCAGTCACAGCTTACACAGTCATCACAGAAAGGGCATCTCAGGCTTCTTCTTCCTGAAGATCTCCCCACGTTTATTATCCAGACAGCTTTTATACCAGCACATAAACTGAGTGGGAAAATACACCAGCATTCTCTCTCCTAGGCAACCAGGTGAATAGCGTTTTGTCACGTCTGCAACTGCCTGTCTGCTGTGTATGCTAGCTGTCACTAGGCTTGAATCAGCATCTCTATAAGGCATCCTCCAAATTACAAAGAAAGGAGCAACAAACATCCTAACCTTTTGTTGGGGCAGTTACAGTCTGTCTGCAGGTCTAGATGACCACCTCAGGTGGGCCTCTATGGCTTCAGAGCCTGGCTGCCACACCATATAGAAATATGGGCCTACAGGGGAGAAAAGATTGTAAGATCAAAAGATTGTGGATAAGCACAAGGAAACAATGCTTCTCAAACAGAAACTGGACAGTTTCACTGCAAAGTCACAGATGTTGTGACAGAATGCACAACACCTCTACAAACTTACTCCTAAGAAAATTCAACATGGAGAGGAGAAGTAAGCATGATGTCCTACCCCTGACTGAGAAGATATTGGAAACTTAGCTGCTTGTAGAGGGAGAGTCTATTTTATTTAAGAGTGTGACTTTTTGTAGGCCAATCATGCTCTAATAGATGGCCACATACTTTAGAGTATATGTGCAACACAAACTGAACTTGATGGGTTTTAAATAAATAAGGACATCAAGTTATGAGGGTAGAAGATGGTGTGTATCTTGGAGGAGTTTAAACGATTGTGCTGTGTCCTGTGTTACTTGGGTTCTCTACCTTTGCTAAGGGCAGCAGAGGAATGAAAAGAAGGAGAGACACAAAGACACATGTGCAATGGAACTTGGATTAGGTGAGGGTTCTCTAATCTTTACAGCCAGAACCTGGAACCTCAACATGTTTATTAAGTACAGCTCAAGGGAGGGTTTAACGAGTCTTTATGGGATGTTTTGTATAATGGCTGTTGTAGGTTATAAGCATCCAGGGGAAGATTCAGTTGCTAGTTTTTGTACACTCTGACCAAACGTTCTTAATCACTTCTGAGGAAAGTGTTGCCATTTC
The DNA here is from genome assembly GCF_982192425.1 of Myodes glareolus. Classification (NCBI taxonomy): domain Eukaryota; kingdom Metazoa; phylum Chordata; class Mammalia; order Rodentia; family Cricetidae; genus Myodes; species Myodes glareolus. Next base: position 55,654 of record NC_142038.1, read on the forward strand.
TCTTGAGCCTGACCCATATGGGTAACAGCTTTGACAACTTACCAAGAGCCTATTGGTCTTGGAGCCCTCAATAGTCTAGGCTCATGTCAAATTACACATTTCCTCAGTACTTTCCTCACTCACAGCATTCTCTGCTCCCTAAAGAAGGGGCTAAATATGATTAAAATACATTGTATGAAATTATTAAAAGTTAATATAAAGAGAAAAGGTAATGCTGATAAACTAGACAACAGTAAAATCCTGGTGTAGTGGTATTTGCCAAGCTATGTTATATGCTTTGGAATAGCACATATTTTGAAGTCAGTTACCTCAGGACCCAGCAATTCCACTCTTGGGAATATACTCAAGAGATGCCCAATCATACTACAAAAGCATTTGTTCAACTATGTTCATAGCTGCACTATTTGTAATAGTCAGAACCTGGAAACAACCTAGGTGCCCCTCAATAGAAGAATGGATAAAGAAGGTGTGGCACATACACACTTAGAGTTTTACTCAGCGATAAAAAAACAATGACATCTTGAATTTTGCATGCAAATGGATGGAAATAGAAAACACTTTACTGAGTGAGATAAACCAGACCCAAAAAGATGAATATGCTATGTACTCACTCATAAGTGGATTCTTAATATTATAAATATTATAATTATTATAATTATTATATTATAATATTATTATAAATAAAGGACATTGAGCCTATAATTCATGATCCTAGAGAAGCTAAATAAGAAGGTTAACCCAAAGAAAAACATATAGTTATCCTCCTGGAGATTACCAGGCAAAAGTTGGGAGAACGAGGGTGGGGGTAGGGTAGGAGTAAGGGGAAATGGGGAGAGAGAAGGGAGAAGAGGAGGATTGGGGAGAACTGGGAGAATGGGATAATTGAGATGGAGGAAAGGTGGATATGGGAGCAGGAAAGTGAATATCTTAATTAAGGGAGCCATTTTAAGGTTGGCAAGAGACTTGACTCTAGAAGATTTGACAACTGGAAAGAGCAGACATATGCTCTACATCACCTTATACAGTATAAGATGCCATGCCCCAATGGGCGGGTAACCACTGGCTGTAAGACTTCCTACAACAGAAGTCAGTGAAACATGGCTTCCCTTCAACTTCCCAGCATGTAAAATATACCTAAATAGAGATCTTGACTTGCCCAATATTAGAAGAATTTCAGAAAGAGTAAAGTTTGTAATGAACTTCCAGCGTGGAATTCTTAATTTAGTACTAATGCAATGTATTTGTTTTCTGTTGGTGAAATTTAAACAGCCCATGTCTGTGATTTCCAAGTTCTACAGACTAGAAAGCCAAAGAAACAAACTAGGTCTGGGGGTTCACAGAAACAAAATAGGGTATAAGAAACCTTGCTTCTTCCAGGAGGCTCAAAAAAAATAATGTGCTTTCAGACTTATCCCAATTGCCAGTGAAGTTCTCTTCCCTGGGGTATAGGACTGAGGGCCTTGCTTCTTTGATGGCTGTTAGAGGGCAATAGTACCCAGCTTCTAGAGAAACATTCACCAACTTCCTTCTGCCTCCCTAAGCCAGTAATAGCAGTCCAAGTTTTAATTTACCCTTTTCTGCCCCCTTTAGCAGCAATGCTGTGATGCTTCTTTCTGTCTATTCCATTTCTAAGAGCTTATATGATTACATGGCCTATCTGAATAGAATTTATATCTAAAATATAAATTCAGTAAGACAAAGAGCCTTTTTAGACATTTAATATTGAATTCTAAGTAGAATTTTGAGTGCATGTTTCAAAAAAGATTCTCAGCTATTTTTACAATAGGAAAGATTCCTATACATCCCTAAACATTGTAATTGAACACATACAAAGATTTTAAAATATTTTCACTATTTTCTTTTCAGTAATTTTTAAATACTTGTTTCTAGGTCACTCTGTATTTAAAGATATTGATAAAAAATTTGAGAGGAATCCCTAGTTCATATCCATAGTTCTTAAGAAATACATTAAACCTTGTTTCTTGTAGTTTTTTCATAATTTGTATAGTCGGCTGTCCCTCTCATGTCTATGTTCTCTCTGTAGTTTACAAGTTTATGCAAATCAAGTAGCTGGTTAGCACATTACTGATCAACAGTGCTAAACATCTATGATCTTTTCTTCTGAATGTTGAGAACTTATATAGTATATCATTTATATTATTCAAAGTTTAAGTTAATACTGGTTTAAAATGATAGCTGATTGTAACTGTCTTACATATTTCATCTGAATGAGTGGCACAGTGATAGGGTTATTCTTCTGAGCTACAAGAAGCTCAATGTATTTGTGCTATTCACAAAAACCATTGCATGCATGATGCTCATATTATCACAGCCCAAGCCCTATTTGTTTTCCATGTTCTCTTAATCTAGTTTCATTAACCCTTTAAAGAAAACTTTGACTTTTTATATAAAAACCAGCACATTTTCTTAGAGTATTTTTTTTTTTTTTTTACTGATCAGAACTCTCCCATCTTTCCAAAAAGTGTTGAGCTCCTTTTCTTAGAAGATTGACTCTAGGAGCTATGCATGTGAGTTCCTTTTGTAAATTAGGTGGGCCATTTAAAATGTCATTGCCTCTATATTATTGCAGTGGACATGGAGATGAACAATTACATTATTTACATTAGCAACTATTCATTCCTTTATTGATTACATATTACATAGTGGGTATATAATCTGCTACAGAATAATGCTAATTCAGGAATCTGCTAGTTGTAAAATGGGTTTGGAGAGATGCTTTTCAAATTCTCTTCAAAGTTTGAAATCTCAGTTCACTCAATAAAGGCACAGAGTTTATAAAAATCAGTACAGCTCAAAACCCTTTCCTAGAAAACTTTTATACTGTTAAACTGTGATTACATATAATATGAAGGAAAAATAAACATTTTCAGATGCCTTAAAATCCATTAAATACTTTGCAAAATATAAAAGTAACTTTCAGTTTCTCAGTTTTACTATTCTAAGATATTTCTGAGAAACATTTTCCTTTAGATAGTCATCAAAGTTTTCTCTTTTCACTGCATGATGAAATATTTCATTCCTTCTGATTTCCCTAAAGGTGTGTGTATCTTTGGGGTGAACCTTTTTTTGTCAATAATTGTAAACAAGACACAGCAATCAGGTGTAAGACGAGATAATCAAGAATCAATGTGTGTTTACTATAAACGCACCTTCCTTTTCAAGGAGAAATTTGAGGGTCAAGTTGCAAATGGTGAAGGTACAAGAAGGAGTTACCCTTTATGTCCTTCCTTTGCCAACTGGGGAACAATCCACAAAAAAACCTACCTGAGCCTTTTAGTATTGATTGAGTTATTCTTCTTTATGCTTTGGCATTGCTTTCAACATGGCTTTATGTAAAGAATGAGATTTATAATTTCTCTACATGGAAGTCTGACATGTATTCAGAGGCCAGTTTCTTCTCTGGGCTGGTTCTCCTGACAAAGCTAGGCCTTCTCCATTCTGAGAACTAATAGGTTCCAGTTTCCAGGGTCTCCCATGGCTGTGAACGGCAGCCCACTGAAGAGGTTCACATGGAGCCTGGTGATAAACATAGAGCAGGCCTTGGATTTGTAGGGTCTACCCAGGAATGCTGCTTCATCCTAAGCCATGCATTGTCTGAGGCTATACTTCAAACAGCACTGCAGATGCTTACCAGGGCCCAGGCCTGGACTCTCTGCCAGCAACAATAGGCAATAGTGGGATCAGTGAAACCTCACTTAGGTCTACAAAACACATAGTCTAAGGCCTCAATTATTTCCCAGATTCAGAAAAGCAGCAAACAGCTACCAAAGGGAATATTTGTCTGAGTTTTAACTGACTTCTTCTCTTCACTACCAGAATATAGTGTCATGTCACTTCCCAGCAGCACATATAAATAATTAAAATATATAAATCCTTCCATTTGTAATGCTGAGGATATTAAGACACCATTAAAGTTATTAGACAAATGTTTTCTGAATCCCATCTCAAGCAGAGAGCTCTGTTCACCCTTCTCCCTCTATCCAAAGCAGAGAATACTAGAACCTAGAGGCAACCTGCTTGGATTCCAGGGTTTATGTTGGACAGAAGATGTAGGCCCTGAGGCTGATGCATGAGACCTGAGAAAATTTTTCTCTTTGATGCTATCAAGTTATTCAAATGTGAACATTCTTAAAATGGGATAACTAATTTCAATGAAATATACTGGTTCTAGAAGATATTTTGGTATCTATATGTGTGTCAAACCGTAATAGCAGGATATTGTGAGTATCCTGTGTTTGACTTATTTTTAGTATTTCTATGGAGGCCCCACAAATGGGCCAGGTAATAGTAACTATATCTTGAAATTTTCTTCTACAGGAATATTTGGCATTTCTCAGAGGCTTTTTGCCAAGTGACATTCAAAGATTTCTGTTGTAACCCTCACTTGTTGTCTGAATTTTCTGTCCTGCTCAGTTCCCACAGTTGTTAAGTTCCAAAGAGATCACACAGAAGTCTACATTAACTATAAACTGATTGGTTCATTAGCACAGGCTTCTTAGTAACTCTTATAACGTATATAGTCTATTATTAGCCCATTATTCTTATCTGTGCTAGCCATGTGGCTCAGTACCTTATTCAGCGGGGCAGTCACATCTTACTTCTTCTGTGATCGGGTCACGACTGCCAAGCAAGCTTTCCTCTTCCCAGAATCCTCCTGTTCTTGTCACCCTGCCTCTACTTCCAGGCCTGGTGTCCTGTCTATACTTCCTACCTGGCTACTGACCAATCAGTGTTTGTTTAAAATATAATTGACAGAATACAGAGCACTGTCCCACACCACTGGCTTCCTGATATGAGACAGAAACTCTGAGTGTTCCCCCATGACAGCTGGAAGCAATTCTAGAAGACAACGCCCACATCCCCAAAAAGTTTGTCAATAGGGTTGGGAACAATGTTTAGGGGTTGTTGATTATTACTTGTATTAGATAGAGGGTTGGGGTTAAAACTATGTTTAGTTTTAAAAAAAGGGAGGGATAGTAATAGTGGGTAATACAGTGAATACTTGTTAGCTATTATTCAAGGGTAATTTACTTTGGTAAGGTTGTTGTATATTGATACAAGTTCAAATTATATTTCTTCTTTCTGTTTACATTATTTGTATACCTATACAAAGTTATTCTGTCAGATTGTATATGTGTATGTTCTTATCTCTGTTTAGGACATTTTGTATATTGATACAACTTTTCGGATATATTTTCATATTGCATTATATATATATTACTCCTACCTCTGATCAAGATACTTATAGATTGTTTATATTTTGAGGTCATTGCCCTCATTTTTTTACAGATTATTTAATATTCTGACATGAAGTTTTACTCTCTATATTATATAGGTATTAATTATTATAGATCAAGAGTTGTTCATGTTTGTTGTACATACAGTCAGATCAATTAGGTTCTTTTGATACATAGAGATTGTATTCTTTCTAGATAAGTAATCTTCAACCACTTCAAGGATCTGTGAAACATGGCATTTAAATAACTTAGGGTTCTGTTGACATGAGACATGACTGCTTCTGACAGCACCAATCTATTCATGAGAGAATGCTGAGCACCAAAGACACTCCACTTGGATCTTGTTTTCTTCTTGGCAAAACTGGTCTTTGGGCAAGGAACTGACAATGCCTCAACCACTGACAAGTTATATGATATCTGGAAATGGATAAGCAGGACTGTCAAATCTTGCCAAGACAGGATAAAATGGTTTTGAAAAATTTCCTGCCTCTGAAAATGGTCTGTCAATTACTCTAGACCATAGCCAAAGTTGGTTGCTTCAACGTTGCAAAATTAAACTTTAGGTGATTGCTCAGGTAGCTAATTGTCTCTGTCATATATTGCTTGCTTTGGAAGCTACTTGATTGTACTTCCTGCCTGCTCCCTTCTCAGGCCTTCGATAGGGTTGATGATTAGATAGTCATAATTGCCGTCCTTTTATGATCTAGCCAAGCCATTTCCAATATTTCCAATATAAGACTCCTCAGGATAGAATGTTTATTAAAACTTTTAGCATATGTTCCTTGTTTAATATTGTTTAAGCTGATTGTAATTCTAATCTTATACTTGATACCTGTTTCTAGTGTATATTGTTTTGTATTGGTTTCGAACTTTCTTAAACAAAACCAGGAGGTGATGTGGGAGCTCTTTCTGCTCCTTCAGCCAATAGCCTTTAAGATACCAGCCCACTTGGGCATGGTCTCTTTTGCTTTAAAGAGCAGTGGTAGCCCTGCTCTTGTTCTCTTGTTTCCAGCTCCACTTCTGGCTGCTAGACTCTGTTCCTGGTTGCTTAGAGAGCTGTTGTCTAGGACAGTGATCTGTAAGTTTTCCCCTTAAATAAATAACCCTTTTATTAACCATAATTCCAAACTGGTGTGGGATTGCTTTGTGACTTACGCCTTCTCTCACTGACCACAGTTAATATGACATCATCTCCATCTAAATTTTTCTCTTAAATTTCAGGGTATACTGTATGGTAATTTGAATAGGTATGCCCCCCATAAACTCACAGAATGTTTGATCCATAGGGAGTAGCAGTATTAGAAGGTATGGTCTTGTTGGAGTAGTTGTGGCCTTGTTGAGGAAAGTGTGTCACTGTGGGGGCTATGTTCATGCTATGCCCAGTGTGGTACACAGTCTCCTGCTGCCTGCAGACAAAGATGTAGAACTCTCAGCTTCTTCTCCAGCACCATGTTTTCCTGCATACTGCCATGTTTCCTGCCATAATAATAATGGACTAAGCCTCTGAGCTGTAAGCCAGCTCCAATTAATTGTTTTCCTTTATAAGAGTTGCTTTGGTCATTATGTCTCTTCACAGTAATAGAAACCCTAAGACATCTCATAACTATAGATATTATTCTGTATTTTGAGTCATATTTGTCATGTCACTACAAGGTTTTAGATCAGGCTTTGCCAATAGAACAACACATGATGGCATAGGGCTTTCCTTTTAATTATTTGACCATAGCCCCCTTACAGATTTAATAAAGAATGTAGGGACACAATCGAAACATGAAATTTATAAAAAGAGCTATAGAGGAAAAATGTAAGATTGAGGGAAAGGTGTACAGGGTCAGAAAAAATCACGGGCTCAACATACCTTGTTTACAATCCTTATGTGAATTCCCAAGTGTTGCTAAACTTAAGTAACTCAACATGGCATCAAAGCCAGCAGGTGACCTCACACTGGGCAAAAGACAAGGAGAGATACAAATACTATCTTTGTGCTGGAGTTTAAGAACACAACTGTGAATTTACAGTAAGTGAGGTTTACTAAGAATCATAGAAAAAGAAAAAGAAGAGGGGGGGAAATATGAATCACATCTTGATTTTTAGCATATTAAAAATACAATTCTTTTAAAAACACCTGTGACAATTTTCTTGTGGTCATTGGGAGCTGATAGGGTGTGGAATGTTATTATAGTATTTAGCAAAAGAAAGCAAGGACAATTTTAGTTGCAAGAGTTTGAAAATGTTAAAAAGACCTCTTTAAAAAGAGGCAGAAAAAAAGTGATTTTGATGGAATAGAGTGTAAGAGTGCCTCTCTAATGAAACTTTGAAGATGCTTTGTTGTGGAAATTATCCTATTTAAAACACCCACCACCACCAAGTTTAGAGTCTTTTATCATGATAGTTTGCCTTCACCAAAATCCCTATGCACTGGAATCAAAACACATTTGAATTGGACACATGTTTACAAAAAGAACTCAGTGGGTTGGCAGCTCTTGTGTACTGGCTGGTTTTGTGTTTGAACTTGTCAAGAGTTAGAATCATCAAAGAGGAATGAGCCTCAGTTGAGGAAATACCTCCATGAGATCCAGCTATAAGTATTTTCCCAGTTAGTGGTCAATGGGAGAGGGCCCAGGCCATGGTGGGTGGTACCATCTCAGGGCTGGTGTTCCTGGGTTCTATAAGAAAGCAAATTGAGTAAACCAGAGAAAGAAAGCCAATAAGCAACTTTCCTCCATGGCCTCTAATTCTGCTCCTGCCTCCAGATTCATGTCCTGTTTGAGTTCCTTCCCTTGACTTCCTTCAGTGATGAATAGCAATATGAAAGTGTAGGACAAATAAACCATTTCTTTCCCCAACTTGCTTTTTGGTCAATGATGTTTTGTTGCAGCACTAGAAACTCTAGGACAATAAGTTAATTGAAATTTAGGAAACTAAAAACAACCAAAAATGGTCTAAAATGAGAATTTACTTGCAATACTTTCATAGACTACTAAAAGGCAATGTATAAAGGAGAATTTAAACTAGAGCTCATATATATATATACATATATATATTTACATTTACATTGTGATGATTTTTGTTAAAAGATTTTTATAAAAACTATGTTTGAAGTCTAGGATTATCTATTTTTGTGTTTGTGACAAAAATGGTGATATGTCAGAATTACATGCTTCAGCATCAATGGTTTAGCAACAGGTCTGCATCTTTTTTGGAAGGGTTACAGGCACTCAAACAAAGTGGAGAAATGACAGAATTTATTCTTTATTTAGAATAAAAATTGAGTTTGGACAAAGCCAAGATCTTCCCCAAACAAGATTTTCAGAACTGGTGACTTACAGAGTAATATTTTTGCAAAGAAACCCACACTAAGCTTAAAAAGACAGAGAAAGCAGTTAGCTGTGGTTGCTATGGTATCCAATGTAAACCTGTCCTCTGGGAAGAAGAGAATAGTTTCCTGCCTCAGGGGATGCTATTTTTAGGGCTTATTAAGAGACAGAGGTGATGAGCTTTGAAAAGCCAATTATTCTATCTATAAGTAAGCATGCACTTGTATTATCCTTGGGGCATAGAAATTAGATTAAAAGACAGGGTACATTACCCCCACCCAAACCCAAATTGTGTTTTATAGTCAGCATGATACAGAATGTTTTGAATACCACATTAAGAAAGTTCCAAGGGAATATTACTGTCATCACTTTGCCTAGGAGACATTTTGTGCACTGTATATATTTAAACCACAAATAGAAATACATAAATGCCATAGGGTTTTATTTACAGTGATTCAAATGTCACAATTATGAGTTTACTTCAGGTTTAAACCAGTGCTTCCCAATTCAGCATTACAAAAATGAGTACTGTATTCATTCCTATCATAGTTTGGTAAATATCAATCTTTTCAGAATATTATCAGACTAAAAATTACAGCCTTTTAGCTACATTTCTTGAAAGAACATTTGATAATTTCAGCCATGATCTCCTTCATGTTTTCCATTGCATTTTCAGCAACTAAGCAGAAATGAAGGCCATATGTGTGTGTGGTATGAATATATATATTTTTTTCTTCTTCCTCAACTTGCTGATATTTTCTAAAAATTCAGACTGAGTTTACATAGTCTTTTTAATTTCTTCAACAGTTAGATTTTAGAAGACAAAAATACTTCAAGATGTTATTTGAGCAACTTTACTTCTTGTATGTCATGGAATGAATAATTTTATTATTTACTTCATGAGTGTTTAGGAAAGACTTTTTATATGCATGCATTTCTGACATATTGTTGGATAGATAGATTAGTCATGTGTATTAGTGGCTGCCGAAGTGCTTGTTGTTGTAGTCTATTTTGACAGCATTAGGGTCATTGAATAGAGCAGCTAAGTAGGAGTGTTACAGGGATTTGTTCTCTTACCCTTACTCTTCCATATATTCCTGAAATTAATAATAGTAACAACACTGGAGGATGAGGAGACAGGCATGCACATAGGTGGTGCATGAATCAAAAACTTGCGTTTCACTGATGATGTAGCACAACTTGCTGAAAAAGTCCAAATGAGCTGTAAACCATGATACAGAGAGTAGTGGAAGAAAGTGAAATCCTTGCTATTAAAGTAAACATTGACAAGACTAAGATACAACATGCGGGAAGGGCATGCAGGATTTTAACATTGTAATAAAGAATCAAAACCTCAATCAGTCAACTTCGTATATCTGAGAGGAAACCTCAATTCATAGAGAGAACTATTTCAGACATCCTCAGGCAGAAAGGGACAGTGTGGGCTGTATTCCAGGCATTAAATAAGGTTTGAACAGCAAGAGATGTGATGACAACAACAAAGTTACAAGTATATGAGACACTTGTCTTGAACTGCCTTCTTTATAACTCTGAAATGTTCCTCAGAACAGCAGAGGTGTGGTGCGCCCCTTGACCAGCAAGGAAGAACAACCATAAAGTCGAGGATCCTTCTCAAATCACACTTTATTGGAGCCTCTTGGTTGAAGGGAGAGCAGGAAGTGAGAGAGAGCAGGAAGTGAGAGAGAACAAGAAGTGAAAGAGAACAAGAAGGGAGAAAGAGAAAACGAGAGAGAAAGAGAAAGCGCGCGCGAGAGAGAAAGCGAGAGAGAGAGAGAGAGAGAGAGAGAAAGCAAGAGAGAGAGAGAGAGAGAGAGAAAGAGAGAAAGTGAGCGAGAGAGAGAAAGCAAGAGAGAACGAAAGCCAAGTGGCATCTGCTTATAAAGGGTGAAGGAACTCGGGTACTGCCCTGATTGGTAAATACCAGTCTGCTGATGCCCGGAGCCTCGGGATTGGCCAGGGACAAGGCTCAATTGCGCATGTACAGGCAAAGGGCGCTCAGCCCCACGCGGCAATGCCAAATAAGGACTTGATTACCTCCAAGCTGCAGGACTGCCAGCGCCATCTTGTAATGGCGATATCCGGACGGCTCCTTACACAGAGGGATGTGTTTGAAATAGCATATCTCAGGGGGATTCTTAGATTCACATGAAGATATAGGCTGTGCAACTATGACATTAAGATATCTCCATCTACAGAAGGAAGTCAACTACGGGATACAGCAATGGTGCTTGAGTTGCTTTTGCCATGTTATGAGAACGAATGATGGCAGATACTCAAAGGTAGTATTTCTTGGAGGAGTGCTAGGAATAAGGTGAAGAGGAAGGCCCAAAAAGGCTGGATAGACAGCATAAAGGAAGACTTGTAGAACCATGGGTATGACAATAACACAAGCATCTAGGACTGTGTACTATAGAAACAACTGAGAAATCATCATATATGGGCTACCCATGCATGCTTAAGCATTGCCATGGCATAAATGATGATCTTTTTGTGCAAAGAGTTGAATGGGACAAAACTAAAATTTTAAATAAATATAGTCTCAAACTTTATCATTTTTTGAAGTGAATTTATTATTTTTTGATTTTGTTTATTCAAAAACCTCCATAATAAATTATAATATTAATAATATGACTATGCCTCATTAAGTGTGTGCCTTCTATTGTTCTTTGGAGGAGTGTGTCTCATCTCTGTTCAAGCAGAGCTTATCTACACTCTGTTGAGGACTAGGAGCTGCATGGATGCACTCCATGCTTTCATGATTCTCTTTCTCATGAATGTTTAAAATGTCTTTACTCTTAATACTGCCATCCTGGTCACCAAGAAGAGGAACTTGTCCTCTTGCTTATGTTCAGGGAAGGACTGTTTGTGTTTACTAGGGACTTTACATTGCCATATTATTATGATAATCCTTTTCTCACATTGTTCTGTCCAATGGATAGATTTTATGACAGCAAGAAATCCGAATAGATATAATTGTGAAAGCAGTGTGTGAAAAGTGGTTGTTTCCTATTTATAGAAATGATGAGATTCATGTTGATGGATTCATGTAAATGTTAATAAGGTAAAACATACACAGTTCAATAAAATTTTTAAAAGAAATATATTCATGCAGGCATTGCCAGAACTTTGTTGACATTCTAGAAGCCTTGCTCACATCTTTTTGTCTTTATTACTTTGTCCACAGGTAAACACAAATAAAGTCTTTAGCTTGAGTAGTTCTAACTTTCTAAGCTTTTAATTGATATATGGAGAATATTTTAAATAACTTGTGCCAGCTCTTTAAATATAGCACTAAGTCTGTGAAATTAACCCATCTTTTTCCAGAGTTCCTCAATTACTGCTACAAATTATCCCATTGTAGGCTATGTAAAATTATGGATCTATTTTTAATTAAAAGTTTATGCTCCTTTTTTTAAACTGCTAAGAAGAATATTGTTATGAAAATTCTTACAGGCAATAGTTTTCTAATGTGCTTTTAATTTGTGTTTTCTTGCTAATGGATGATATAAAAACATCCACATCCTTGTTTTATATGCGAATCTTACCTTTCATAAACTACACTTTCAAGTTTGAATGTGTTATTTACACATTATCTTTTTTTATGAGGAAGTAATTTTATTAAATTATAAAAGTTTCCATTTCTGCCCCTCCTCCCAACACCCTCCCACTCCCCCCAATCCCTCTCCTCCTCCCTCTCCATCCCTAAGAGCAGTCAGGGTTTCCTGCCCTGTGGGAAGTTCAAGTTCCTCCCCCCTCCCTCCAGGTCCAGGAAGGTGAGCATCCAAACAGACTGGATCCCAAAAATCCAGTATATGCAGAGGAAACAAGACCCAGTGTCATTGTCAATGGCTTTTCAGAAAGACTCCGGGCCAGCCACATTCAGAGAATCTGGTTGGATCATGTCCTCGTTCAGTCCCAGTCCAAATGGCCTTGGTGAACTCTCATTAGATCAGTCCCCTTGTATCAGTGGGTGATCGCATCCCTCGCAGTCCTGATTTACTTTTTCATTTTCTTCATCCTTCTGCTCCTCATTTGGACCTTGGGGAGGCTCAGTCCGGTGCTCCAATGTGGGTCTCCATCTGTATCCCCATCCATCGTCGGATGAAGGTTCCCTCTGGTCTTGCCTTCTTTGCTCATGTTCTCTTTCCTTCTGCTTCTTGTTTGGACCTAGGGAGTTAAGTCCAGTGTTCCAATGTGGGTCTCTGTCTCTATCTCCATCCATCGCCAAATAGAAAACGCTTTACTGAGTGAGGTAAGCCAGACCCAAAAAGAGGAACACGGTATGGATTCACTCATAAGTGGATTCTAACCATAATTAAAGGTCTTTGAGCCTATTATTCATGATCCTAGAGAAGCGAAATAAGAAGGTGAACCTGATGAAGATTATTTAGCTATCCGCCAGGAGATAGGAAATAGACAAGAGTCCCAGGTAACCTCGGGTGCATGGGGGGGTGGGAGGGTTGTTGGAAGGGGAGAGGGTTAGAGAGAAGGGAGTAGGGGAGGAATGGGGAAAGCTCGGTGGACTGGGATGGGGGGGAGGGAGGAAGGATGAATATGGGATCAGGGAAGAATATATTTCAACTAAGGGAATCATTTTAGGGTTTACAGGAGACTTGATTATATATGGGATCCCAGGTCCAAGGAGAGATCCCCAGATTGTTCTCTGGACAGAGGAGAGGGTGCCTGAACTGGCCTTGGCCCATAACCATACTGATGAATATTTTGCTTATCACCATAAACATTATCTTTTTAACTTTACTTGTTAAATTGTGGCTTACTGATGCTCATTGATAATATTTTCCCATAATCAAAAATTCTAAAGTTATTTATTAATAATTTATTTTATGGCTAATGTTCACTATCTTATTTGAACAATCTGCCTATTTTAAAGTCAAGAGCTACTTTTTTCTCTTTTCACTTTTTGGAGTTTTAATGTTTTGTCTTACATGTTCTTAAGTGAGAATTGCCTTTGCTACATATTTTTTATATTGTGTTGTAGTAGATAGTTTTATATGGATAAATGTTTGAGATGGTACATTTTGGTGAAAGGACATTTTTTGCATATTTTTATACATCAGATGGAGAGATGTGTGTTTATATTTGAGTATTGTTTCTCTTCCATTTACATGTTTGTCTTTCTAGGTAGTTATAACTTACTGTTTCAATACTGCTGTTTTATACTATATTTTGATTTTCTAACTTTCAAAAATACAGTAAAATAATCTAATGTTTAGTTACCTTGTATGTTCAAGTGAGGAATCATTGCTTTTCAGGGAAAAGATATTTTATATATACCCAGAGAAACATTTCATATGGTTTAAATAAATCATAAAGGTCACTGAAATGCCAGTTTCGAAAGTTAGAATTTAAGCTGATGTGTTTGTGTGTTCTTTTCACCATATTATCTGTTGGAGGCTAACTAGTCACCCTTGGAATAGTTTCTCAACACTTATTTCCATAAGTAGAATATGTTAACTTAGTGATTAAAGAAATTTTGCAGAGATATTCATATCAATCATTTTGAAAACAAGGTAGGGTAGATATGCTCACTTATTTTTATAGACAGTAAAGAGATCTGTAGTAAGGTCTGTGAGGAGGTAGGAAGAGGGCTGGAACGGCATGAAGAGGGAACAGAAACATATCATGTAGGTGAACTCTGACATGGTCAAGGACATAGACAGTTTCCCACCCTTCAAAAAATGAAAATGATGACGTCACTCAACAATCAAAAGAGGGAAAAAATCTTGAACTGATTCTTGGAAACTTTGTCTTTCTGATTTTTCTAGACTTGTTCCCTATATAGCCTAGTCTTATTCCTTGGCTTCTCTAGTTGTGTTTGTTACTCTAGTCTTGTCCTTTTCATACTCTAGTCTTGTTCTGTGACTTCCCTTGTTTTATCCTCTGGTTACTCTAAAGGTTACTCTGTTCCCTGGTTTCTGTAATCTTGTCCCCATGTTACTCTAGCATTGTCCCCTAATTATTCTGTTCTGTCTCCTTGTCACTCTAATACTTACATCTGTTTTCTCTAGTTTAATCCCCTGGCTATTCTAATAGTGTTCCCTTGTTGCTCTAGACGTGTCTTCAGGTTCCCTGGTTTCTCTAGTCTGTTCCTCTGATGTTTGGATTAATCTTGTTCCTTAAGGATAACCTTTTTTCCCCAGAAAAAATTATACTACTTCAGATTCTCTCATCATCTTTACTAACTATACGCTTTGACATTTGGAATGAATTAGAAAATGTTCATTTTCATTCTGACTTACACAATAAAAGAGTAAATTTTGTTTTAGTATGATTATTATCATCACATAGAAATTTTAATCCCAAATCTTAAGGATAAAAATGATAAAATTTACACACACACACACACAGACACACACACACACAAGCGCATAAAGTATCTTCTTCAGAAAATGTGTTTTTCATTTAAATTTTTTATGTAACATACATTTAGCAAGTTTGAGTTATTAATACAAAAATTAATTGGTGGAAAAGATAACTAAAATATGTTTTGTCTTGGTTAAAATTGTAAAAACTTTTTAAATACAAATATAACAATCATTTAAACATCACTCTTCAAGGCAGAGAAAACTTCCAGTCAGCTGAAAACATAGTTTGCAAGATTGGCACATTCTTTTAAAGCATATGAAAAGATATCTTTGAATCTTGCTAACATCAAAGGGCCTTTTACTCACCTCAATTTGTGAAGTTCAGTGAATCTTCAACATACCTAATCTTGAAAACATTGATCAAATTTATCTTTAGGAAAGTCAGTATATAGACACACACACACACACACACACACACACACACACACACACACCCCCCTAGGGAGTCCACTAGGGTGTTCATTACCTGTTACTGTGGACTCAACTTTTTCCTGAAGACACTACCAGCCTCCAGTGTAGCTAGGTCATCTTCATCCCTTTGTGCTATATGCAAATAAAACCACTTCCTACCTGGAACTCCCAGTGGATACACCAGTCTGGGACTCAGGTCAGCAATTTTTACTACTCTTTCTGTTCAACATTAAGATATATGTAGAAGAAAATTTCAATCCTGTTCTAGCCTGCTTACAAATGTACCTGTTCTTATCCTCGCCAGAGATTCTAACTCTTAGTTGAGACCCTGCCCTTCTTACCCTTTCATCCTGTCTATAAAGACATATTCTTTTTCCAACTGCAGCCTACTTATAAGAGTTCCTTTTACCACACTGAAAACTCCTCAGAGATTTGGCCACTTATAGTGGACAGAATGCCTGTAGCTCTTTCCACAGACTTCTCAACATTTACTTCTAGCCCATCTTCTTTTCTCTTTGCTACCCATTTACCTGCAGAAGCATTATCCGGGATTCCACAACTACCAAACTTTCCTAATATCTACAGAGGGCAACAGAAACCAAGAAACTGTACACTCAACAAAGACAAGACTATAATCAGTACCTAGAATTATCTCAATCATAACTCCAGATGCCTAGACATTGGCACAAAAATAAAAACAATGAACAACAAAGACAATATGCCCTTGTAGCCAGAAGTTTTTGAGTGTCCTGCCTGGTCCCACAGTCACTTATAAAATAATCACTCAGAGCTTTAATATTAATTATAAGTGTTTCATTAAGGTCTCAGGTTTATTATTAGTTAGTCTTATACATAAATTAATCGATTTCTATTAATCTAAATATTGCCATATGACTGTGGCATTATCAGTCTGTTGACATGTTGTTTGTTGGACAGTTTGATGGCATTTCTGTGTACCATGGCAGTAATCTGTCATTCTGTGTTCAAGTCCGAATCCCAGGGCATCTTTGTACCATGGCATATATGAAAGACACAACTAGGAATCTGTTTTTGCTTCCATTTACATGTGACTAGAAGCCCTTTTTAGTTTTTTTAAGCCTTATGGAAAACCACCAGATGTAGCATGAGTTCTAATTGTCTTAATAATAAAAACCCAGAGTTTTATTATTATATTTATTATTTTATTATATTTATTATTTAAATATATACAATATAAGATCATATATATTACATTTATTATTATATTAGGGAGTAAAAGATGAACCATCAGAGAAGCAGAGCATCCAGCCATTAGAATTTTTGCCTCTATGAAATCCTTGGGATGAAAAGGGACTAGCTCCTGCCTCCATCCATCTCATATTCCTCTTTCTACCCAACCATATTGCTTCCTATTTCCTCCTCCCTAGTGCAGGGAGTAAGATTACATGTGCTGAGATTAAAGGTATGTGCCACCACTGCCAGGACTCTATGGTTAACTAGTTGCTAACTGTAGTAGGAGGAAACCACTTGTTTCCCAGCTGCCTGGCAGCTTAGACCAGAAAATAATCACACAGAAACTGTATTAATTAAATCACTGCTTGACCCATTAGCTCTAGCTTCTTCATTGTTAATTTTTTATCATAATTTAAGCCATTTCCATTAATCTGTGTATCACCACAAGATCGTGTCCTACTAGCAAAATTTCAGCACAGCTGTCTCTGGCAGTGGCTCCATTTCTTCTCCCTGACTCTGCCTCCTTTCTCCTAGCATTCAGTTTAGTTTTCTCAGCCTACTTAAGTTCTACCCTATCAACAGGCCAAGGCAGTTTCTTTATTCATTTATGGTAATCACAGTATACAGAAGGAAATCCTACATCAATTAGTTTCATACTCTGATATCCAGTCAAGCTTTATTTGTAGAGTACAAGCAAGCTATTACCACATGCCCTTACTAAAACCGAGCAACACATCTGTAGAAGGTCCTGTGAAATGCACTAAGTGGAAGTTCAAGATAAGGAGTTCAAAATAGCAGTTATGAATATGTTCAAGGACCCTTTTATATCCTGTCCTCTGATTTCTCTATTCTTGTCCTCTGGTTTTAGATATATGGACAGACCCTTTAAGAAGACCATAAAACATAAAGAAATAGTTGAATAAAATAATAAAAATAATTAGATACATGAAAAGTAGAGTAGGTGGGCCTTCTGTCTATGTGTTACTTTCATTGGTTAATAAAGAAACTGCCTTGGATTTTTTGATAGGGCAGAATTCAGATAGGTGGAGTAGACTGAACAGAAGGCTGGGAGAAAGAAAGCAGAATCAGTCAGATGCCATGATGCCCCTTCCCAAGATGGATGCTGGCTAGACTCATGTCAGTAAGCCACAACCTCATGGTGACATACAGATTACTAGAAATGGGTTAGTCAAGATGTGAGAGTTAGTCAAAAAGAGGCTACAGATAATGGGCCAGGCAGTGTTTAAATGAATGCAGTTTCGTGTAATTATTTCAGGTGTAAACTAGCCAGGGAGCCGGGCAGTGGGAACTCAGCCCACCACTCCTTTTGCAACAGAAAAGAGAATTTAATATAGGAATAGAATCACTGCAGCAAAATAAAACTAAAATAAAAGTATAAATGAAACATTTCTGAAATCAAGAAAAATCTTCAGAGGTAAGTATCAGCAACAGATTACATGATAAGAGTATCTCAGGCATTGCAAACAAGGTAAAAGAAATCCATGCCTCAGTCAAAGAAAATATTAAACTTTTCAGATTATTAAAAAATAAATCCAGACATAAACAACCAGAAAATATTTGAAACTATAAACAGATCAAAACTGTGGATACTAGAAATAAAGGAGAAGAAACCAGCTCAAAGGCACAAAAATTATTTCTTTTTTTGATATTTGTAACGGTATTTTTGTGTTTATTTTTTCCAACAATTTTTTATTACTTTATAAATAATACCATTCAATATTTCTACTTCCTCCTCTCCTTCCACTTCCCTTCTGCTCCCCCACTCACCCTTGCCCCCTCCCCCACCAGTCAAGAGAGGGCAAGGTACCCTGCCCTGTGGGAGTCCAAGGCTCTCCCCCCTCCATCCAGGCTTAGGAAGGTATGAATCCAAATAGAATAGGATCCCAAAAAGCCAGTACATGCAGTACAGACAAATTCCAGTGACATTATCATTGACTCCTCAGTCAGCCTCAATTGTGAGCCACATTCAGAGGGTTCAGTTTGATCCCATGCTCGTTTAGACCCAGTCCACCTAGATTTGGTGAGCTCCCATTAGCTCAGCCACACTGTCTCAGTGGGTGGACAAACCCCTCATGGTCCTGATTTCCTTGCTCATATTCTCCCTCCTTCTGCTTTTCAACTGGAGCTTGAGAGCTCAGTCCAGGTCTCCCATGTGGGTTTCTGTCTCTATCTCCATGTGTCGTGGTACGAAGGTTCTATGGTGATATTCAAGATAATCGTCAGTCTGACCACAGGACAAGGCCTGTTCAGGCACCCTCTCCTCCAGTGCCCAGGGTCCTAGTTGGGGACATCCCTGTGAACACCTGGAAACTCCTCTAGAGTAAGCCTCTTGCCAACCCTACAATGCCTCCCTTAATTAAGATATCTTCTTTCCTGCTCCCATATCTGTCTTTCCTCCATCTCAACCATCCCACTCCACAAAAAATTATTTCTAACAAAGTTATAGAAGAAGCTTTCTCCAACCTGAGCAATGAGATGTCTATAAAGAAACAAGAAGCACACAAGATATAAAATAATCAAGACTAGAAAAGTTTCAAAGAACACATGATAACCAAAACATTAAACAGAACAAAGAAAGTATATTAAAATCTTCAAGCAGAGCAGGTCAAATAACATATAAAGGCAAAAACTTTGGAATAACACCAGACTTTTCAGTGGATACTCAGGAAGCAAGAAGGGCCTAGACTCCAGATGCCAGTCAGACTCTATACCTAGAAAGATATCAATTACAGTGAATGGTAAAAGCAAAAGACCCCATTATAAAACTGAATTCAAACTACTTCTGTCTACCAGTCTAGTTCCATGGAAAGCAATAGAAGGAAAACTCTATCCTAAAGTAGTTAACCACACCCAAGATGACAGAAAAAATAAATAATCTCAGAACAGTAAATCAAAAAGAGGGGATTCCTACACCCACCTAAATATCAGAAATCATTATATAACACTCATAAGTAACTCTCAGTATCAATGATCTCAATTCTTCAATAAAAAGATACAGACTAACAGACTGGATTTAAAAAAGGATTTATTTTCATATTACATTGAAGAAATAAATACACTTTACCATCAATAATAGACATCACCTCATGGTAAAAGATGGAAAAAAATGTTCAAGAAAACGAACCCAAGTAGTAAACAGGTATAGACACTTCAACATCTGACAAAGTCAACATCAAGCCAAAATGAACCAGAAAAGATAGGAAAGAATATTATGTACTCCCTGAGGACTAAGCATTCAATTATATGAGTCTATAAGAGTCAATCTTATTCAAACCACCACATTCCACTCACTGACTCCCATTGGCCTGCCCCATATAATAATACAAAGTGCATTCAGACCTACTTCAAAAATCTCCATCATCTACCACAGTCTCAACACTGTTTAAAAGTACAAAGTTCAAAGTCTCTTCTAAGATATCTTAACTATAACCTTCTGTACAATCAGAAACCAAAGATCAAATTACATATTTCTAGCATATAGTGGCAAAAAATATATTTTAACATTCCAAAAGAAGGAAAAAAGAACATAGAGAAGAATACTAGACCAAAACAAGTCCAAAAATCATCAGGACAAACTCCAAATTCTGCATCTCCATGTTTGATGTCAACGTGCTCCACAGAGTTCGAGCACTTCAGGGTCGGCCCCATTATCAACAGCTGATGGAAAATAAAAAAAATGAGCTCAATGGTATTTTTGTGGACTTTTCTTTGTTTCATATTGCTTTGTTTGGGGAAACTTTGTCCTACTGGTGTTTTGCTTGTATAAATGGCTTGTCTCCAATTTTGTACGTGTGTGTGTGTGTGTGTGTGTGTGTGTGTGTGTGTGTGTGTGTGTGAGAGAGAGAGAGAGAGAGAGAGAGAGAGAGAGAGAATTTCTTATAATTTTCCCTTTGCGTGGCATTGATTTGTTTTTTGTTTGCTTGTTTGTTTTCTAAAGAGGAAAAGAACGATAAATGGGTTGGGTGGGTTGATAAGTTGGGAATGTATGGGAAGAGTTTGGGGAAAGGAAACATGTGATCAATATATATCGCACAAACTTTTAAAAAGAAAAACATATGTAGGTTTTAAATTTAAAAATCCTATTTGAAAGCATACTTCCTTCTTGCATAGTTTTATCTAATTTGTAATAGACTTGTGCTTGGATTCAGTGTTATCCACTCTTGCATTATAAATTGATGCCTGTAATAAAAAACAGTTGTACAGTCTCTTGCTTTGTTTGTAACTGAGGGTAGGAATACTTCGAGTGTAATTATTATTTCATCTCCTTAATATCATAAATGACAATTTTTATAAAATGTTGTAGATAGGTAGTCTATAAAAATATGATTCTATGGTGTGATATAGCTCCAGTACAATTAAATGGTAATTTCATTTTGACTTATGAATTTTTGACTTATTTGGAACAATTACATTACATTACAATACAAATGAAAATTGGCAGAGTTGTGGTTCTGCTCACTGAAACCTCAAAATAATCTAAATATTTAAAAATGCTAATGCTTTGAAGCACCAGAGCGCTTCATCCTAACTTTCTCTCTCTCTCTCTCTCTCTCTCTCTCTCTCTCTCTCTCTCTCTCTATATATATATATATATATATATATATATATATATATATTCTTTATGCATTTCAAATATACTTAAACTGTCAAATCAAATGTTTTATAAAATATCTTTCTATCTAAAAACTTGTCTACTGGTAAGAAATTTAAGAAATACTTTGATTTTTCTTGAATTTATTTGGCACTTCAAGTATTACATAAGACTGGTTAAATAACATATCCAAGACGTTCTAATTTAGTGGAAACTAAATTTGTACTTGTCAGGGAAAGAACTCTAAAGACTTTAAGATGAAATTCCTGCTAGGAATCAGGAATTATATTTATTCCAGATTCTTTTGAATATTATGCATTGGCACATTACAAAGTATCTGAGCCTCTGAATCTGCCTTCATGCCTCTATTCCTTTGTCCAAGGAGGTCTTCTTGTATCTCTCACCTATTTCATTGTTATTTTTGGCTGAAATCTTAGCTTTGTACAGCCTGCTAAATTAACAGTCACATCATGAAACTGTATGAAGAAATGACTATAGAAGCTTTTTAATTGAGGTCAGTGTTGTATTTAAAGATCATTATAAAGTAACATTTGTGTTTTCATCATTGTTTTTCAAATAATGTTAACCTTGATAACGAAAAAAATCAAATTCATTGATTATAACAGGTCACAGTAAAGAGATAAGGAGCAATGAGGACCCAACTAAGAGAGAATCGAGTATGCAGTATGAATTTTGCATAAATTCTTGAAAATAACATGTCTATCTGAATAGATCATGTATTTCCTAATTTGATTATGACACTTGACAAGTAGAAGCATATAAATCTTTAAGTTGTATATGTTTATGCCTATTGCTTGTTATAATATTTTTGAAACTTAAAATGTCTAAAGACATTGTCAATGCTTTATATTCTTTACTTCAATATCTTGTGTAACAATTTTTTTTCCTTTTTGTAACCAAATCTCTTCTCTGAGGAAACAAGCTGTAACTACACATACTACAACTTAAAAGAGATGTCATGACTATTGTTGAGGATTTTGTTAAATGATATTTGGCTCTTAGAGGAACTACCATCAACCCAGATGAGAAAATTTGGTTAAGCTAAGTTACATATATTATATATTTTTAAATTTTTCAATAGATTTTTAATAATATGATTCCTCATTTCTTTTTCAGATATTGTTATTGTTATCTTACTGTCTCTATCTCTCTATGCTCCTTAATTAAGTCTCTTTTACTTTGCCCATTTTCCCAACCAGATCACATACCCCGATATTCCCTCTCTATTGCTACCCAACCATCTATATGAGAAATGGTCCCATTTTACCCTACTTGTTTCTGCAGTTACTCCATGATGTGTAATTTCATCTGAAAATTTGTAGTGAGGAGCCTCCCATAAGAGAGAACATAACATGTTGCCTTTCTGGGTTACCTCACTTAATAAAATCTTTTCTGTTTCTTTTCATTTACTTGCAAGTTCATGCTTTTAATTTTCTTTAAGGCTGAATATTTTTTCACAGTGTGTGTGTACTACATTTTTACTATAAATTTATTAGTTGAAGGGAATGCAAGCTGTTTTCCTTTCTGAACTATTGTAAATAGAATAGCAATGGACATAACAGTGAAACTGTGAAGTAGGATGTAAAGTCCTTTGGGCATATTATCAAAAGCTATGAAGTTGGATTGTAAGGTGGATTTATTTTTACCTTTTTGGGTATCTTTCACACTGATTTCCATAGCTGCACCAATTTGCAATCCCATTAACATTGAACGATGATTTGCCTCACATGCCCAACATTTGTTTTTAGTTTTTAATCTTGGCCATTCTAATTGGGATAAAACGAAATATTAAAACTGTTTAGATTTGCATTTTACTAATTATTAGGGATGAATATAATTTAAATTTTTAAGCCATTGTTGTTTTTCCTTCTTTTAGAACACTGCTCATGTCCCACACTTATTTTTTGAGAGGGTTGATTTTTTGTTTATTTTTTGAGCTCTTTGTTTATTATAGATATTAATCCCATGTCAGGTGTATCCTTGACAAGGATTATTTCCTGTCCTGTGGGCTTCCTCTTTTCTTAGATTATTTTCTCTTATCTGCACAGAAGCTTGTTAGCTTAGGGTTTCATGTTTAATTATTTTATACACTTTGATTTACTTTTTATTTAAGGTTATAAATATTGAATTTGTTTCATTCTTCTGCATGTGAACATCCACTTTTCCTAGCACCATGTTTTGAAAATGCTTTCTTTTGTCTAGCTTGTAGTTTTAGAAACTTTGTTAAATGTTAGTTGGCTGAAATTATGTTCAGTCTTTGATTTTGTTTCATTGATTAACTAATGCATTCTCAAGACCATCCATGGTTTGAAAGGAATCCACGACATTGATGCACTAAGACTTCTTTATCTGAGGGGGCTAATGGAAAAAGATATTCATACACTTTCATGGTGGTTTTGTTCCTTTACTCCCTCATGTTGTTGTTCCTGTCATGATGGTTTGTCTTCCTTTGTTCTCCACAGCTATATATACCCAATAAAAATTTCAAGCAATACAGGAGTTACATTTGAAGGTTACTTACAATCCATTACTTTGGTAAATGCTTAAAAACAGAGTCATCCCGACAACTCACATGCAATAAATCTAATTTGTGACAGAACAAGAATAGAGCATTTTTTTCTCAATCATCTCCTTAATTGGTGGGCTGTAACTTGTAACTGCAAAGAAAGAATAAGTCATTTTGTTATCTATCTAGAGTGGTAATGTTATAGAGGATTTTAAGGGATTTAGAAATCTAAACTACCTAAGAAAATAAGAAAATATTTTACTATAATCTATACTTGAGTGTATAAGCATTTTAAGCTAACATTCTGTGATCAACAATAATAAATGCTGGGCTTTGGGGGGGCCTATAAAATGTTGTATTTACAGACAAAGGTATGTCTTAATTTCTTTGTTACAAACAGAGGTATGTCTTAATTACTTTGTTACAAACAGAGGTATGTCTTAATTTCTTTGGTTTAGACTCAGAATTACCATAAATCTTTTAGTATCAGTTCAATTGGCAGTTTCCAGGGCATATTGAGACTTTAAATCTTGAAATGTTCTTTCTTTTCTGCCTGAAACTCAAGACCACAAAAATATAAATATGCCAATGTACTCTTTTTGGGGAGGGGATATTATCTTTGGATGATTCATCCTTTTTCTTCAGATGTCTCATTTGTTTAGTGAACTTCAGATCCCTTAGATAGATGCCAAAAATGTAAAAGAAATATGATAATGAGAATGAAGCCCCTTGAAACTGTTCCCATTCATGTTCATACTAAGTAATTGTTATTCAATTCTCATTTAAGCAGGAATATTGTTAAGATTTTATGGTTGCATTTTCCCTCTAATATATAGAAGACAAAATTTTGCACAGACTTCTGGGTTCTCTGATTATTATAATGACCCCCTTCCTTCTCTTCCATGTCTGCTGAGCTTTTGGTATTGGGACTGTGTGGTGAATGTCTCAGGTAAGTCTTTCTCTTTCCCTCCAGATCCCAAGTAACGACACGGAGACATTTTATTATTTATGAAAGCTCAGTCAATAGCTTAGACTTGTTCGTAACTAGCACTTATAACTTAAGTTAGTTCATTTTAATTAATCTATATTCTGCTACATGACTCATGGATGCTACCACTGCTCCTGCACTTCTTGTTTGCTCTGTGACTCCCCATTTCTTTCTTTCAGGTCCTTTCTCTGCTCTGAAATCCTACTTATACCTCCTGCCTAGATATTGGCCATTCAGCTTTTTATTATACCTGTCACAACAAACATATTTTCAAACAGTGCACAGATATCCCACAACATTTACCACTTTTGTCTAAATAAAAAGAAACAGTTTTAGCTCTAACATAGCTCTATATACAGTAAGAACAATTATCAGGTAAGAATTATATTTGCAATATCCAGTACATTTGTATTTGGAACTTTCAGAAAAAAATACTGTTATCTTTTCAATGTTATTGAATTTAAAGTCTATACCTAAGCTGATTTTTAATCATAACTTGTTTGACTAACCCAAAATTATCATTTTAGGCCTCAAATTTTTTTAAAATAAATTACTTAAACTTTTATGTCTCCCAACCTTATACAATTTATGTCTTTTGTGAGTTTATTTTCTGAATATGATAAGGAAAACTACAACTATATCTCATCTTCAACCCCATCAGAGACCCAAAAAGAATATATTAACTGAGTAAATGAGAAGTACAGAACAAACAAATTCCAAAGCTATAGAAATGACAGAAGCAACTGGCTGCTTGGACTGACATTGAAGGTTCCTCTGCATTGGTGGGTACCCATCTTTGGCCTTCAGGCCTAGAATATCTGACAGACTGTTCTGTTAAACAGAAATTTTGAAGGACTGTCTGATCTTGTCTTTGCAAAGTTCAGTAGCCACATTCTTTTGGGCCTTCCTTATCCAATTAGGATAATATACTGTCAGCAGTTGAGGCAAGGGAAGTTTATTTCCCAGTGGCTAACTTTCTCACAAAGAGGTTATACAATATGTAGGTTTTTTGATGTCCATCATCTTTCTTTGTAGTAAAAACAAACGAGCAGATGCATCCCACTGTCATGGAAAGCCTTAGGCTATTAAAACATCTTAAAAGCAATATTATATAGTTCTCTGAAGTGTTGGAAGACCACCTATCTATCTAAAATATATCTCTGTCTAACTTTGAAAACATACCTAACATATGTTTGTTATGAGTTTGATTATTACAGATGACTAACTACTAATCTGTATTTCTTAATTATCCTAAATAACTTCCAAGGACTAGAATTTTACATTACATCTAAATGAGATGCATAGGTATAATACATGAAACCAGAGTAGAAACATATATACAAAATAACAAAAATAACCTTAAATTTGTATTAGTATACAAAAATTCATACCAATGTAATATATTTGAGACAAGTGGTTGTTCAAAAGTAGACTCAACAACCTACCCTTTATGTCATCATTTTTATACTATTGAATCTTTCTTTTTCCATCCAGAAATAGATCTCTGAATCTAGTAACCTTTGTTTAGTTTTTTCTGACCACTCTCAATAACAACTAAGTAATGACAAACATTCATAACCTACTGAATGGACAAAAACCACCCACCCCAACTTTTGTGAATGTGGATATCATGTTCTCTAGACTGCTTCTTGTTTTCTTGGGACAATGACATCTTTAGGAAGCCTTAAGAAAATTGGGATAATGTTCAAGTCTTGGGAGAAGTAACTGTATTACTTGTTGTCCAATCTCTGTGTGATAAGAAAGTGTAGAGTGTATTGAAATCCTGGCAAGAACAGTTTGTGAGGCTGGATCATCTCAGTTAGCAGCTTTAAAATAGTTATATATGCAGAATTTTGAGAAAACTGTGACAAAGGTATTCTCATAGGTTGAATTTATTGGACTATTTGTCTTTATGGATATTTGGTCTTATTTTTTCTTTCTGAAAACCTACAATCTTTTAATTGTAACACATATATCCGCATTAATATAAGTATGGAATGTGTGGTATACACATGTCAATTAAAGATTATTTTTCTATGTTTGAGCAGGTAAAATGTATCTGTAAACTTTATAAGTCTATTTGAACTGTACAGCCCAACCTTTATCCATGCCATTTGTAAGGATGGCATGTTATTATAAGTCATGAGGACTCTGTAACCAACAAGATTTATTATGTGTCATCCAGTCTCAGGGTAGTTCCCATAACAAAGGATAAGTTTACTTATCCTCTGTCTTGTAGTCTTTCTTAGCTTTTTTCCTCACATCTGCAGCCAAAACCTTCAGGAGTTCTCCCCCTGATCAAATCTGATCTTTATTAATTTTGAAGAGATTCATAACTTTTCATTTTCTTTGAGAACATAGGTATAGTCACTCCTCTAATGTACCACATTATCTGACTTCCATTATGAAGATAAGCTATTTCTAAAGTATATACACTGGTTTAATTCAGTAGTTCTTCCCACAATCTAAGGTCTCCCAGCAGCTGCCATTCACTCATCAACCTTTTTTAAAAAATGCTAATTAGCAAAGCACCATACAAGGTCCAAATTTTCTGTGTTATAATATTTCCCATTCTTACATGTTTTTTATATTATTTTACTCCTTTAAGGATTTCATCTTATTATTTTTAAACTATGTTTTTCTTTGACTCTCTATACTCATTTTTATTGTGTCTATTTAAAGGTTTTCTAAGTCGGGACCACTTTATTGCATACCTGCAGAACTTTCTGACCATATGAACTAAACCTTAAACTCTGCCACATGGCTCCTCTCATGATAATGGCTGGCTTAAGCTTGCAGGCAGTAACAAGGAGTTGGCTCTGTATGCTGCATCCCAACTAGGCACCTTATGATTAGTTGTTCTTTACATTTTGGCTGATTGTATCTTTCTGTAATGATCTCCTTCTGCTGAAAAGAAAAGTTTTTTTTGATGAGATGTGAAAACAAAATTTTTTGTGGTATCTTAGGATTATCATTGCTTTGATGAAACATTGTTAGCAAAAGGAACTTGTGGGGGAAAGGGTTTATTTGACTTACAATTCCACATCACTGTTCATCACTGGAGGGAATTAAGACAAGAATTCAAGTAGGGCAGGAACGAGGAGTCAGGAGCTGATGCAGAGGCCATGTAGGACTGTTGCTTATGGGCTTACTTCCTCATGGATTCATCAGTCTATTTCCTTACAGAACCCAGAACCATCAGTCCAGGGGTGGCACTATCCACCATCATTCACAAATTAAGAAAATAGCATACAGATTTTCCTAAAGTCTGATCTCATGGAGACATCTTCTTAACTGAGATTCCCTCCACTCAGATGACTTTAGATTTTGTTAAGTTGACACAAAATTCATCAATATATGCTTATATGTATATGCATTTGTAAAGTAATTAGGTATTAAATTTGTTAATAAAGTGACAGTATTAGGTTCTTCTCTTAAGTCTATGATCTTACTCATCCCAGACAGTTGGCTAGGTTTTAAGTACTAGGCATGATTTCTCCCCTGTTGAGCAAACCTTCAGTCCAATTCAGACAAATACTGGTTACCAACAATATACAAGTGCCACTGCTCCACATTTAGGGATTTCTTGCCATGGGCATCGTTGTTATGGCTTTTAGGTATTACAGCTGCACAGGACTACTGATTGCTTTCCTCCTTTGCAACTTACATTGAGTCTTCTGGTAGTAAGACAGCTATTTTTTACAGTGGAATCTTTTGGGTCAGATCTAGTTCAATTCTTCTGAATTCTGTGACCAAATTATTTAGTGTTTTCAGAGAGATATTCCAGAACCAAGCATGAAAACCATTTTGAGTGGTTGGTCAAAAAAGTCAAAGATATTTTCAAGGCAATATGGATTACTGTAGTTTCCTTTTTGTGTCCTCTCAGAAGTTGAAAGTACATGCATACTGTTGATATTGAATATTCATTAAAGAAATAAAGTATTGAGAATTGTATCTACCCAGAACAGATAAGAAATGGGAAATATTTTTAAAAAACTGAGAAAGAAGGATGAAATAAATTCTTTTCTTCCCATAAGCCTGAGACAAAGAGTCTTTGAGCAAATACATTGTCAAAAACATCTGTACTTAACTCAAACATTGAGGTAACATCATGTATTACTAAGACTGAGATATGAAGATGTCAGTGATGATCTGAATGAATTCCTTCAGGATATTGATAGTGGAAATAAAAAACTTATCAGAGTTTCCAAAACAGAAAACAGGATAATCTTGCACATTTATGTCCTACTCCACTACTTAAATGAATGGTTACATTTGCATGGGAGAAATAAGAGGATGAAGACACAGGAGAGAAACATTCCTTAGTGTGGCAAGTATTTTAACTTTATAAAATTGAATGTAAGAAGAATGACGAACCTTGGACCCAAGAGAATACTTAAAATTTTGAGTGGAGGAAAGAAGAGATTTGCAAAGATATATGCAAATTGAATAGATTTTATTATATGCATATAAATATTTTTACTGTCCACAGCCCTTTTCCAAGAAGAAACCTGAAAAGTAATTTATTGATTCTTTTTGGGAGAAATGGTGAATTTTATATTAGAGGAGACTGAATTATGTGCGCTGTTATTAACAGTGACACAAATATACCATACATGATTTCAGAAAGAGTTTAATTGTGTTGTCTGTATTATTTACTGAATGGTTTCAGATTATCCTGACAGATGAAACTAATTAATTTTAATTATTTTGCTGTTGTGTACCTGGAGTCTACAATAAATATGAACAAGGACAGAGGGGCTAGGGAAGACTAGAGGCTTAGGTAAAAAATGTGGGTTGAGGGGTTGCAGGACCAAGAAAACTGAAATACTTTTACTTACACTGTGAGTGGACTGGAAGCTACCAAAAGGATTTGAACAGGAGACTAGAATAATTTGATTACTTATTAAAATGTTCTCTACCTCTCATGGCATGGACCTCTTGTTACGTGCCATGTTTGGTTGATGTCCATGCATGGGAGGCTTACTTTTTTTCTGAAGAGAAATGAATAAGGAGTGAATCTTGGTCAGAGGCAAGATGTGTGTGTGTGTGTGTGTGTGTGTGTGTGTGTGTGTGTGTGTTGGGTGTGACTGAGAGGAGGGAAGGGGAAAATGTGGGGTCAGGATCTAGTATATGCAAGGAGAATACTTTAAAAAATGATCTTTATAGTGAATGTATACAACAAATGAGCTTCTAGCATCATTTGGATACAGAAAAGATGGAGGTTATTAAAATGTTCTGAGGCATTGTGATGACTTGGCTAAGTGTAGCAGTGGTGGAGGTGGAAAGTAATATACTTGATAATAAACTACTAAGGATAAGCTGAATTTATTTGTATAGTATTTAGTTTATTATCATCATAGAAGAGAGAACTTCAATTGAAAAAGACCTCTATTAAATTGACATATAAGTAAGATAATGTGGTATTTTATTAATTAATGATTAATGTGGGCTTTCCCAGGTCACTATGGGGGTGCCATCTTTGGGCAGGCAGTCCAGGAAGGTATAAGAAAGGTAGGTGAACAAAAGCCTAAGGAGCAATCCAGTAAGAAACATTCATCTATTGTCTCTTCTTCAAGCCCTACTTTCAGGTTTCTGCCTCAAGTTCCTGCCATGA
This sequence comes from Myodes glareolus, assembly GCF_982192425.1. Lineage (NCBI taxonomy): Eukaryota > Metazoa > Chordata > Mammalia > Rodentia > Cricetidae > Myodes > Myodes glareolus. The sequence continues at coordinate 86,003 of NC_142038.1, forward strand.
ACTCCCTTCATTACAAACTGTAAAAGCTGTAAACTGAAATAAACTCTTTCCTTCAAGTTGTATTTGATATTTTTTATCACAGCAATAGAACTCAAACTAGGGTGATTGGCTTTTAATTTGAACATCATGTGAGAAAATAGAGGTAAGTGTTCCATGTTGTAGACTGATATTGACCTTATCACCAGGAATGATGGACATGATGTTTTTTCAGGTGGTAAAGACTGAAAACAAGTTTGAGAGAAGTTTTAATATGGAATTCCTGAGTGCTTAGTCTAGAATGTCTACAGAGGTGATTAGTAGGAGCAAGGTATGAGTATTCAATATGAAGAGGGAAAAATAATTGATAAAATAAGTATTTGGAAATTATTAGCATTTTAGGTAAAACTAAATTTCCCAAGTTCATATTAGCCATGCAATACTAAAGGCAAAAGGAACATAGGGTAATGTTGGGAAACTTAAACATTCTACTCCATTCACTTGATCTTCAAATAAAAATTTAAAGAGGTGAAATCATATTTAGTTTCTACTAAGATTATTATTGCATTTGAAAATTTGAAGTTTCTCTATTATAAATTATTAGTTAATATTATTTATACTTTTGAAATTCATGAGAATAATATGTCTGTATCTTTTCCAGAAGATAATAAGTACTATTAAAGCATAACACTAGATAGAGTGATGGCACAGTGGTAAAGAACATTTAATTCTCTTTTTAGAAGATCCTGATATACTTCCCAGCACTCACATGGTACCTCATACTGTCCATAATTCCAGTTCCAGGAAATTTGATATACTCTTCTAATTTCATATACACCAGTATACATGTAGCACACATGCATACATGTAGGCATAACACTCACAGTCATAAAATAAAATAAATGTATATTAAAATATTATACTCTTTTATTCTTTACATTGTACAACTTAAAAAATATTTCCTATTTCTCAATTCCTACATATTCTATTTGTTAACATTTATCTTTACCATTGTTTTAATTTCTTTTATTAAAAACTTGCAAACTATGTCTCAGGGAACTTGGAAAATGATAAGGCAGAAAGGTTCTAAGAGCTAGGTGATCTGGGAGTTGGCAGTTAAATTATCTCTCCTAGGAATGGTATAGGCTACACCCCAAAATGTCCCACCAACATGACTACTTAAACATGAGCTGAGCAAAGACAACACCAATAGACACGCTTAAGACATTGGAGTAGAGATCATGAGACCTCAACCATACACAAGGAACTACTGGCAACTAAGAAATGCAAGAATCAATAAAATAGTCTTCTCTAGGGAAGAGTATATCACCTGGTGCTTAATACCAAATGGTCAAAAACATACAAGTAACATTATATAGATTATAATAATAATATTAAACAGATTATATTAAGAATATATGCATGTAATAGCAATGAATATAAATGTAAATGGAGGCCATGAATTTGGGAGAGAGCAAGGATAAGTATATGGGAGGGTGTGGAGGGAGGAGAAATGTTATAATAATGTTCTAATCTCAAAAATTGTCCATCTTTTCCTCTTTCCATTTCTATGTTCCCTTCCTCCATTTCTTTGCATATACACACATACATACACAGACACACACACACACACACACACACACACACACACACAGACACACACACACACAAACATATTCACAGAAACATGAATTTCTCAGCAGCTATTGAGTGACATGCTTTATCTAGAGGCAAGGCCTTGTAAAATTTTCCTCATCCATGTTGGCATATGAACTGTTATTATCATTATGTTGATTCTGTTTAGGCAACTGCATTGTTAAGATTTCATGAATACTAATTTCCTGTTATGTGAAGATTACAGTATCTCATAGCAGAAGTGACAATTTCTGCCTCATAATATTTTCACACACATACACACTTCTATGATGTTTGCTGAGTCATATTTATAGGGGTTGTGTTATAGATGTACTAATTGAGACTGAGTATCACATGGTTACTTATCCTATGTATTTTAATCAGTTGTAGTATCCCTAGTAGTGTCTTGTAACATGAGGGGAGCCTGCTTGTTTGGGGCTTTCTTTCCCGCCCTGCCCCCCAGCTGTTTAGTCCCAGAGAAAAATCACACACGGATCTCTGTAAGTTATAAAGCTGATTGGTCCATTAGGTCTGGCTACTTATTAGCTAACTCTCACATCTTGATTAATCCATTTTTCTGATCTATTTTAGCCATGTGGCTCAGTACCTTTTTCAGTGGGGCAGCTTACATCCTGCTGCTTCAGTGTTCTGGGCAGGAGTGGGAGGAATCAGCTTCCTCCTCCCCAGAATTCTCCTGTTCTCCTTGCATCATTTCCACTTCCTGTCTGGTTTTCCCGCCTACACCTTCTGCTTGGTCAATCAGCGTTTATTTAAAACATGATTGACAGAACACAGACAATTCTCCCGCACCAGTGTCTGTCTACTACAAAAAGAAGCTTCTTAGGTGAGAGGTAAGAGCTTAATTTTTAGTAGATATGAGTAAATTTCTAGAATATAGTTAGAAATTATACTTGTTTTGGAAAATGGGAAAAGTAAATTATCTTCTAAAGTCCATGACTCCTTCAGCCGTGAGTAGTTGGTTTACATTGCTAGGCATGAATTCTTTCTTTTTGAGTGAACATTAAGTACAATTAGAGAGCTGTTGGTTACCCCCAAGATAAAACTGTTACGATTTTAACATTGTGGGTAAATTGCTAGGCTGCCCTTTGTTGTGTTCAGGTTTTACATCTGGGTAGGTTTACTGAATATATATATTTTTTTCCACTTGAAAGTTTGTTTAACTCCTTCTGTTATTATGAGAGCTAGTTCACAGAGAAGACACCTACATGTCAGTTTCAATGTGAAATATTCAAGTTCTGTGTTGAAGTGTGAGGTGTTTTCTGTAATAGAATTACGTCCAAAATGGTAACCTTTATTGTCTGGGAAGGCTCTTGAACTCCTTTGACCAACAACCTAAAGGGAGGTTTCTCATGCCTAGCAGTAGGGTTTTGTTATAGTCTTGAGGAAAGACCTTGTAGCATAATTCCACAATTCAACTAGTTGAAACACAGTATTTCTGCTATCATGAAACAACACACACACACACACACACACACACACACACATACCCCACCTTTTCTGTTGTGATAAAATGCCATGACCAGAAGTAACTTATAGAAGGGAAGAGTTTCTTTTGGCTTTTGGATCCAGTGGGATAAGAATCCATGATCACAAGAGAGCATGCACCTTCTCAAACAGTACCATCAACTGGGGACAAGGTATTCAAATTTCTTGAGTACATTGGGAAACATTTCTTATTCAAACATTCACAACATACATATACATCATATAAAAACATACACATATATACGTATGTATGTTTAACTTTAGTTTCTAAATAATAAAACATAGTTGATATTAATAGAATTATTATCAACAATGTGATATTTGCATTTGAGTAAAAACTATGGTATTTCTTTTCATATATCACACAATTACATAAAATTATATATTCTTATAGAAACAATACATAGTTCAGAAAATGATCTATTAATAAAAATATCTTTTATAAATACATCTCCATCTTATACATATTTGTAAAGTTTCATTATTCTACTAAGTACAAGAACAGCTTTGGGGAAATAACCTTTGTGTATTATAAGATTTTTTAAACTCTCCTAAAATTTATACAATAGTGTTTTCTGACAGCTTATTGGTATTGTTTGTAGGTGTCCTGCATTTATTTTAACAGCGCTAGAACCATCTATACATTGTTCCATAACTTTTGTTTGTCTCTATTATCATCAATTTGTTACATATGTCAACAGAAAATAAACAATCTAGGATTATAGGATTGTTGAGTTGCTAAAATTTAGATTTTTGAAACATCAAAAATAATTGAATTAGTCTGGAAATCAGCTATGCACTGTTAAACAGTGGGTAGAAGTAATTGTAGCCAATTTTACAATTGATAGATAGGATATATGGATTTTTGCAGAACTTTCCAAACAACTAACTTGGATATTTTCACCTACAAGTATTCTAATAAATTGTTCAACAACAAGTATCACAATAGTAATAATAAAAACACAGTAAAAAAATACCTAAAGCAACATAAATGAATGTGTGACACAAAATGTTGTGAAGCCAGTCTTTCTGGTGCCCTGTGGGTACAGCATAAAGTTTTATTTTCCAATTTGACATTAATGGTCAGCAGGAGACTAAAAAGAAAGAGATCTCAGAAAATATATAAGAGGATTTACATTTCCCAAGTAGCTAAGATAGAATGCCTATGAGTTAATAGTAGAGTATAAAATAGCATGAAGTTGGATATGTGTGAAAGTGAGGAGAAACTGGGAGTAGTTGGGAAAAAAGAAAGAATATTATCGATATATATTGTATAAAAACTTGAGATGATATTTTTTATCAAAAATAATAGAGTATATAGAAACTTAAAAAAGACCTGGAATTATAAAATAACATCTGGAATAATTCTGATACTTGATGAATGTAAACGCTGTTTGTAATGTAATCCATTTACATATAAAATGCATCAAAATGACCTGGCTCGTACTACACCTGTGCTATCTGAATAAGTCAAAGAGAAATATCAAACCACAAAACCACATGTCTTATTGTGAGTAAATGCTTATTAAAATATTAAATGGACCCTGAATTATATGTCATTATTTGTTTTTAGAAATAATGCCTTTAAAGATGTTGTCATCCAGTAAGACCTAGATGTTTTTTTTTTTCACTTTGTTCAAGTTTCCTGAATTATTAAGTATGTCAGCTGGCATTCTTAAGAACATCTATTTTATATTTATGCTTTCACAACCAACAAATAAATTTTTACATATTTATAAATTTAGAGTCATTCTCCTGATTTAAATATAAAAGAAGATTTACTGCCCTTAGAGAAGGAAGGGGTTTAATTATTTATACTTTATTAAAAATTGTGATGCTGCATTAAAAATGGAAAAATCACAAATTATTTCGTAACAGGTGATTCTTAAAGAATATCTTAGACATCAATGTGTAGGAACAAATCAGCAAACAAAGTAAATTTAGTGAAAATGTAAATATACTATCATAAATTAAAATTTATAGTAGTGTCTTAGTCAATATTATATTGCTGTAAAGAGACACCAAGACCAAGGCAATACTTATAAAGGAAAGCATTTAATTAGGGCCTGTTTATAGGCTCAGAGTCTTAGTCCATTATCATCATAGCAAGGAGTAATTCTGTATGCATAGCAGTGTAACAGAAGCTGAGAACTACCTCTTCCTAATTTGCATGTAGAAGGACAAAATAGGTAGACTGGGCATGGTATGGCCTGAGTTTCGAAATCTCAAAGCCCACTTTCAGGTCTAGTGCTTGGTCACTCTGTTTCTCTGATCCTTCAGCTTTCACCCCCTGATAGCTGACGCTGAGTTTTTATTATTAAGATCAACTAGAAATAGTGAAAAAGTGATAGGGCTGAGGCTGGAAAGATTGATAGCTGCCAACCAGGCAAAGTGAATATTTGTGTGAAAGGAGTAGAAATGGGTGAGACAGGAAGAATGTCGTTTTAGAAAGAGATAAATATAAAAAAGGAGTATGGATAGTATGGTTGTTTGAATGTGAATGGCTCTCCTAGGCTCTATATTTGAATGCTAGGTTGACAATTGGTGGATTGTTTGAGAAAGATTAGAAGTGTGGCATTGTTAGAGGAGGTGTGCCATTTAGGACAGGCTTGGAGGTTTCTAACCTTAAGCCATTCCCAGTTCCTTCTCTCTCTGCTTTATGTTTGGGTACCAGATGGAATGCTTTGGCTACTGTTCCATCACCAAGACTTTCAAACTGCCTGAAGTAATGTTCTCCATTTTTATGGTCATAGACTCATCCTTTGGAACTGGAACCCCCAAGGTAAATGTGTTTTATATATAAAAAAGTGACTAAGACAGACAATGAACAGAAAAAAATAAACAAATTACTAAAGGAGTAAGTCACAAAACAAAACAATTCCACACTAACTTGGAATTATGATTAATAAAAGGGTTAATTATTTAAAAGGAAAAAAATTACAGATCACTGTCCTAGACAACAGCCTGCTGCACGACCAGGAAAAGCATCTGATAGTCAGAAGCGGAATCCGAAGCAAGCAAGAGAGAGCAAGAGGGCTGCCCAGCTTATTTTTAAAGCAAAAGATACCACACCCCAGTGGGCTGGTATCTCAAAGGCTATTGGCTGAAGGAACAAAAGTAGCTCCTGTAGCAAATAACAAAAACTTTATTTCCTTTTGTACTTCCATATAGATCAAAAAAATTGATTTGGGAAACATTTTGATAATTAGAACACCAAAGCAAATCTTCCTGAGCAACTTATTACTAGTGTTTTAAATTTTTGATATTGTATTTTAATACAATATTTCTTTATTTCCTTTCTTCCAAATCCTCCTATATTCCCTGTCCCAGTCTCTTTCAAATTCATGTTTGTTTGTTTGTTTGTTTTTTTACCATTTGTTATCAAATGAATATATATATTTATCACCAGGTGCTTTAAGGTGAGAGAAGAATCAATATTCTGGTTAAACATGACAATGTTGTTTCTAAAATGTTTTTTCTAAATTATTAATGCTATCTTTAATTCTGAAAATATTGCATAATACTTTCTGTGTAAGAACATGGCAATTCAGATGTGTGAAGAAATGGATTCCCTTCAGAGAACTGTCATCAAATGTGGATGAAGCAATTAAAGTAAAAACTCACAGGGTTCTGTGGGAACAATCTGGCATATATATATGATCCCATGGAAGACTGACCTCATCAGAGAATGTATATGAAATAGTAAAGGTTACATTTCTTTACATAGTTAAATTATCTTTTTTTTAAACTGGAAACTAATCCTATATTTAAAATGTCAATGTCACCTTATTTTGAGGTAGTATGGGTATTGATCTACATTGACTTAGATAATTAACCTTCAAACTGCTTTGGACATGACACATTCTAAGAGCTTTTGGAATCAGTATGAAGTCAGAAATTGTTTATGTGATTTTTAAAATGGTATTGACAGATGGAAACAGTCTAATTCAGAAGTCTATTGGTGATATGGATTTAAATACTCTGGATTCCTACAGACTAAACCAAAGAAAATGAATCTATAAAACCATATTTGATACGATGAAACATTTGAGAAAATGAACAAGTTGAGAGAACTCATAAACAGTCATAGAGAGCTGTCATTGCTTGTCATTGAGAAAAACACATGTGAAATATTTCAATTACCCAAGATACAACTGTATCTTCAGCTTTGCTTACTAAAACCTGAGAAGACTTCATGTTTGATAGGAAACCCATGATCATTTACTCAGGATATTGTTAATGCCTTGAGCAACACACTTCTTTCAAAAATGTTCTAAATTATGGAGGATTAAATAATATATTTAAATCACCTTCACTCAGATGTACCACAAGAAGAAAGTATTTCTGGTCAGTTAGACCTTTAGAAAAACTTTCTAGCTACATGATATTATAGTTGTTTCATTACTATCTGAGGTTTATTTACTGCAGCAATAAGTTTCTTACTGTCTTGTGTTGAATGAAAAATAGTAATAAGATTGTGATGAAGGTAGGAACAGAAGGAGATATATCAAATCAAACTTAAATGCTAGATCCTGAAGGTTAGTCTAACTTCTTTAGAAAATCCTTCATATATTAATGTCAAGAAACCTTATTTCAAACTAAGGGCTAAGAAAACGTATTATATATATATATATATATATATATATATATATATATATATATATATGCGCTACACTTTCATGTAATAAATCTTGTATTAATGATCAAATATTTGTCTCAATAAGATATTTTTGAAAAAACTGAATGATTTCTGAGCCTCCCATTTAACTTGCTACTTCTTTAAGGGAAAAAGATTTTTCTCTCAAATACTGATAGAAGTATCAAAGTACTTTAAATATTTAAGAACTAGAGAATGTTAGTAAAATAACATTTGTACATTTATGAATTAGTAAAACGTTGTTTAATTATTTTTTCATAATTGTAAATACAGTTTTGTGCTATATTTGCTATATTTTCCATTAATCTCTTCAAGTTCCAAACAGCTGCTCTCAGATTGATTTTGTTACCAGAGGCATTTTTTCCTGCCAATTTAGGAATAATTCAAGTACATTGGGAAAAAGAAAAATTCTCTTTCATTCATCTTTGATTTTCTGGTTTTAAGTCTTTTAGAAGTTGCTACAAAAGTAATTGCTTTAAAACATAGAAGACTATGGGGTTAAAGAGATAGTTTAATTTGAAGTGCTTGCTTCAAAACCATGTAGACACAAATTTGTTCTCCAACATCTGTATAAAAATGCTAGGTATGGTTGCTTGCAATTAAAATCCTATTATGATGAATGCAGAGATAGGGGAACCCTGGTCATAGATGCTTCAATGTCAGCTAATTGCTAACCTCCAGGAAACTGAAAGATTCTATCACAAAAGATTCTGACCAAATTGTTCTCTATCCATTAATTTACTTCTTGAATCTATAATGCTCTGTGGTGACTTTTGACATTAAGAAGATCAGTAAATGATGAATTTAACCCATTTGTTCAATTTATTTCCTCAATAAACTCAGTGGAATCAATATATCAGTATATATTTTGTTTTAAGATTTTTCTCTTTAAATTTGATACATTATATAAAATTATTTATTAATTTTGAAAATACAATATTTCACAATGAATAGATTCACACATTTTTAAGAGAATTCAAAAGCAAGATTACCTCTTTATATGGTTACATTACATTAGCATAGATATAATCCTTGACTTCCTCCTCAGTCTACTGAAGGTTTAGAAAAAGTAATTCTGAAAATAGCAGTGTATTTGTGTGTATGGGGTGGTGGAACTTCAGTATGGATAGAAATACATGTAAAAATATTTTTGACCATAGGTTTCTCTTTATCCTACATTTAGGCAACAAATATATATATAACCCACCATAGAAAAACAAACACTTGGAAATTTACTCTTTTGGAAAGATTAAACAGAGCTCTCCACTGAAAAATAACTTAGCAGCTAGAATATGTGATTTAAAATGTTGCTATGTGAGTAAGTTTGATCATTGAGAAGAAAACAAATGGTGCGATTAAGTCATTGAGCTTCAAGAAAATTGTATCACAGATAAGCCAAGCATTCCCCTTTGAGAAAAATAACTTTTTCTAAGAAAAGTATCTAGAGACATTGTTAGTTACATTATCTATAGCCCACTGGCTACCCAACTCCTTTCTTTTCTGCACTAATCTTCCATGGAGTGTGATTCATACTTAAATAGAATCTAGCATGTAAGGTTCCAAGTATATAAGTATTTTAAAATGAACATAGAAAATGGAAACTACAGAATGTGAAAAAAATCTTTAACCATTATGAAAACAACCATATTAAAAGCGAGGAGTGAAACTTAACAAAGTGTTCTCAAAATGAGAAATATAAATGGTCAAATGCAATTTTTAAAATGTTCAACATCCTTGACAATCAGGGAAAAGCAAACAAAAATGACTTTAAAATTTCATTTTGTACCAGTCAAAACTGATCAACAAAAACTAATGACAACAAATACAGGCATGGATGTTGGGTGAGGGAAATACTCATTCACTATTGTTATGACTGCAAATTAGTCCAGTCAGTATGAAAATAAGCATGAAGATTTCTTAAAAACTAGAATTAGAACTGCCATCTCTTTTATTTATGCCATTCTTGGGCATATACATAAAGTGATGTTCTGTACTACTCTGAAGATAGTTGTATATTCCTGTTCATTGCTCTATTCACAATATCCAGGGAATTGAAAGAACATAGATATCCATGAATTGTGGAAGTAAATGGATGCAACCAGAAATAAACGTTCCTAGAAAAGTAATCCAGACATAGAAAGACCAAAATATTATATTCTCTCTCATGTAAACATTGCTTTGGATCTTTAAATAAGATTGCTTTAATTGGTAGACCCAAAGAAGTTGCAAAACTAGTAAGGAGCTGTGGAAGAATTTCAAGAGAAGAGATAGAACAGAAAAAAGTGAATAAATAAAGTTACTATCAATCAGGAAGCTTCATCCCTACTTGCTATTTTTTATAGTACTGGAGGGGACTTCCTTAGACTCTTCTGAACATTAATAATAAATGACCTGGCAAGATTTGCCCATTGGTAGACTAACAACACAAACATTATGGGAGTAATCAATAACTTTATGAAGTGATTTCTGAAGTGACCCACTTGATAAGATAGAATCAATTCCTTGATTTGTTATCAGGCCAAAATCCTATGCCAATTAGGTCTTAATACTACTAATATGCTAAATGGACAAAATAATAAGCTTCACCCTAATTTTTTATCTCTATACTACAAATTAGGATATCACTCTACCCTCAAAAGAGAAGCTTATTTTTATAGCAGATGGGTTAATAGAGAGAGGCTCTGCCAGTAAGTGTGCCGAATAGGAAAGCTATATCAGTCTCCATCTTCCAAGGTTCATGGAGCATCATGGAAGAAGAGGTAACAAGTGTGCAAGGGCTAGGTATAGTGGATGTCTGTAGCAAAACAGTAGTTTTTGGATATAAATAGACTGTTATATACATGAGCCCAAGACCTGAATAAGATCAAGCTAGCTACTGGCCACTGGTTACTTCTGGGGGAGTTCTATTAAATTCCATGCTGTTGGGCTATGGTCCTTGAAAGGCTTCCCAGGCTCCAGTAGGTGGCACTATACCCAAGCAAATGCAGACAATACCAAGTAGATTCATTGGGTTCAAAAAAAAAAAACTTAAAAAAATTGTAAGGAAAGAATGGTAGAGATTAGAGGAGGAATTGCAAGGGAGGCATTAGAGATTGGTTCTGATTAAAATATATGACATTCCCAAAAAATAATTAATAAATTTAATGGAAAATGTAGCAATATTGGTGACTTTTGAAGGAGAAATCATGGACACTCTAGGTTGGTACATAGATTTTTGTAGTCATGGAAAGAGGGAGTGTAGAAGGTAAAAGGAAGGAAAGGAAAGAAGATAAGTTATGCAATTATATTTTAATTAAAATTTATGAAAAAATAAAAAGAAAGAAAAGACATAGGCATAAAATGATCCCCAAATACTTGTTAACACACACCACCCAAAATGAACCCATCATTAAGTAAAGACCTAAGAATGCCTGTGTTCCTCATAAACAATAGTCCACAATATGTGAGGCATGGATAGAACTTAGGTATATATTGATGAAAAAATGAATAAAGAAACTGGTACATTTATGAATCAAAATATAGTTCAGACCTAAACAGTATAAAAATTTGTCCTCTGTCAGAGTATAAAGGAGACTGGAAAAATTGAACTACATAAAATAGTATAGAAAAAAATTATACATGATCCTATTTATGGGTATAATCTTGAAAAACCTAAGTATGAAGAGATAAAAAACAACCAAGTGGCTGCCAGCAGTGAAGGTAGGAAGAAATGGAGAAATATGTATAAGTAAGAATTCATGGGTATGACATAGACTTGTGAGATGAATGAGAAATCTTATATACAGTATAACAACTGTAGATACAGTGTGCTTCAGTTAGTGACACTTTTACTCCATATGGGGTCTTTAATGCTACATAATACACACATATATAAAATCACATTTTACATCCAGGAATGCTTATAGTACATGGGAAAACATTAATCTAATAACGTAAAAGGAAAATATTAATTTTAACAATAGTTACATTAAAGTAAAATAGGGAGGTGACAATATTTTTTCTCTTAGAAAATAAAAATAACTACATTTTGTATATATGTTTAAGTATATATATAATGAATGATTTAAAGTGGGGAGTGAAATCTCCCAAAAAGAAAACCATAGACAAGAAAATTACATTCTTAACATTGTTTTATTTTGTTTAAGACAGCATCCTACTGATACCATGTGAATTTTAATATTGTTTTGTTTTGTTTAAGACAATATTCTGCTGTTGATACCACATTGAACTTTAGCTCAAAGTACTTCTGCTTTAACCTTCCAAGTACTGAAATTACAATTGTGATTTATTTCATGTAGCTTGAAAAAAAATCTTAAAAATATTTATTTGATTAGTCAAACTAAAAATTTTAAACAGCACACTAAATTAAAAGGGAGATAATCAGAAAAACAAAAACTAAGAAATCCCATATAGAAGTTGTTAGTTTTCAGATGAAAACTTGCAGTCCATGAGTTAGCATAGTGTCATTCCATTCCATTTCGGAAGCATAGAAAAAAGCAGCTAGGCAGACATTATGAGCACATTTATAGTATCAGAACATAGAATTTATCAAAATTATTAGCATGCAACCATAAAAGGCACAAAATATGGTTATAAATTTATAAAATTTTGACAAAGAATATTTTCCATATTTTAATTTTAAATTGTTTTCATATATCATTGTAAGTACAAATAAATTGTGAGGGTAATCACTATCTAATATAAAAAAATCACAATATCTTGAATCATGTTACTATTTTACATAGTAAGTTAACAGTCTTAAAGTGTTAAATATAAGCTACTAGAAAATTAAATCTAAGATTATGTTGGAAGCTGATGGCATACAACTATGAAATTAACACAATTATCTTAGATAATATATGGAGTTTGTCAATATTTCTATGAAATGTTCAGATTAGTTATAATCACGTAAAAATTAAGTGTAAGAACATCAGTAAACACAAAATTATATAATTTGAAATTTTAGAAAATTACATATATTACTTGAAAATTGTTTTCAGTGTTAGTACAGAATATGGGCTATACTACCTGTTGAGAAGTTTTGAAATTGGCATGTATGAGAATAAGCTGAAAAAAGGTGTAAAACAAACTTTCAACAAATTTCCTATCAAAAATAACCAACATGTGTTTCTTAGGTGAGATACTTGACCATTTCAGAAGTTCAGTGGCATAGGACAGTATTTCAAGGCTTTCTGCTTAGAAGATTGATGTGGGATTTCCTTTTGTATGCTGTGAATACCATTGGTTGATAAAGAAACTCTCTTGGGCCTGTTCAGGGAATAGAGGTAGGCAGAGAAAACTAAGCTGAATTCTGAGAGAAAGGAGTTGGAGTCAGAGAGAAGCCATAGAAACACCACCAGAGGCATACGTGTTGAAACTTTGCTGGTAGGTCACAACCTTATGGTGATGCACAGATTAATGGAGATGAATTAAATTACCACATAAGAGTTAGTCAATAAGAAATTAGAGCTCATGGACCAAGCAGTGATTTACATAATACAGTTTCTGTGTAGTTATTTTGGGGCTAAGCAGCCAGGAACATACTAGCGACCTCCTTACAACAGCAGATTACTAGGGAAAATTCATCCCACAGAAGAACTTTGAAAAACATGCTTTGGCTTTTGTCTGCTGGGTCCTTGGACTACCAGGCATCCATGTTTCTATACTGAGGAGTTCCATCCAGAGGGGTGTGTACCATCCCCGGGGTGGATTGTCCTGCAAGTGAGCACAGCCCCCTCCCCCCAGGTCCTACTGCAGGGGCTTCTTTGTTACACACGACCCTGCCTCCCCCAAGCCTGCCCTAGTGTCTGCAAGGTCCTTCACCCAGGAACAGTTCATGCTCCTGCACTAAGGCTATCCATGCAGAGGGGTGAGTGTCTGCTTGCCAGGCAGACCAGGAGGTCCCTGTAAGGGAGTGCAGGGCACCTTCATCTTCTGCTGCAGGATCTTCTATGTTCCGCTGGACCCTGCCCTCCCACCATGTTCGCCCTTTTGTCTGCAGGGTCCTTGGACTACTAGGAGTCTCTATTTCTGTTCTGAGGTGTTCCATCCAGACGGGAACAGTTCCTGCTCCTGCACTGAGGAGATTCACCCAGAGAGTCAGTCACAGCAAACTGTGTGACTTTGGAACAAGACACCAAGATTCTCCTGCTGCATTTGAAGGAAGAGATGGGTAGGTGCCAATGTAAGAATTCCTCCAACAACCTGAAAGACGACATGACATTACCAGAATCCAGGGATTATGCAACAAGAAGAATTGAGCACCCTACTCCAGAAGAAGTAGAAGAAATGGACTTTAAACGGAACATTGTGAAAATCATAGAGGACCTTAAACAGGATGTGAAAAGCTGCCGTAAAGAAATGGAGATGAGACACCTTCCTCTCTTCCCCCCTTCCCCCTGGGGCAACAAGATCTCCCCAGAACAGCTCCCTTGCAGGCTGGGCCTGGGCTGTGGGCGCAGCCCGGCAGGGGTAGTTCCTGTGCTTTGATAGCCTGCCTGAGGACAGGCGGGCCCTGTGTCAGCTCAGCCACATTCAGGCCAGCAAGAGGCAGTGAACTTCTAGCAGACATCCATTGGAGGAGGGGTGAGTTTGCTCCTGGCCCGAGGGCCTCGGCTAGGAGGAATTCAGACTTTCCCCACGCCCCCTTGACTTGCTGGTCACCCTGCCGTGGTGGCTCTACCCTGCAGAGCTCTCCCGAATCCCATCCCAGCCTTCATCCAGGTACACCTTCCTCTCTTCACCCCTTCCCCCTGGGGCCATAAGATCTCCCCAGAGCAGCTCCCTTGCATGCTGGGCCCGGGCTGTGAGTGCAACCCGGCAGGAGGGAGTGCCTGTGTTTCAATAGACTGCCTGAGGAAAGGTAGGCCTTCTGTCAGTGAAGTACCTGCCCTACAAGGGAACCTGACCTGGTACTAGAAGATCCAGTAGAGAGCATTTGAAGGAAGAGATGGGCAGACGCCAAGGCAAGAATTCATCCAACAATCTAAAAAACAGCATGAAAACACCAGAACCCAATGACCCTACAATAGAAGGACTTGAACCTCTTAATTCAGAAGAAGCGGGAAAAAAATGCCATTATGAAAGCAATAGAGTCCCTTAAACAGGATATGAATAACTCCCTTAAAGAACTGGATGAGAAGTATAACAAAAAGATTGAAGAAATGAGTAAAGAAATGGATGAAAAATATAACAAAAAGATTGAAGAAATGAGTAAATCCATGAATGATACACTGGGAAACCAAGAAAAAACAATCAAACAGGTAATGGAAACAGTTCAAGAATTGAAAACTGAAATGGAGGCAATGAAGAAAACACAAAACGAGGGCCGGTTGGATATGGAAAATCTAGGTAAACGAACAGAGACTACAGAATCAAGCATAACCAATAGGATACAAGAGATGGAAGAACGAATCTCAGAGTCTGAAGATACCATAGAGAAAATAAATGCTCTGATCAAAGAAAACAGAAAATCCAACAAATTCTCATCACAAAACATTCAAGAAATCTGGGACACAATAAAAAAAACAAATCTAAGAATAATAGGGATTGAAGAAGGAGAAGAACTGAAGATCAAAGAACCAGAAAATATATTCAACAAAATTATAGAAGAAAACTTTCCCAATCTAAAGAATGATATTCCTATGAAGGTTTAAGAAGCATACAGAACACCGAATAGGCTTGATCAAAAAAAAAAAATCCCCTCGCCATATAATAATCAAAACACAAAACATACAGATTAAAGAAAGAATATTAAGAGCTGCAAAGGAAAAAGGGCAAGTAACTTATAAAGGTAAACCTATCAGACTTACACCGGACTTCTCTATGGAAACCATGAAAGCCAGAAGGTCCTGGATAGAGGTACTGCAGAAACTAAGAGACCATGGATGCAAGCCCAGACTACTATACCCATCCAAGCTATCATTCACTATCAATGGAGAAAACAAAATATTCCAGGATAAGAACAAATTTAAACAATTCGCAGCCACAAACCCAGCCTTACAGAAAGTAATAGAAGGAAAATCACAACCCAAGGAATCCAACATTGCCAGCACTGCTTACAATAACTCAGACATCTAGCAACCCTTCACGAGCTTAACTCAAAGAAGGGACACATACAAACTCTATTAATAAAACAAACAAAAAATAATAATAACCGGAGTCAACAACCACTGGTCATTAATATCACTTAATATTAATGGACTCAATTCACCTATAAAAAGGCACAGACTAAGAGACTGGATACAAAAACAGGATCAAACATTCTGCTGTTTACAAGAAACACACCTCAACCACAAAGACAGACATCTACTCAGAGTAAAGGGTTGGGAAAAGGTTTTTCAAGCAAACGGACCTAAGAAACAAGCAGGTGTGGCCATTCTAATCTCCAACAAAATTGACTTCAAACTAAAATCAATCAGAAGAGATGGAGAATGGAGATTGTTCATAACAGGAACAATTCATCAGGAGGAAGTCTCAATCCAACATTGACGCAAAAATACTCAATAAAATACTGGCAAACCGAATCCAAGAATACATTAGAAAAATTATCCATTATGATCAAGTGCGCAGACAATAAGAGAATCAATGAATAAATGGGACCTACTGAAACTGAGAAGCTTCTGTTAAGCAAAGGACACTGTCAGTAAGACAAAAAGGCTACCTTCGGACTGGGAGAAGATCTTCACCAACCCCTCATCAGACAAAGGTCTAATCTCCAAAATATACAAAGAACTCAAGAAACTAGACACTAAAACTCTAATTAATCCAATTAAAAAATGGGGTACTGAACTGAACAGAGAATTCACAACAGATGAACTTCAAATGGCCAAAAGGCACTTAAGTTCATGCTCAACCTCCTTAGCAATCAGGGAAATGCGAATCAAAACTACTTTGAGATATCATCTTACACCTGTCAGAATAGCCAAACTCAAAAACACCAATGATAGCCTATGCTGGAGAGGATGTGGAATGAGGGAACACTCATCCATTGTTGGTGGGAATGCAAACTTGTGCAGCCACTGTGGAAATCAGTGTTGCAGTTTCTCAGGAAACTGGGAGTCAACCTCCCTCAGGACCCAGCAATTCCACTCTTGGGAATATGCCCAAGTGATGCCCTAACATACTACAAAAGCATTTGTTCAACTATGTTCATAGCAGCACTATTTGTAATAGCCAGAACCTGGAAACAACCTAGGTGCCCCTCAATAGAAGAATGGTTAAAAAAGGTGTGGAACATATGCACATTAGAGTTTTACTCAGCGATAAAAAACAATGACATCTTGAATTTTGCATGCAAATGGATGGAAATAGAAAACGCTTTACTGAGTGAGGTAAGCCAGACCCAAAAAGAGGAATATGGTATGTATTCACTCATAAGTGGATTCTAACCATAATTAAAGGTCTTTGAGCCTATTATTCGTGATCCTAGAGAAGCTAAATAAGAAGGTGAACCTGATGAAAATCATGTAGCTATCCTCCTGGAGATTGGAAATAGACAAGAGTCCCAGGTAACCTTGGGTGCATGGGGGGTGGGAGGGTTGTTGGAAGGGGAGAGGGTTAGAGAGAAGGGAGTAGGGGAGGAATGGGAAAGCTCGGTGGACTGGGATGGGGGGGAGGGAGGAAGGATGGATATGGGATCAGGGAAGAATATATTTCAACTAAGGGAGTCATTTTAAGGTTTACAAGAGACTTGACTATAAATGGGATCCCAGGTCGAAGGAGAGATCCCCAGATTGTTCTCTGGACAGAGAAGAGGGTGCCTGAACCGGCCTTGGCCCATAACCATACTGATGAATATTTTGCTTATCACCATAGGACCTTCTTCTGGCGATGGATGGAGATAGAGACAGAGACCCACATTGGAACACTGGACTTAACTCCCTAGGCCCAAACGAGAAGCAGAAGGAAAGAGAACGTGAGCAAAGAAGGCAAGAGCAGAGGGAACCTACATCCAACGATGGATGGCGATACAGATGGAGACCCACATTGGAGCACCGGACTGAGCCCCTCAAGGTCCAAACGAGGAGCAGAAGGAGGAAGAAAATGAAAAAGTAAATCAGGACTGCGAGGGGTGCGATCACCCACTGATACAAGGGGACTGATCTAATGAGAATTCACCAAGGCCAGTTGGACTGGGACTGAACGAGGACGTGATCCAACCAGATTCTCTGAATGTGGCCGGATTCTCTGAATGTGGCTGGCCCGGAGTCTTTCTGAAAAGCCATTGACATTGATACTGGGACTTGTTTCCTCTTCATATACTGTATTTTGGGGATCCAGTCTGTTTGGATACTCACCTTCCTGGACCTGGAGGGAGGAGGGAGGAACTTGAACTTCCCACAGGGCAGGAAACCTTGACTGCTCTTAGGGATGGAGAGGGAGGAGGAGAGGGAGTGGAGGGAGTGGGAGGGTGTTGGGAGGAGGGGCAGATATGGAAACTTTTATAATTTAATAAAATTACTTTCTCATAAAAAAAAAGAAATGGAGATGAGAAGCAAGTCCTTTTGTCTGCTAGGTCCCTGGCCAGCAAGCTGCCCTGATCCTGTGGCCAGAGCTGGAGCTGCTCATGAGAGGGAAGAACCAAATATGGAGCTCATTAACAAGGTCCAATCCAGATCAGAAGTTCCATTTCTGAATCCCACACTGGTATAAAAGTAAAAAAAGGAGGTTCATCTCCTCTGACTATGCTAACCCCATTGGGGTTCCCAGGTCCAAGGAGAGGTTCCCAGATTCTTCCTTGGGCAGCAGAGGAGAGGGTGCCTGAACTGGCCTTGTCCCATAGACACACTGATGAATATCTTGCATATCACCATAGAACCGTCATCTGATGATGGATGGAGATAGAGACAGAGAACCACATTGGAACACTGGACTTAGCTCCCAAGGTCCAAATGAGGAGCAGAAGGAGGGAGAACATGAGCAAGGAAGTCAAGACCATGAGGGGTGCGTCCACCCACTGAGACAGTGGGACTGATCTCATGGGAGCTCACCAAGGCCAGCTGGCCTGGGAGTGATGGAGCATGTGATCAAAATGGACACTCTGAACGTGGCTGGTAATGATGGCTGACTGAGAAGACAAGGACAAAGGCACTGGGTTTTGATTCTACTGCAAGGACTGACTTTGTGGGAGCCTGGTTTGTTTGGATGTACACCTTTATAGACCTGGATGGAGGGGGAGGACCTTGGACTTCCCACGGGGCAGGGAACCCTGACTGCTCTTAGGACTAGAGAGGGAGGGGTAGGTGGGGAGAGGGAGGGAAAAGGAAAGCGGGGAGGAGGTGGAAATTTTTAATAAATAAATTAAAAAAAGAAATATAAGAACTAAGAAATGCTGGGAAACATCTTTATCAGGGAGAGTATACCCATTTGTTATCTAACACTAAATGGTCAACACTGAAAACATACAAAACAGTTATGTTATGAAGACTAATAAGGTTATATTTAGGAACATATGTGTACATACATATGCATTTTACATATGCATGTAAAAACAATGACTGATAAAAAGGAGGCTATGAATTTGAAAGAGACCAAACAATTGTATATGGATGGCTTAAGATGAGGAAGGAAAAAGAAAGGATAAATAATGATGCAATTTTATTGTAATTTTTAAAAATAGAAGAAAACTACAATTAAAAAGTATTGCCCTCAGAAACTCAGAAGAAAAGGTATAAATTAGTAATAAAATAAGTAATTTTTTGACATCAATCTTAAACACTCAAAAACATTTTTTATATTTTTCACAAAATTACATTTTAAAATCCTTTGGATGTTTAGTATCTTCACAGCATGGGCAAAAAAAATCTTTTATACACTAAATTCATGCATTATTCATTTATGTTAAAGAAAAGACCTTGAAAGCCATTTATAAAATAGAGCATGCAGTAATGGGAAATAGAAATGCTTAGTTTATAAAAGATAAAATTGTATTTTTATAATTTTAGAATTGTTCATTTTAAGCAAACTACTTACAGGGCCTTTTATTGGCCAATCTTTAAGGAGGTGCTTTTCTTGTTTTTAATCTGAAATTGCTGCCTCTAATATCCTGGACACTGTCTTTAAAATTTCAGCGTTTAGAGAAAAATTGTCACTTTATTTTTTTATAACTTTTTTATTTATCAAGTTCTAATCTTGTTTTGTTTTTATTTTAGTCTACTGTCTGGGTTCTTGAGACAAGCAAACAAACAAGTAAGCAAAGTCCTCCTGAAGACTCAAAAGTAGTACTCTGATTTCATGTAGTGGAGGAAGGCATAGGAAACTCCTCCTGTGCTTAAGAATCTTGCTATTTCCATACTTGGCTCTGATCCAACTGTTCTATTTAACTTTCTTTCCTTTTTCTTCCAGGGGCTCCATCTACTTTTCTAGACCAATAATGAAACTTTTTCTCCTACATAAGGTTTTCCTCATATGATTTGCTTCACTTGTAGTGACCTCTTTGCTCTCTGAGTGTAGCTCTCATTGTCTACCACGAATTTGGAAATACAATTTGCACTCTGTTAATTGAAGTATATCTTATGTATCTTGTTACATGTCCCTGAACTAAGGAGCTATGTCCAATATTTTCTCCCATCTTCCACTTTTTCAAATACAATAGCTTACTTAAAATAACAAATCCTCTTACTTCTTAATTACTTTGTTTAAATCTAGGTGATGAGGCTTGGTGCACCAATTATACTCTATTCTATATATCCTGTAACCTTGTAGACATCGTGGTATCAGACAACATGGGGAAGGTAATCTCTTTTTCCATATCTGAGGACTCCAAAATCTATATCAAACCAATCAGAAAACTTCCCCAGTAATTTCAGAAAAGAACTTTGTTCTTTTCTATATTTTAATTTACAAAGCATTCTTCTGAAAATACCTTCAGATAAAACAAAATCTATACCATATAGTAACATGTTATAATGTTAACAATAGACTAATGTAAACTATAAAACTATTAGAGAGTATTACAATGAGGTTCTTATTCCCTACAAATCTTTTTCTCAAGTTTAGGTTATAAATATAGTGTTGTTCAAATAGTTAGAGCAACATATTCTTTATAAACAAAATAACAAACTTAAAATATTCATTCTGTATTCTTAACACAGGTCACTTGGTATTCTTGGGTGACATTTGAATTGAGAGATCTTAGAAAACAGTTCAAGTGATCTTCTAAAAATAAGAAAACAATATGAAAATAACAGAAATTATCACTTTTAGTATCTACATATAAGGTGATTAACTGATACAGATAGCAGAAGTTTTTTTTTGAAAAAATGTTGAATACTTCACGAATTTGCATATCATCCCAGTGCAGGGGCCATGCTAATCTTCTCTGTATTGTTCCAATTTTGGTATATGTGCTGCCGAAGAGAGCACAACAGAGGGTTTGTTAACCACAAATCAGTAATGTAAAATGAAAACAGATTTACCATTTACTACTTCTGAAACCTGATGTAAAATGAAATCATACATTTATATTAACTTGTCTTATAAGTATATTCATGTATGTGTATTAGTTACCCTTCTCATTTCAGAGAACAAATCAAGTATATGACAAGAAGCAATCTAAGAGAGAATGGTTTATTTCAGTTCACGCTTTGAAAACACGGTATATCATGTGTGGGAAAGCCTGATGAGCACTCAAGGAGAAACAAGCACCCTGCTTCCACATCACATACAAATAAATAAATGGATGAATAATTATATAAAAATAATTAATAAAATTTGCAACCACCACATATATAGTGAACTTGTGTTAAGCAGTAAAAATTTTTGTAAAAATAACATTTAAAAAATATGAACATTTAAATGTTTTATATTTATATTTAATAAGAACTTTTTTATGGTCTATCTTCTCAGAAAAAAGTTTTCAGTCAAAAGGTACAGAAAGAAACACTCAATTGATTTCCTCCATACAGTAAAAATCTTTATTGCATGCTATGTTCAAATCATATTTCTTTTCATTGTTCATAAGCATTTTTATCTTTCTCTTCTCATGAAAAAGCAGTAACTTCTACTAGTTCATGGTTGATTAATTAACAATTGCATGCTAGTTAATCTATTAGGCTAAGTTACATTGTAAGGAGCAGGTGTGGAGAATAAAATCTCAGTTTAATGACTGTAAAGTGATTGCCTAAAACTGTAGCAAATTCAGACACTCAGGTAATGTGAAGGAAGTCAAAATGGACTTAGAAGCCAATACTATCCTTTGGCCCAATCTCTTCATCTAAATTTTCACTAATTTCTACTATATAAAAGGAAATCACAAAGGTACAATTCTATTAAATCTAAGGCCTTCCTCCTCTCCTGGCCACAGTTCTGATCAGAATGATTTGGTGAGAGAGGGGGCCTCCAGTCAATACATCTCCACAGCAAACCCTGCACTGTTTAAATTGCAGATCTGCTTTGCTTTCAGGCTTATGAGGATGCAATAAGGCAGGTGAAAATGGTCTTTTTTTGTGTTCTGACAGCTGCTCTTGTCAAAGAGAGAGCAGTCTTTCCAGTACACACAGCCAAAAACCTGTGTCAGCTATGCAGATGGCTGGACTGACAGTCTTCAGATACAGGGAAGGCTTCCATGACTGATTCATGAGTGATGAAAGCAAGTAAGGGGTAAAAATACAAAAAACACATCTACCAGTCACAAGCAATGAGGACACTTCATATTTATAGACAGTAGAAGCCTTGTCTATCAGGACTGACAATATAAACATAATGTAGGCTTACCCTTACTAATTAACTAAACAATAGGGAATTGTTATTTGCTGTAAAAAAAGAATTTTCTTTACAATTCAATGAGATTTAAAATCTGAACACATTTAGCTAATGAAGAGATTTTTAAAGTGAAAATTGACAGATTGAAAAAAAATATTTAACTGAAAGTTGGTATAAAAGAAGTTAGTATTTTATATACACATATATGTATATGTAATCTACATATAACTCTGGTAATATTCTGCTTTCTGCTCCTAATTCATTGAAACATGGTAGTTACATGTTATTCTTCATCACTGTACAGTATGAACAGTTTCATTATGATGTCCTTGTATATTCTTAACATGGGCTTGAAAATGGAGACTGCATATTGATTTCCCAGCCACTCAGAACTGAATAATCACACAGAAACTATATTAATTACAACATTGTTTGGTCAATAGCTCAGGCATATTTCTAGCTAGCTCTGACATCTTAAATTAACCCATTTCTATTACTCTATGTGTCGCCATGAGGCTCTGGACTACTAGGAATCTTTCTCCTTCAACAGCTACATGACATTCTCCTTGTATTCAGTTTAGTTTTCCTGCCTAGCTCTATTCCATCCTTCCATAGGCCAAAGCAACTTCTCTGTTAACCAATATTAATAAAATATATTCACAGCATCCATGGGCATCACACATCATGGCCTTGAGTCACATTCAACCCCATTGCTCTCTTAGCACACTCTTTCTTCTGATTCCCTTCCTCTTTTTATTTTTTATTAGCCATTGTAATCCAACATGTAATATTATCATATTAATATTATCATATTAATGAACATCTAATATTATCATAAAGGAGTCACAACTATTATGTTTTTCAAGTTTAATACCTAGGTATTTTAAATTTATTTGTTTGCTATTTTTCTTAGCTGGAAAAGACCAGAGTAACTTCTCTCCAAAAACTAGTTTTCATGGTGCAAGACAGCATCATGCAATCTTGCAAAGGATGGAAACAACTAATAATCTTACCCAGTTATGACATTTATGAACCTCAACAATGGCAAACCTAGCCCAATAATTCTAAGGGTGCAGTAGTGGCAAATTTATCTTAGCAGTAATCAAATTTTCTCTAACTGGACTAAGACACTCTTGACAAGAAGGAGACCACACCTGGTACTTAAAACCCACCAAGCAATCAGTGTTAGTAATTTCATGGGTATTAGAGGAGCTGAAATTAATACTTTACTAAACCAGCATAATCTCTAACATTATACCTAGAGATAAAAATAGTTCTCAAATCTCATCAAAGAAACTTCTCTTTACAACCAAAACAACCACTACAGAAAACCACAGCCTACCAAAATCAAGTCATGGATCTTCAAATCCAATAGGTATATCTACAAACCAACTCCCATATCTAAGACTTAAGGAACATTATGGAACAGGTACAAAAAAATAGCAGGCAGATAATCAGGAAGTTTAATGTGAAATTGTGTCTCCTAGAAATATCATAAACTATACAGATCAATATTACCACTGTTACTATCTAAACATGAGCTGTACAAGGACACAGCAGACATTCCAACTAGACACAGGAAAATTCACAAGCATTCTGCTGTACACAAAGAACTATAGGTAATCAGTAAATTCTGTAAGTAGAGAAATAGTCTTTTCCATGGGAGAGTGCAACGATGGAAAATAAATTTACTATCAAATGATCAGCTCTGAAAATATGCAAAAATAACATACAGACTGCTCAGGTTATATTTAGAATATGTTTATATTTATACATATAATAGAACAATAATCAATGAAAATGGTCAATGAGTTTGAAAAAGAACAAAGAAGAGTATTTGGGAAGGTGTGGAGGGAGCGGATGACAGGGGAATAATGTAATTATATTCTAATCTCAAAAATAAGATAAAGGCAGATAAAAAGTAAAGAGGAAGAAAGAGGAGAAGGAGAAGAAGAAGGAGCATGTATTTTTTATGTTCAATGGATCCTAGTACCCAGAACAATTAAACTTTGTTCTCTTCACTTTCCCAGTACCTCACATCACCTCACAGATATATATTTTAAATCCCCTTACCTCTTTCTCATAATAAAAGAAAACAGTAATATTTAACTATGTCTTCTTCATGTTGTTAGTATCTAAATTTCACATTAAAACTAGGTATATAATTCTTAATTCTTTCTCCATGTGTTTACCTACTAAGTACCCAAGTGGGACTGACCTTTGTTCTTCTTCCTTTGAATTATTTTAGGTAGAACAAGATTAAAAAACCTAACACTTTCTCTAATACAATGTTGAAATGGACACAGATTCTTTAGTAGAGCTCTTCTGATTTATTTGTGGAAGAAAATCAACTTTATTAAATGCAGAGGTTTCCAAGCATTCTTTCCCAAAATGTTTAACATCTGGCCTACTGCTGCTGTGCACCTGGAATCATAGCCAGGTCAGGACAAGAAGAAAGCTTTCTTCTGAGATAAATGAGTAAAGGCATTATTGATGTTTTCCTAGATCATGTTATGAATAGCAAAGATAGCTGCTGTCAATAAGGTACAAACAGAAGGTAACATGCAGTTTCCCAATTTAAATAAAAAGTAAATAATTAATTAACAATAATCAAAGCCTTGCTTTGTTTTCACAGGTTCAAATTCCTTTAGCCTTTTTAATTCCCTTAAGCATTCTTTAGCTTAGGTAAGCCAATATTTCAGTTTAAAAGGATAATGAATTTTCTATCAAAGTCTGAGATGGATATAATCCAACAGTGTATGTCTGCTATCTGTGAAAGCTGGAAAAATAAACAGCATTTGAGTAGTTAGAATAAATTATGTCCAACACTACAAAAGTTTATTAGATGAAAAATATAGAATTTTCTAATTAAGGAAAAATTAAGAGAAAAAGATGAAAAATGCTCATGAAAGCTTGGGCATGATGATACGGACTTGTAAGCAGAGTGATTTGAAGATTCAGAAAAAAAATGTGATTTAAGAGCTCAAGGCTTGTCTATTCCACATAGTGAGTTCAAAGCTTCCTGGTCAACACATCAAGATCTAGATCCTGTCACAAAAGCTAAAGTTTAAAGAAAAAAAAAGTGGAGGCTGGGAAAAATAGTTAAGTGGTGTTGCTTGTCCTGTATGAGAGAGAAGTTATAAATTAATAAACAGTATGGAAAAAGATAATAAAGAGATACACCATTTGAGAGAAACACTGAATTTAAAGTTGTAAAGAGAAATTTGGGTATCAGCAAATATTTAGTGAAAATTCAAGGTTTCACTCTATTTCACTGAAGAAGTGGATAACTAATACCCAGATTTTTGGCTCTTGGACTGGAGAAGAAGAAAAATGGGTTTTTGTCTTAATGTTTTGTCTTTTTCTCATGACCGCAGTGAAAAAAAGTATTAAATCTTCCCAGCATCTCTGTACAACATGGATGTTGTAGGAACTTTTTTAGCATGTAGCCTTTAAGTGACAAGTACACTTGGGTATGGCCTCTTATACCAAAAATGCCAATGTAAGGTATGTGTTTTCTCTCTCTTCCTGCTGATGGACTCAGTTCCTGTTTCCCCATGTGTGCAGAAGTCTGTGATCTGTGAGTCTACCCCTAAATAAATAACCCTTTATTATACTCAATTCTGAGCTAACGTGGATTTCTTTTTAACAACCATCTTCATCTGATGCCCCATGTGGATCCCAATTCTACAATTTCCACACCTACTGGGTGGACTGGTCTAAAAAGCTCAAAAGATCAAAGACCAAAACTAAGAGTACATGTAAATTCCAGAATCTTGGCATCAAAATTGGCATTTTCAAGAGGCAGATATTCAATTACTACAAATGTAACCCTATCTCAAGTGAAATAAAGCACAAGATGGATTGAATGCAAATGGCAGAAGGACAGAGAGTAAGGCTGAGGCCACATGTGGCAAATATCACAGTGATTTTTTTGGGATGGTAACCTGCTGCAGAAATGGAGTATCCAGATTAACATTCTTGAATATCAGAAACTCATATTTCTGGGAATGATATTCTAAGGTACTATACGCAAAGGTGACCAGCCATTTAGACTGTACAAGGACACAAAGCAACTAGCAAATGTTTAGAGGTACCAATGGCCCTACCTTTAAAATGGTTAACTGAGAAACCAATATGGGTTAAACAATGACCTTCAATAGAAGACAAACTGCAGGCTTTAGAACAGCTGTAACAGGGGCAACTAGATGCTCACCATACTGAAGAATCAACCAACCCTTGGAATTCTCCCATATTTGTTGTTAAAAAGAAATCTGGTAATTGGAGAATGGTGACAGATTTGAAGGCTGTCAACAAGGTAATTCAACATATGGACCCTCTACAGTCTGGAATTCCTCTGCCTTCTCTATTACCAAAAATAATGACCTCTTATAGTTAATGACTTAAAAGATTGTTTCTTCACTATACCTTTACAAGGAAGAGACAGAGAAAAATTTGCCTTCACAGTTCCTACTTATAATACTTTTCAGCCTTCTAGGAGATACCAATAGACTGTCCTTCAACAGGAAATGCTCAATAGCCCCTCCCTGTGACAATACTTTGTAAGTCAGTCTTTGGAAATAATGTGTAAACAATTTCCTAAATCTATAATTTACCATTGGATGGATGACATTTTGCTATCTGATTCAAATGTAGATACTTTAGAAAGAATGTTTGAAAAAGTAAAGAAAGTTTTGCCACAATGGGGATTACAAATTGCTCCTGAAAAAAGTACAGAGAGGAGATTCTATGAACTACTTAGTTTGTAAAATAGGGTTACTGAAAACTAGAACACAAAAGGTACAAATTTGGAGAGACCAATTGTGGACTCTTAATGACTTGTGTATAATCTTGTAAGATTATTAGGAGATATTTTCAGTCATCGACCAGCTGTCAGGAGAATACCTGATCCAATAGTTCATATAAACAAACCCTTAGAGGGTGACAAAGACTTAAAAAGTCCCAGGAAATTAACAGCTGAAGCTGAAAAGGAATTGATTGTTGTTGAAGAAAAATTATAAGAAGTACATGTGAATAGGGTGAATTGAAATCTTAATTGCATTCTAGTCAGATTACCTTTCAGAATTTCCCCTACAGGACTTTTTTTAACATTTTTTTAAAAATATTTATTTTATTATGTAACAATAATCTGCCTGTGTGTCTGCCTGCAGGCCAGAAGAGGGCACCAGATCTCATTTCAGATGGTTGTGAGCCACCACGTGGTTGCTGGGAATTGAACTCAGGACCTTTGGAAGAGCAGGTAATGCTCTTAACCACTGAACCATCTCTCCAGCCCCCCCCACAGGAATTTTAATGCAAAAGGAAGATATTATCTTAGAATGAATCTTTTTACCACATAAACCAAGTAAAAAATTAAAACTTATGGGGAAAAGGTACCTGAAGTAATCATAAAACAAAAATTGAGATTTTGTCAACTAGTAGGAATAGACAAAGCAGAGATTATAGTGTCTTTTACTACTGATGAAATTAGCAAATTATGGGAAGACAATGAACCTTGACAAAGATTTTGTGCTAATTTTTTTTAGGAGAGATTAATAGCAATTATCCCAAAAGTCATAGAATTAACCTTATAAAGAGAACTACCTGGATCCTTCCCTACATTGTACATGACACACCAATAATTGGAGCACATACATTCTATACTGATGGAAATAAATTAGGAAGGCAGGTGACAAATCAGAAGATTTGAGTAAGGTAGGACAAAGTCTTATAATTCTGTCCAAAAGCAGAATCTTATGTGATTCTCATGGTACTAAAGGTTTTTAAAGAACCTCTCAATATATTTACTGATTTACAATATGCAGAAAGATTTGTCTTGCACATTGAAACCACTGAATTTATAAGAGATGATAGAGAATTGACTTCATTATTCATTATTCAGATTCAAGATATAATCAGCAATAGGCTTTGTCCCATATACATAACACAAATTCAATCCCATAAGGGTCTGGCAAGTCTTCTAGCACAGTGTAATGCAGAAATTGACTGGAAGTGATTGGAAGTGTGCTGAAGACTTCAGAATTTCATAAGAAACACCGTGTCAATAACAAAGGTTTAAAGAGAGTTTTTTATTACATGGCAACAACCTAAGGAGATTATAAAGAGATGTCCTACTTACTCTTTCTATAACCAAACACCACTTCTTGTGGGGAGTAACCCAAAGGGTATTCAAAGGAATAAGATCTGGCAGATAGATGTGTTTCACTTTGCAGAATTTGGAAAATTAAAATATGTACACCATACCATTGACACTTATTCAGGTTTTCAATAGGCAACTGCTTTGAGCTCAGTAAAGTATGGCTCAGTAATCATGTATTTATTAGAAGTTATGGCCATAATGGGTATACTTGCATAAATAAAGACATATAATGGTCCAGCATATGTCTCTAAGAAATGTAGGGGAGCTGCTTGTTGGTTCCTGGCCACCCAGCTAGCTTAGACCCCACATAATCACACAGAAACTGTATTATTTAAATCACTGCTTGGCCCATTAGCTCTAACCTCTTAATGGCTAACTATTACATATTAATTTAACCCATCTCCATTAATATGTGTATCACCATGTGGCAAGGCTTCCCGGCAAAGTTTCACCAACAGCTCCATGACTTCTCTCCAACTCTTCCCTTCTTTTTCCTAGATTTCAGTTTAGTTTTCCCTGCTTACTTAAGTTCTGTCTTGCTATAGATCCAAAGTGGCCTACTAGCAAATTCAGCATGCCTGACTTTGGGAGCAGCTCCATGGCTTCTCTCTAATTCTGCTTTTCTTTTTCCCAGCATTCAGTTTAATTTTCCCTGCCTACCTAAGTTCTGCCTTGCTATAGGTCTAAAGCAGTTTCTTTATTCATTTATGATAATCACAGCACACAGAGGGGACTCCCACATCAAAGAAAATGAAACAGTTTTTTTTATTTATTAAATATAAAGCGTATTACAGGTATACCAAACAATCCTGCAGGTCAGGCAGCTATGGAAACATCAAATTGAACTATAAAGGAAACATCAAATAAACAGAAAAGAATGAAAATACCCCCAGAAATTGATTGAATAATACTTAATTAACCTTACATTTTCTTAATGCTACTGGGAAAGGAACAATAGCAACAGAAAAACATTGGATAATAGGAAAAACTTCTAAATTAAATCAGCTGTAATTAATGGATGTGTTTACCTCACAATGTAAACCAGGTGATGTGATATGTCCGGGAAGGGGTTTTGCTCTTGTTTCCACAGGAGAGGAAAAGCTATGGATACCATCAAAATTGATGAAGATTCAGTTTAAAAAAGAAAAACATCTTGAGAAAGAGAGATGACAGCTCATCCACAGAGGTGACAGATATGCAGGTGGTAAGGAAACCTCATAGTGGTTGGGATAGGGTTCTGTACTTGTCTTTGAAGAAAAAATACTTTTCTTCAAAAAGTCAAGAGACCCTGGACATCTAAATTCCTAAAGAGGAAAAGATAATTACCCAGATAGGATCAACAAGTAAAGAGAATTGTGACTTATGATGACAGATAATCTGAGGGTAAGATAAGAATCCTACTATAACAATAGTTAGGACTCACTTAAAAAAAATCAAAGCTGACTTTGGAGTTGAACAATGTCACTGTCCTTCTCTAAATCCAAGCATGTTGTTAAAAGAAAAATTCAAAGTTTCTGTCTCATGTCAGGAGCCATCTGGTATGGGACAGAAAAAAGAAAAAAATATGAGAAATTTTATTTTTCTTCATGTTTATTTATGTCTCTATCATACATTTCATTGAATATATGTCTATATAAATAATGTTTAACTTTTTTACAATGAACAATGAATTTTTCTGAATTAGTCTTTGATATGTTCAGGAAGAAGATGGGGGCCCCACAACAACAACTCTACCTGAGTGATATGACTCTATGACGCTGATAGCACTACTATAAGACCTGTTTTGGGTGCCAGCTGCTCAAGATTGTTCCAACCTAGCTAGCTGAAATGGTGCACCTTTTTAGAATGTTCTGGTCATAATTTAAAATAAGATCCTCAGAAAAACCCTACCAAATACTCAGAAACTGTTTGGAAATATACCAGACAGTAATCTTGGAACTTAATCATCATTTTACTTTCATGGGATCCCATAGAAAGAACATTGCCCCCATTAGAGCTGAAAGTAATTCTAGAAGATGACATCCCTCTCCCAACAAAGTTTGTCTTCAGGGTTAGGGATTTCAGTTAGGGGTTAATTATTATTATTATTATAATTATTAAGGATTGGGGTGAAAATTATCTAGGCTAAGGAATCATCTTTGAAAAAAGAGAGAAATTGAATGGAATAATAGATTAGTGTGAACTTACACTAATAATATTAGTGAGTAATAGAGTGAATACTTGTGAGGTATCATTTATAGGCAATTTACATTAGTATAGTATCTTGTCTATTGATACAAATTCAAATTATATTGAATATGTTCCAATTTCTACAATATTTTTACACCTAGGCAAAGTTATTTTGTCATATTATATGCATGCATGCTTCTACCTCTTCTTAAGACATTTTGTTTATTGATAAAATTTTAGTATATATTTATTATATTGCATTATGCATTTTGAAATCTGATCAAGATACTTATACATTGTTTGCATTTTGAGGTCAGTGTCCTCATTTGTTGCATAATCATTTAAAGATTGTCTAGGATAATAATATGAAGTCTTAGTGTTTAAGCTATATAGGTATTAAGAATTATAGATCAATAGTCATCCGTATTTGTCATACTTATAGTTAGACTAATCAGGTTTTTTTAGATACATAGAGATTATATTCTACATAGATAGGTAATCATCAACCACTTCAAAGAACCATAGAATAGGGCATTTAAATAACTTAGAGTTTTGCTGAAATGAGACACATTGCTCCTGGCACCACAGATCTATGCCTAAGAGAATGTTGAGCACAGAAGACACTCTACTTGGAGCTTGTTTTCTTCTAGGTAAAACTGGCCTTTGGGTAAGGAACTGCCCATGCATCAAGCACTGAAAAAATGCATGATGTCCAGGCAGGACAAACAAGACACAAGAAAAAAGACTGTCAAATCATGCCCTGTCGTTTGTTGTACATTTTGGAAACTGTTTGAATACACTTCCTGCTTACTCAAGTAATATTAATTCTCTTCTCAAGTCTTTGATTGGGTTGAAGACTAGATGACTTGGTCAAGTTATTTATAATACAAGACTTAGATACCCTAGGACAGGATAATTATTGAAACATTTATCACATATTTCTTGCTTGATATTGCTTATGCTAGTTGTATTCTTATTTTTATACTTGACATTTGTTCTTATGCTGTATCATTTTATATTAGGCTTAGAACTATGGTATTTAAACAAAAGGGAGGTTTTGTAGAAATTTCTTCAGCCAGTAGCCTTTAAGTCACCAGCCCATTTGGGCATGACCTCATTCTATAAATGCCAATTAACATGCACTCTCTCTCTTATGCTGCTGGATTTGCTTCCTGATCTTCCATTCATTCAGAGGACTGTGATCTGTGAGTCTACCCCTAAATAAATAACCCTTTACTGCACTCAATTCTGAGCTAATGTGATATTTTTTTAATATCTGCCTTCACATGAATATGTTAAATATGGTCTATTGGCAGTGTT
The DNA here is from genome assembly GCF_982192425.1 of Myodes glareolus. Taxonomy (NCBI): domain Eukaryota; kingdom Metazoa; phylum Chordata; class Mammalia; order Rodentia; family Cricetidae; genus Myodes; species Myodes glareolus. Next base: position 118,129 of record NC_142038.1, read on the forward strand.
CATACAACAGATGTGGGGACCCCACAAAAACAAAAGCAGTTGGAAGAGGGGTATCGACCCACAGAATTTGTCAACACTTCCTAGACACATAAAATTTCTCATTTTTCCTAACCCATAGCAACTAGATACAATCTAGAACAACAGCTTCCTTCCCATTTAGGCATGTGTAGTGATTATTTATTCAATGTTAAATTGTGTAAGAAAGTTCAATAATATTTACTTTTATGAGAGCAGAAAGGAATTACTTGTTAAATCAAGAGGATGATTTCTAGAGAAAAATGATAGCAGTTTCCTTAAATTAGATTTTCTATTTGCTGAGCAGACTTTAATTATGCATTTTTAGTCAATAGTCAGCATTCTTTCATCCAGATTTTTAAGCACAGTTTAGAGATAACAGACTAAATTTATGTGCAAAGAGTTTTCAGTAAAAACCGTGAAGAATGCAGTTCATTCTGATGCAAAGGGCATTTGCTCATCAACAGAAATCTTACATTGGCCTGAAGGATTTGTTATAAGCCTACAATCTAAGTGAAATAACAAAAGGAATATGTAGCTATACATGAAAATGATTACTCATTCGCTTTTATGATGCTATTTAGTATATGTATGTATATGTTTGTCTGTGTCTTTGTGTATGCAGTGAAACATGTATTTGTTGGGGGGAGGGGTTGAAGTCCAGAGGAAACCCTTGGGTATGATTCTTATTTTTCAGACAGATTATATAACTGGTCTACAGGTCCAGAAATTACAAAGTGTGCTATGCTGGGTGGCCATCAAGAATCCACTTAGCTCTGTTTATCAGTGCTGAGGATTATGAATACACACCACTACAATCAGCTTGTTCTTAAAGGTAGATCCTGGGGCTTGAGCTCAGATCTGAGTCCCTATGTTTGAAGGCAAGCACTTACTGATCAAACTGTCTTCCAGTCTGATATTTCTAACTTTAACTTACTTCCTCTGAATATTGAAGCTTGAAGACTTTGAAGAAACTTACTGAAGAAAACAAGTCCTGCTAAGGTAAACTTTTAAGCCATTTACATTAATGACTTGCTTACAAAATAACAGAATTGCTAATAAAAATGAAAAAGCTGAATCAACCTAAGACAAATGACACAAAAAACTGCTGGCATCAATACATTGAACTTACTCATGAGGAGACTGTTGGGTATAAAGGGAATAGAGACAAAGAATAAAAAATGTTGACATTTATTCAAAGAGAGACAGAAAAATCTGTTTGGTTAGATGAAAACTTTAGCACTGTGGCTAAAATATGTAACATTTATTTCTATAACACAGAGGACAGAGATATAATGGCAGATGCTTCACAGATTTACTCAAAAAAAGAGCAGATTGTAAATGATTGAAAAAAAAGTAATTTCATGTGGACACATTCACACAGCATGAGAGGATCAACATGAAGACAGGAGGGGAAAAGTCCCGTGTTGAGAATGAAGCACTTCTGGAACCTGAATGAAAGTGTGATGCCAAGCACATGCTGTCTAGAAGAGAAACAAGCCAGACGTGCAGCTGAGCCTTGGTTAAGAGGGCATGAATTGCCTCATGCACTGTGGTCAGAGGCGCTTCCAGAAGACTGGATGCAGGAAGACACACACCTAAGACCAATCTCCCTAGATGAACTGTGTTGGAAACAAGATACAGTGCAAAACAATGACTATAAGTAGAAGTTTTGAAACTTGTTTTTCAAATATTTTTTTAAACTGCTTGTTGGCAGAATTCTCTAAAGATTGAACACTGTCTTGGTAGTGCCTAACCACTTGTGTTTTTTTTAATTATTGAAACCATATTAATAACTGCAGTCACATGTTGATAGATATAGAAAAAAACTGGAAAGAGCCTATGAAACAGAAATCAATCTTTATTTGGGACACACTGCCTTAGCGTTCCATTTAAGGAAAATAGATGATTCCACTGTGACCTAAGCTATAAAATTTTATTTAGCCATATGAGAGGAGAAGACTTATCATGGTACTTAAATGCAAACATACATACATACGTACATACATATATACATACATGTATAAACAAGGAAACAATTTTTTAGATGGAGATTTGGCAACAGAGCTTTGGTACGTAAATATGTGTAAGTGCAGCATAGTGAAAAAGAGAACAGGGTTTCTACACAAGTCCTGGTTTTCAAAAGCAATAAATGCTTAGATAAATTTTCTATAATGTCAACAGCATGAATTTTAATGCAAAGTCATCACTTATATCTCCTTATTTCTCTTAATACTGTCATTTCTACACTGTACAAGAATTTATTTTCTTTTCTTTCTGCCCATCTTCTTTAGTAGAATGTTAATCTTTTGATGCTAGAAACTGTGCTTAAACATTTTTATTTTTCAGTATTTTTTGTTTTCAGTATGTACCAGAGTTCAAATTATCTTTTTAAAAAATAGAGATAGAGTAGAATACAAAAGCTCAGCTAATAATGATGTAAAGTTTAGGACACAAGATAGAATAGAATATAAGAGTATTTAAATATAAATAGTATAGATCACTAAAAGTTAGACTCGAAAAGCAGCAATACCAATGGACATGTTAAGATAAAAGGGGGAAGGACCAGCAAGGGGCACTGATCCTGTAGCAGAAGATCCATCAGAGGGGTGAGTGTGCCCCTGACCCACAGCAGAAACCCGGAAATGGAGCATAGACATTCCCCGACCCCCTTAACTCCCTGGTCATTCTGCAGCGACTGCTCCACCCTGCTACGCCCTCTCTCTTCCTATCCTATCCCAGCTTTCACCCAGGAACCCCTTCCCTTCTTCCTCCCTTTCTCAGGGCCATAAAATCCCCCAGCTCAGCCTGTTTGGATGCTGGAATGGGCTGGTGAGTGCAACCGGGCTGGTGAGAGTTCCTTTAATTCAATAGCCTGCCTGCAGCAAAAAAGGCCTTTTGTCAGTGAGGTCCCTGGCCAACAAGGGAACCTGACCCTGTACCAGAAGATCCATTGGAAAGCATTTGAAGGAAGAGATGGGCAGGCGCCAAGGCAAGAATTCCACCAACAACCTGAGAAACAACATGAAAACACCAGAACCCAGCGATCTTAAAACAGAAGGTCTTGAATACCCTAAACCAGAAGAAGTGGGAAAAAGTGACATTATGAAAGTGATAGAGTCCCTTAGACAGGATATGAATAACTCTCTTAAAGAAATGGATGAGAAGTATAACAAAAAGTTTGAAGAAATGAGTAAATCCGTAAATGATATCCTGGGAAACCAAGAAAAAAACAATCAAACAGGAAATGGAAACAGTTTAAGAATTGAAAACTGAAATGGAGGCTATGAAGAAAACACAAACCGAGGGCTGGCTGGATATGGAAACATCTAGGCAAATGAACAGAGACTACAGAAACAAACATAAGCAAAGAATACAAGAGATAGAAAAACCAGTCTCAGATTCTGAAGACACCATAGAGAAACTAAACACTCTGATCAAAGAAAACAGCAAATCCAAAAAATTCTCATCACAAAACATTCAGGAAATCTGGGACACAATAAAAAGACCAAATCTAAGAATAATAGGAGTAGAAGAAGGAGAAGAATTGCAGATCAAAGGCCCAGAAAATATATTCAACAAAATTATAGAAGAAAACTTTCCCAACCTAAAGAATGATATTTCTATGAAGGTTCAAGAAGCATACAGAACACCGAATAGACTGGATCAAAAAAAAATCCCCTCACATATATTAATCAAAACACAAAACATACAGAGTAAAGAAAGAATATTAAGAGCTGCAAAGGAAAAAGGTCAAGTAACTTAAAAGGTAAACCTATCAGACTTAAACCAGACTTCTCTATGGAAACCATGAAAGCCAGAAGGTCCTGGATAGAGGTACTGCAGAAACTAAGAGACCATGGATACAAGCTCAGACTACTATACGCAGCCAAGCTATCATTCACTATCAATGAAGAAAACAAAATATTCCAGGATAAAAACAAATTTAAACAATGCGTAGCCACAAATCAAGTCTTAAAGAAAGTAATGGAAGGAAAATCACAACCCAAGGTATCCAACATTGCCAACACTGCCTACAATAACTCAGACATCTATCAAGCCTTCACAAGCACAACTCAAAGAAGGGAAACATATAAACTCTACTACACAAAAACAAAAAATAAAAAAATAACCGGAGTCAACAATCACTGTTCATTAATTCCACTTAATATCAAAGGACTCAATTCACCTATAAAAAGTACAGACTAAGAGATTGGATATGAAAACAGGATCCAACATTCTGCTGTTTACAAGAAACACACCTCAACCACAAAGACAGACATCTACTCAGAGTAAAGGGTTGGGAAAAGGTTTTCCAAGCAAATGGACCTAAGAAACAAGTGGGTGTGACCATTCTAATTTCTAACAAAATTGACTTCAAACTAAAATCAATCAGAAGAGATGGAGATGGACATTTTATACTCATAACAGGAACAATTCATCAGGAGGAAGTCTCAATCCTGAATATCTATGCCCTAATAAAAAAGCACCCACGTATGCAAAAGAAACATTCTAGAATTCAAGTCAGTCATCAAGCCACACACATTAATAGTAGGAGACTTCAACACAACTCTCTCACCAATGGACAGGTCAATCAGAGAGACCTAACAGAGAAATAAGAGAATTAATGGAGGTAATGAATCAAATGGACTTAACAGACATCTATAGAACATTCCACCCAAATAGGAAAGAATATACCTTCTTTGCAGTTCATGGAACCTTTTCGAAAATTGACCACATACTCGGTAACAAAGCAAACTTCCACAGATACAAAAAAAAAATATTAGTAACACCCTCTGTCTTGTCGGATCGCCATGGAATAAAGTTAGAATTCAACAACAATGCTACCCCTAGAAAGCATACAAACTCATGAATGCTGAACAGTCAACTACTGAATCATCCCTGGGTCAAGGAAGAAATAAAGAAAGAAATTAAAATCTTCCTTGAATTCAATGAAAATATAGACACAACATACTCAAACCTATGGGACACTATGAAAGCAGTGCTAAGAGGAAAGTTCATAGCAATAAGTGCCCAATAAAAGGAAACAGAGAAAGCACACATTGGAGACTTAACAGCACACCTAAAGCTCTAGAAAAAAAAGAAGCAGACTCACCCAGGAAGAGTAGAAGCCTCAAATTAATCAAACTGGGGGCTGAAGTCAACGAAATTGAAACACAGAAAACAATCCAAAGAATCAATGAAACAAGAAGCTAGTTCTTGGAGAAAATCAACAAGATTGACAAACCCCTATCTAAACTAATCAAACGGCAGAGAGAGAACATGCAAATTAATAAGATCAGAAATGAAAAGGGGGACATAACCACAGACAAAGAGGAAATTCAGAGAATCATTAGATCTTACTACAAAAGCCTGTATGCCACAAAATTGGAAAATGTAAAATAAATGGACAATTTTTTAGATAGGTACCATATACCAAAGTTGAACCAAGACCAGATGAACAATCTAAATAGACCTGTTAGTCGTGAAGAATTATAAGCTGTTATCAAAAACCTCCCTACCAAAAAAAGCCCAGGACCAGATGGTTTCAAAGCAGAATTCTACCAGAACTTCCAAGAAGAGCTAATATTATACTCCTTAATGTATTTCACAATATAGAAACAGAAGAGTCATTGCCAAATTTTTTTTGAAGCTACAGTTACCCTGATACAAAAACCACACAAAGACACAACCAAGAAAGAGAATTACAGGCCAATCTCACTCATGAACATTGACATAAAAATTCTCCATAAAATACTGGCAAATCAAATCCAAGAATACATTAGAAAAATTATCCATTCTGATCAAGTAGCCTTCATCCCAGAGATACAGGACTGATTCAACATATGCAAATCTATCAACGTAATCCATCATATAAATAAACTGAAAGAAAAAAAACATATGATCATTTCATTAGATGCTGAAAAGCATTTGACAAAATTCAACACCCCTTTATGATAAAGGTGTTGGAGAGATATAAGGTTCATACCTAAATATAATAAAAGCTATTTACAGCAAGCCGAGAGCTAACATCAAATTGAATGGAGAGAAACTCAAAGCCATTCCACTAAAATCAGGAACACAGCAAGGCTGTCCACTCTCTCCATACCTCTGAAATATAGCCTTGAAGTTCTATCAATAGCAATAAGACAACATAAGGGATCAAGGGGATTAGAATTGGAAAGGAAGAAGCTAAACTTTCATTATTTGCAGATGATATGATAGTGTACATAAGTGACCCCAAAAACTCTACCAAAGAACTCCTACAGCTGAAAAACACATTCAGCAATGTGGGAGGATACAAGATCAACTACAAAAAATCAGTTGCCCTCCTATACACAAGGGGTAAAGAAGCAGAGAAGAAAATCAGAGAAGCATCATCTTACACGATAGTCACAAATAGCACAATATATCTTGGGGGTAACTTTAACCAAGGAAGTGAAAGACCTATTTGACAAGAACTTTAAGTCTTTGAAGAAAGAAATTGAAGAGGATACCAGAAAATGGAAGGATCTCCCTTGCTCTTGGATTGGGAGGATCAACATAGTAAAAATGGCTATTCTTCCAAAATCAATCTATAGATTCAATGCAATCCCCATCAAAATTCTTCACAGAACTTGAGAGAACAATAATCAACTATATATGGAAAACCAAAAAAACCAAGGATAGCCAAAAAAATACTATACAATAAAGGAACTTCTGGAGGCATTACCATCCCTGACTTCAAACTCTACTACAAAGCTACAGTATTGAAAACAGCTTGGTATTGGAATAAGAACAGAGAAGTCGACCTGTGGAATCAAATAGACCCCGGACTTTAACCCACAAACCTATAAACACCTGATTTTTGACAAGGGAGCTAAACGTATACAATGGAAGATAGAAAGTATATTTAACAAATGGTGCCGGCATAACTGGATGTCAGCCTGTAGAAGAATGAAAGTAGATCCATATCTATCACCGTGCACAAATCTCAAGTCCAAATGGATTAAAGACCTCAATAATAATATGACCACATTGAACCTGATTGAAGAGAAAGTGGGAAGTAGTCTATAAGACATGGGCACAGGAGACCATTTCCTAGGTAGAACCCTAGTAGCACAGACAATACGAGCAACAATTAATAAAAGGAACCTCCTGAAACTGAGAAGCTTCTGTAAAGCAAAGGACACTGTCATTAAGACAAAAGACTACCTTCTGATTGGGAGAAGATCTTCACCAACCCCTCATCGGACAAAGGTCTGATCTCCAAAATATACAAAGAATTCAAGAAACTAGACACTAAAACTCTAATTAACCCAATTAAAAAATGGGGGTACTGAACTGAACAGAGAATTCTCAACAGAAGAACTTTGAATGGCCAAAAGACATTTGAGGTCATGCTCAACCTCCTTAGCGATCAGGGAAATGTAAATCAAACCAACTTTGAGATATCATCTTACACCTGTCAGAATGGCTGAAATCAAAAACACTAATGATAGCCTATGCTGGAGAGGATGTGGAGTAAGGGGAACCCTCATTCATTGTTGGTGGAAATGCAAACTTGTGCAGCCACTTTGGAAATCAGTGTGGTGGTTTCTTAGGAAACTGGGAGTCAACCTCCCTCAAGACCCAGCTATTCCACTCTTGGGAATATACCCAAGAGATGCCCTATCATACTTCAAAATCATTTGTTCAACTATGTTCATAGCAGCACTATTTGTAATAGCCAGAACCTGGAAACAGCCTAGGTGCCCCTCAATAGAAGAATGATTAAAGAAGGTGTGGAACATATACACATTAGAGTTTTACTCAGCAGTAAAAAACAATGACATCTTGAATTTTGCATGCAAATGGATGGAAATAGAAAATGCTTTACTGAATGAGGTAACCCAGACACAAAAAGAGGAATATGGTATGTACTCACTCATAAGTGGATTCTAGCCATAATTCCATAATTAAAGAACATTGAGCCTATAATTCCTGATCCTAGAGATGCTAAATAAGAAGGTGAAGCTAAAGAAAATCATATAGTTATCCTCTTGGATATTGGAAGTAGACAAAATTGCCAGGCAAAACTTGGGAGCACGGGGGTGTCGGGGGTGAATGTAAGGGGAGATGGGTAGAGAGAAGGGAGAAGGGGAGGATTCGGAAAAGCTTGGGGAAATGGGATGGGTGGGATGGAGGAAGGGTGGATATGGGAGCAGGGAAGTAAATATCTTAATTAAAGGAGCCGTTTTAGGGTTTGCAAGAGACTTATTCTAGAGGGGTTCCCAGGTCCAAGGAGAGGTTCCCAGATTGTTCCTTGGGCAGCAGAGGAGAGGGTGCCTGAACTGGCCTTGTCCATAACCACACTGATGAATATCTTGCATATCACCATAGAACCTTCATCTGGCGATGGATGGAGATAGAGACAGAGAACCACATTGGAGCACTGGACTTAGTTCCCAATGTCCACATGAGGAGCAGAAGGAGTTAGAACATGAGCACGGAAGTCAGGACCACGAGGGGTGCGTCCACCCACTGAGACAGTGGGACTGATCTAATGGGAGCTCACCAAGGCCAGCTGGCCTGGGAGTGATGGAGCATGTGATCAAACTGAACACTCTGATTATGGCTGGCAATGAAGGCTGACTGAGAAGACAAGGACAAAGGCACTGGGTTTTGATTCTACTGCAAGGACTGACTTTGTGGGAGCCTGGAGTGTTTGGATGCTCACCTTTATAGACCTGGATAGAGGGGGGAGGACCTTGGACTTCCCACGGGGCAGGGAACCCTGACTGTTCTTAGGACCAGAGAGGGAGGGGTAGGTGGGGAGAGTGAGGGAAAAGGGAGGTTGGGAGGAGGTGGAAATTTTTAATAAATAAATAAATTAATTTTAAAAAAAGGTAAAAGTGGGAAGTTTCAAACGATCCTACCCCCAGACAAAATACTACAGGCTATAGGGGCTAAGAGATGGGCTCCAGTTCCTTACTAAGTTTCCCAAAGGAGAAATACTTATCAGAAGTGAGGAGTATGTATAGGATTTCTATAGTAATTTCACCGAGACAGGTTAGTACTCTTCATTGTTCTGTTTCTACTCTAATAATCCTATTATACTGTTAAGTTGCCCATGCTTCTTTTTCTAGTTTCTTCTTCTATTCAAAGAACTCTTCCCCCACAAGAGCCTTAAAGCAATAATAAGCTGAGCCATTCACCATGGCAACACAAAGTTCTAACGCCATAGGATCTGAACCTTGACAAGTCAGTTGGTACAAAGTGTCCAATGACAACTTTGACACACAGATCCATTGTGAGTAGACTAACAAGTGAAGAAATGGCAAGCTTTTTCTTAGTAACCTTGGTTGGACATCTGTTACTCTGACCTTGTGAAAGCTGTAAAATTTTCTTTTACAAAAAGCCTTTAGTCTAGTTGAACTTATTCTGAAGTGAAAATGAGTTTATGTGTAGTTAACAGACTTTTAGGTGTCCATGGTCCTCATGGGAAAATAGATCTAGTTATGAAGCATGTTCCAGTATATATTCTATATAATAAAACTATATAGTTAAATGAGAAGTCATCTGTTTGGCCATCCACAAATATGTGTGCCCATAAAATTGAGATGCAATCCTAAGAATACATCTACAATTATATCAAAATGCATGATAATAGGGAGATGTCATAGTTATTGTACAAGTGAAATTTCAGAAGAAAGCAAAAGTTTTCAGAGTAATCTATAATTGTGCCATGAACGACAATAGCTTGTGATAAATGCTCCTGACAATAGGCAATGAATGACTGCTGGGAAAGGGAAAACTAGCCTCTCCTAGAAATGATCTACTGTTTCATCATCCAATACTGAGCTGTCAGCTTTGTCTCACAGACACAAAGACACATAGAGACACATACAGGTATATATATATACACACACACACACACACACAAAAGCAGACACAAAGACACACACACACACACACACACACACACACACACACACACCAAAACCAAAAACAGACATACATACATATTTTCTAAATATATGTGTATGTTTGTGTGTGTGTGTGTATACTTATGTGTTTTGCGAATTAGTTTGATATGAGAAATAACCTGGCCAGCTTAAGGATAACAATTATATTTTTAATGGTTATAATGGGAAACTCACGCCACAAGAATGGGGAGTCCAACTTCCTCTGTGTCTGGCGGGAATTGCCAGAAAGAGCACGCACCTAGTCAGTCCCAGTTTTCTTCCTGGGTTCCAGGTAGCCACACCTTAACTAGGCGTGATTGGTTAATAGAGCTACCCCATTCAACATGTGTGTGTGTACATGTGTATGAATGTGTAACAATTATAGTCAGAGCTAAAGAGGCTATCAACTTGAGAGTGTGAAAGTATGAGAGGTTTGAGGGAGAGTAACTGGTAGTGGCTGGAGGGAGAAAAGCATGCAGTATAATTATATTTCCCTTAGGACAAGCTGGGAGCTTGCATGGAGCCTTTACCCTTATGTTTTAGAATGGCTTGTTTGGTGCGGTACCCTGCAGGTTATAGAAAGAGAAATCTGAATACAAACCCAGCCACAAAACTTTGACCTACTATCTGTCATGCTGAAGCAGTGGTGGTGAGGAATTGTGGGGGTGACCAACCAATGTCTGGTTTGACTTAAGTCTCACACTACACCAAGAGAGGGACCCCATGCCTTTCACTGCTTAGATGGCTAGGAACAAAAGAAGATATTGGATAGTCCAAAGACCCAGGGTAGAACCAAACATGACTAAAAAAAATCAATAAAATGGGAATCTTAAAAATATTCTGCTATATTCATAGATTGGAACAAGAGTTCAGTAATTATTTGAGAGGCTTCTTCTGAAAGTCAATGGGAGCAGGTACAGAGACAAACATTATAAAGAGAGAGAGGCTAAATTGGAGGTCTCCATAGGTCCCTCTAGGAGATCAGGAACCCCAGGGAAGAGGGAGAGGAATGAATAACACCAAGAAAATATAGCCTACTGAATCAACTAAGCAGGGCTCATATGAGCTCACAGAGACAAAAATAACAAACATGGGGCCTACAAGAATTTGCTCTAGGCCCTCTGTGTATATGTTCTGACTGCTAGCTTGGTGTTTTTGTAGGGCTCCTAAAAATATGAACGTGTATATATATGACTCTTTTGCATGCTCTTGGGATTCTTTTCCTCTTATTGGTTACCCTTGTCCAGTCTTCATATGAGGGCTATCCCTTATCCTATTGTATCCTGTTTCATCATATTCGATTGTTGTCTCTTAGAAGCCTGGTACTTTCTGAGTGGAAACAGAGAAACAGTAGAATTGGGGTAGAGCAGAGGAGCTGGGAAGAGAGGGAGGGAGGAAATTATGGCCATGATGTATTGTATGAAAGAAGAATCTAAAAGCATTTAAAAATAAATAAATTATTCCATTTAGGACTGAGTGTTCCACTGTAGTAGAATGGACACAAATAAACTCAATGATATTTTTTGAGGTTATTTGTCTTGCAATGTTTTGTCAGAGCATTTGTTTCTTTAACCTTACAGGTCCTTTGAGTATTTATTATACTTTCTAGTATGGTGTTTTATGGGATTTCTTATATACGAATGTGCATGTCTCTGTGCCTATATGTGTTTTTTTCTTATTCTTGTTTATTTTGTTTTGCTAGTTCTATTTTATTATTATTCTTTACATGCTAGTTTCCTTTCTAAGGACAGAAAGGGTGCGGATTTGTATTCAAGGCAAACTGAGGAAGGTCTTGTAGGAGTTACAAGTTTCAGAGGTTAGTTCATTATCATGGAGGGACATGGCAGTGTGCAGGCAGACATGGTGGTAGAGAAGGAGCTGAGGGTGGAAAGTGAGCTAAATCTTGATACCATCAGTCCCGAAAGTGAACTGAGATGCTCAGCATAGCTTGAGCATATATGAGATCTCAAAGCCCACCCCAAAGTAATGACTTCCTCCAGTATGTACATACCTACTATAACAAAGTCACACCTCCTAACAGTTCCACGCCTGATGGACTTATGATGGTCAATTACATCCAAACTACCATGGAAAACCACAATCAGAATAATTTATATAGGGATGTAAACTATGTAACACCAAAAGTGACTTGTGGGGCTGCAGAGAGAATTCCAAATTTTAAAGTTTCCTTCTACATATAGAAAGGGTTGTCAGTAGCACTGAATGTTGGTGGAGATTCCCTGATCTTCCCACATGCTCATTGTCAGGACAAAGGCATTGGGTAATGTAAGGTAAAGGTAGAGACCTGGTCCCTAAGTTTGACATGGAATTTGCAGATATGGCTTAAGCCACTGTGAAAAATTGGCAATAGCAGTAATTAGAACATATGGAACTTCAGTTTTTCTGCCTATTATGTTGTATTAGTATTATGCTCTCTCAGAGAAGCAATCTTGACTTAGTAGTGTAAGCCTCCGCACTTTCTGTGGATACCCAGGCCTATCCAGGAGCACGTTTTCCTGAACCAGGGCCAAGAGAATGGACGATTGTCCTAAGGGTTTAAACAGACAAACACAAGAGACCTGCTCGCTTGCCAAAGAGTAAAAAAGCCCTTTATTAAACTCAAGTCGGGTATTTATACCAGGAGGCAAGAGGGTTCAAAAGGGCATGGCCCCCTCCCATCAGGAGCAGTAGAATAGATTGATACATTCCCAGTGCCTCAGGCAGAATCAGCTACTAGGCCAGGGAATATTGCTACCTGATATAAATACTTAATATTCAACTAATAATTAAGGCAGTCTTCACTGACATGCTCCCAGGTTACTCTGATTCTGGGAATGCTTTAAGTCCCTTTTTAGAAAACTCTAGAATTTGTCAAGTTGAGACTTAAAAGCAACTAAAGCAAAATCTGGTGGCATACACCTTTAATATTAACACCTGAAAGGCATACACAAACAGATTTCTATGATCTTTAGATTTTTGAGACCAACCAAGGCCATGTTTCAAACAAAACAAATAAAAAAGCAAGTTAAAATGAGTTACTTAAGAAAGTAACTATTGAACCATGAACAAATCTAATAATAGTTAGTATTTCTATTGGGTCAGTACATATGCAAGGTAGCAGAGCATCATAAGTCTATCTAGTTCTTTTCATCAAGGACCACTTGAATCCCCTTATCATCTCTCTTCTGATAGTTTATGATGCATTTTATTGTGACTTTGCCTGATTTGAGTATAGACTCAATAGACTGGCCCCTGGCTACTTCAGGGTTCTTAGCACTTTTGGTAATTATTATTGTATTGATACTAGCCCCAAAGCAAAATTTGACCAGAGTAGAATTAAGGGTGCTTTCGTATAAGTCATCTGTTCAAGCTTCTAGCTTCCTACTATATTTATTGCTGATAAATATCTCCACTCCCTTTGATTTCCACCTGTAGCTTTCTATTTATAAATACTTAGCTAGTTCTAGTGCTTTTCTTGGCTGCAGATGTGAGGAGATTTAAATTCTGCTTCTTTGGCAGATTGGGGTGGAATTACATTGGAGGAATTAGAGGAAGGGAAGCTTATTATTTACAGTGTATTCTAAAAACAGATGCCACATTACAGAGAAATGTGGCCAATTTCACTATTCTTATATCCCATCTTTAATGCACTGTGAACCCCCCTTATTTGTAGAAGCTAATGGGTTTTCCAACTCAAATTAATCACAACACTGGCATTCTGCAATACAGCACGCTAACATGTCATTGCTGAACTTCGTGTGAAACTAGAAAAGTACCTAAGTTTACACTCCTTATAGGCTTCCATCCTACTTCCTTGATCCATTTCTGCATTGAACTAATTTTAGTTTTCATTTGAATTCTTGGATTGCTATAATTCAAATTCTTCTTATATTAATGTGTCTTTCCAGTCAATGATATAAATAATGAACTTGCTTTAGGTTTTATTTGTTTCCTGGTAATTTTCTCTTTCCTTTCATCTAAGGTTTATTTTCTCTCTGTGGTTTCAGAACAAAGCACTTCTTCACCTCCTTTGCCAGGAATATTTTTTTAAGTCATTTATTTTGTTACTCTCCATTCTCATTATATTACCTCAGAATATATTTCTCTTTTAGGATATGTGACTATCTTCTTTATTTATTTTTATTGAGCTGTACATTTTTCTCTACTCCCTTCCCTGCCTTTCCCTTCCCCCTTTCAACCCTCCTCCAAGGTCCCCATGCTCCAAATTTACTCAGGATATCTTGTCTTTTCTACTTCCTACTTCCCATGTAGATAAGATCTAAGTTTCTCTTAGTGTCCTCATTGTTGTCTAAGTTCTCTGGGATTGTGGGATATGTGACTCTCAACACACCATTGTAATTCTTCTGTTCAGAAATTTATAGTACTGATTTTATTAAGATGTTTAAGACTACATGGTTACTTTGGTATAGAAAGTTTCAGTTTTTAATCCTTTTTGGCCATAAAATTCATCCATATTTTGAGTTTTTGTTTACCAATGTGTGTATGTATGTGGATATAAGCATGCATGTATGTAGATGGAGGGACTGCTTGTTTATCCCAGTCACCTGGATAGCTTAGGCCAAAAATAATCAAACAGAAATCATATTATTTAAATCACTGCTTGGCCCATTAGCTCTAGATTTTTATTGGATAACTCTTAAATATTAATTTAACCCATTTTTATGAATCTGTGTATCAACATGTGGCAGTGGCTTACCGACAAAGTTTGACAAGTCTGACTCTGACAGCTCCATGGTGTCTCTCTGACTCTGCTTTCCCCTTTCCATGCTATAGGCCAAGCCAGTTCTTTATTAATTACCAATAAAAGCAACATATAGACAAAAGGACCTCCCACACCATTTCTCCTTTTCTGTTTAAACAAAAAGGAAGGCTTTAACATAGACTGTGTGCATGTGGAAGTCCAAAGACATCTTTCATTGTCAGATCTTGACTTCCATTACATTATAGGTAGTGTTTCTACTGTTTTTTGTTGTTTTTTCATTTTTGAAAATCATTTTTGATGAATATATCAGACTATCTGGACAATGAGTCTCTGAAGATTGTTTTCTGTTTCCCATATCACCAGAAGACTACTGAGATGACAAACATAACATTAGGTGTTCAGCTTTTATGTGAGTTCTGCGGATTCAAATTCTGGTCTTCAGGTTTTTGGTATAACTACTTTTACAAATGGAATTTTGTCTCTAGCCTTAGTAGTTCTTTTAAAGAAAGAACTGATTTTACCAGAATCTACCCCAATCACTGGGGATTAGTCTAGGAACATAACCAAACAGATGGCATTTCTTATTGTAACCTGCTTCCCCTCACCTTGCACTGCCATTATACAGTCAGACTGAGAAAGATGTCTGAAGTCTATGCCACTTACAAAATTTCAAATGAATTACATATAAACTACTCGTAGATTGAGGATACATGTCCTTTGACTCTCAAAGGCCAGATTATTCCTTGATTGCTAACTGATGAGATTATGATAAAACAGCTGTGTTGGAGCAGAAATCCCTCTTGTTTCTTCAGTGTCTCTTCCACATGATTACATATGTATGCCCTCAGGAATACCAGGTGGTTTTCTGTCTGAGTCAAACTGAATCCTCAATTACTTGAACTCTCATCATGGCCACATTCCAAAATGTTACACCTTTATACATAAATGTTTATTTAATAGATATTATTAAACATGTATATTTTATAACATACATACATACATACATACATACATATTTCTTCTTCTTTGTCTTCATCTTCTTCTCTGGGATACTCCTGGAGTCAACAATTTTTGAATTAGTTTGTGTGACATCCATTCTAAAATTTACCTAAAAAGAATGGAGAAGACAGCTTATTGTCTAAGACAATTATTTTGGCTAACAGGAGAACACTTTCTTTATACTTCTGTTTTGTTGATGCATAAATGTCATATTAGCCAACAGTCTTCCCACACAGTTGCCTAACAAATGAGAAATTTGGAACAAGAAAGGAGAAAAATCACTTTCTCATACACTGCTAGTACATAGTACATCATAAAAAGTGTTTACTCTGAGACAAGGTAGATGGCTTAAGACAGATATTAAAGGCAGTGGAGTTAAATTGGTAAACCAAATTTCATTTGGTTTTCAGGTTTTAAAATTTCAGCTGATTTTCCTCAGAGCTACTGGTTTTCTTTTGATACATATGGGAGTCAAAATAGTGCATGTTGAGGTCATTTTTCACAGGGCACTGTGCACTAGAAGTGGCATGAGAAGTTAGGTACTGTGATGATTTATTTATATTATATGATTCTATGACAAACTATGTTTTATCATATTAGCTATTAACTCAACCCTCAGCATTGAGTACATCACCACAGTTGGATCCTCTATCAGTCTAAATCACCTTGAACTTAAACATGGTGGTGACCCAAGAAAGTCATAGTCTCTCTGAAGAGTCAGAAATCCAAGCATCACATATATTGCATACTAGTTTTTATCTTTGTGATAAAATTCCTAGTTAAAACAACTTAAGGCAAAAAATACTTATTTTTGCATTTGGTTTAAGAGGATATGGTTCAATGACGATTGGAAAGTGTAACCATGTGTATAGCTCATTGTTGGGAGTGGAAGGTTGTTCACACCTTGAAGATCGAGAAACAGATGATCAAAGAAAATGCTAATAACTGACTGGCTTCCTTCTTCTCCTATCCATTTAGCACAAGACCCTAGACCCTGAGGCTGGAGCCACTAACATTCATAGAATGTCTTCTTTCATCTCCATATAATCTCTTAGTTATGTTTACAGACACACCAGTAAGTATGCTCATTAAATGTTCCTTAATCCCATCAGGTAGACAATGAAAAATAACCATCACACAACTCAAGGTACTCCAAGGGTATTTAATAGATGAATAAACTAACTATAAATGGAACAAATCTAATTCACAGAGCCAAACATTTCACAGAAGCAATTTAGTTTGATTCCAAATGAGAATGTAGAAAAGAGAGTAAAATAAGTAAATGATCCTTATATTCACCTTGATGATTTTCAGTTTATGTAGTATTCAAGTGCTTTCTACTGCTATGATAAATGACCAATAGCAATTAAGGGATGAGAGAGTTTATTTGGTTCACAGGTCCCAATCACTTCCTTCCATTTCTGAAGGAAGACAAAGCAGTAATTCAAGCAAAGCAGGAAACCAGAGGCAGAAATTGAAGTAGATATCATGAAGGAATGCTGTTTATTGGCTTGCTCTCCAGACTTAATCAGTTAAATTTTCTTGTAAAATCAGGATGATGCCTCCTGTGGTTGTACCACTCACAGTGGACTGGGTCCTCCTAACATCAGTCATTAATCAATACATTGACCTACATGTTCACCTGTAGGCCAACCTGATGGAGACATTTTCTCAACTAAGGTTGCATATACCCAGATAATCCAGGTTTGTGTAAAGCTGCCAAAAACTTTAACCATGACATGTGCACATGCATGCTACATTATTGAGTTATCTTAGTAAAACTTGAGCCATGTTGTCAACTTTAATAAGACAAAACATTTAAAAATGCAATTATGATCATATTATTTTAAGGTGTACAGTTATTTTTTATCAAATATGACTATAAATGTATTAATTAAATATATTTAATGACATATAATTGGGCCATTATTGACTGTGCTTTAAGCTTATGACTAGGCATCTGAATTTTGGATAGCTATAATTCTAGATGTAATGATAATGTCTTATTTATGTTGGATGAGTGTTTCATCTTTTAATTTCTTTTGCCTTCTCTGGATCTTAGGAGAGTGTGGTGGTGGTGCATTGCAAGGTAGGGAAAACTTCTAAGTACCTACCAGGTGTGGCTACTTGGGGTCCCAGGTAGAATGCTTTTAGATGTATTGGAACCTAAGAAAAAGGAATTGAGAGGGGGGTAGAAGGTGTTAGAGGGCTAAGAGGGTCCACTGGGTAAAGAAAAACTGAGTCTACCATGAGAATCTGTAGAGCTCCCATGGAATGGAAGAAGAAAGAAAAATCACATTCCTACAGATGGTTTACTACAGGGCTGGGACCGAGTCTGGAGACCCGGAAATATATAACAGTAAGGAGAGTGAAGACCAAGTGCCTCTTGATTCTCAGGCCTGGTGGTCAGAGGGTTTCCAGGTCTAGAGTCCAAGAGAAAAGAAGTCATTTGAATGAAAAAGTCTAATAATTCTTCCTGTTCTTTACACTCTCTTAAAAAAGGTGTGGAACATATACACATTATGTTTTTACTCTCTTAATTCATTTATTGGGATATTCCCAGGGATCACTACTTTCTCTGAGTTCACACTAGCTGACTGTTTGGATAGAAGCACAATCAATTTTCAACTTGAAATCAAGTAAAACATAGTTTTTCTAAGCTCAACCTTGTGACTGTCCAGTACATGTGACATTCCTCATACGGATATCTGACATTCCATTCTTTTCCTTAGGATGTACATGGCAAGGTTCATTCAGCTCTGAATGAAATCAACAAGCAAAAAATAGACCAGTTGTCAATCACTAATGTAAAAGTATTTATTCCTTTCTTCTGGAAAACATAGTTGTGTTTGTCTTTTTAAGCTTAGTAAAGCAAAGTACATTCTAGATGTACTACAGGAGTAAAAGTAAACATTAAACCTTAAAATCTTTGTCATTTATTTAGTTCCCCAAAACTATCACTGGCATTAAATAATAAAATATAATAATAAGTTATTTTCTTTCAAATCATAAATTTCTATCACACAGTATAATTTTCCCAGTACTAGTTTAGTTCTATAATTTTACAGCAACATGAAAGATAACATAAGTATATTCAAAATATATAGAATTAATAATCAACAAAACAAAATACCTATCATTTGGTGAAAGTCAATTATCTCTTAAATTCATAAAATATCTTAAGATATCCTGAATAAAACAATTACAGTGTGTACGTTTGTGTGTGTGTGTGTATTTTTGTGCACTTGTGCATATGTGTGTGATGTGTGATTCCCCTCTGTTTGCTGTGATTATCATTTATTAATAAAGAAAACTGGCTTGACCTGATAGGGTAGAACAGAGCTAGGTGGAAAAAGATAAACTGAATGCTGGGTAGAAGAAGGCAGAGTCAGGGAAGAGCCATGGAGCCATTGCTGGAGACAAATGTGTTGAAACTTTGCTGGTAAGCCACAAACTTGCGGTGATGCACAGATTAATGGAGATGGGTTAAATTAAGATGTAAGAGTAAGCCAGAAAGAAGCTAGCGCTAATGGGCGAAGCAGTGGTGTAAATAATATAGTTTCAGTGTCATTCGGGAGTCTGGGTGGCCGGGAAATGAACAAGTGGCCTCCTTACAACATGTGTGTGCATGCACATTAATTTGGATCCACAGTTTGGTGGCATGTATCTTCCTCTGTTACTCAACCAATAGTTGGTCTGTTTGCTGTTTGTTTGTTTAGGTCATGTTCTATCACTGAATTTAGACTTTACTAATGGACTACACTTACTGGCAAACAAACTCTGGAGATTTACATGTTTCTGCCTCCCCAGTATCTAAAACTAGGGCAATAGTAGTGCAAAAAGATACCTGGTTTTTGTTTGTTTGTTTGCTTGTTTGTTATACGGATTCTGAGGACTTGGGTCACTGTGTTTGTGTGGAAGCAATTTACTAATTGAATCAAGTCTATCATAATTACCTTAAAAATGTTACACAACCCAAAACATGAACAGTTCATGTTTCTCATTCTCAATACAATCCCGAAAGAAAACAGATATAACATATTATCATACATAGTAACACAAATTCTAGATAAGTAACTAGAAGTCAATAAAAGAAATAAGTAGACAGGAATGCACTGCTTTCTGTCTGAAACCACACTGATCACAACATAGTGATATCAACCATGAGCAGCCACAGGATCCAAACAACAGGCATCCTGTTGACAGCAGCTCTTGTCCAGCGTTTTGCACTGTGGCAATATGTGCACAATAAAGTGTTCCTCCTCCATCCCACTGTGACAAAAGTAAACTTTTATTAAAATTGTGTGTAAGGTTTTCACAACTTTAAAATTATGCAATTCAAATCCAGTGTCGTAGTTCATATTTGTAATCCCAGCACTCAGGACACTGAATATGCTGCAAGATTATTGTAGTTCAGACCAGGTTGAACCACAAAGTGAGACTATCTCTTAGAACCAAAATTAAATGTTAAGACTTTGTATTACAATTTCATCTTTTAGTTCTTATCATTGCCCATGAGTTATTTTTTTGTGTGTGTGAGTGAGAAGTATCAAGGATGCATAGGAAATAAAATCTAGAGTAATTTTGAAATTAATTTATATAAATGATACATTCATTATTTCATTTATATTTTAATGTGAGTTCTTAGTAGGCCCTTAACACTGGTGTTGGAGCAGAAAAGTTTATTTTACCACTTTCAAACACGGACTCTTCAACAGAGTATAGGAGACAATATTCTATGATTGCATATAATACATACTTTTTGAATTTACTACATCAAATAAGATATTTAGCATCTGAGATATATTTTACAAGACTATGAATTGTGAAACGTTAAAATATTTCTCCATACATTAGAATTAATGAAAAGTTTGCAACATGAACTCACAGTGAGCCCGTTCTGCCCTGAAGATTATCTCCAATATAGTTGATACTGAAATGTAATACTGACCTACTCTCTGATTTGGTCATAAATGAGACTTTGCAACATGACCACCATATAAATAATAATGAAAAATTCAGATATACTCTTGACTAGGCAAAAGCTTCAGATCACTTCTGAAGATAAACAATTCATCATATTATTTTTGAACTTCTTGTCACTAGATGAGGAGCATATTTTTCTGTCAATTTTAATTCTGTCCCTCTCCCCTGGAATCTAACCTTAACAATTAAACTCTCTGATGTGGAACATAGCTCCATTCATTTTAGAAAATCAAAGTATGGCTCTATCACTTCTGTGTTCCTTATTTATTATGACAGTGATGCCTGAAAATCCTTCTGTCAAGGTAACTAAGATTCACTTCAATACAGCCTGACATTTCTGTGGTTGATCCTTATCAAAATGCCCTTTGAGTTGTTTCCCTGCTCTCTCCTTGACTATTTCATTACTTACTAGCAGACCTAATCTCTGTATATCATGCCAAATGCCTGTGCATTCTATAATTCTCAGACAATGCAATTTCCAACTCTCACTTAAGTTTTTCAAAGCAGTTTGGCTAGACTCTTAAGTCCTCAATTTTATGGGTTTATCTTCTCCATACTTCTTAAAGCCAAAAGTATATGACTAGAATTTCAAATGATTGTCTACAATAATGTAATTATAGAAAGTAACACAATCTGAAAATAATGTGTGCTACACTCACGTAAAATTATAATGCAAGAAAGTTTTTAAACTTAAGCAAAATAGCAGTTGACCTTGATGTTTCTCTCTTTCTACTTCTCTGTTTCTGTTTCTCTCTGTCTGTGTCCCCACCACACACTCATACACCCAAGTGTTCCAAGCAAGCCTCAAACTCTCTATGTAACTGAAGTAGGTCTTAACCTTCTTCCTCAAAATCCCACATTCTGAGATTACATGTTTTACTATGGCACATAGACATCTATGACAATTGTTGCTTTTATCTTCTGATAATTATAAATCACTGTTACCTTTATTTTAAACATTAATTTTCAAGGACAGAATTTATTCAGTGTTTAAATGACATATTAATCAGATATTTTGCAAGTTACTTTGGTTATTTTCAAAACCCAAGAAAGGAATACAAATATTAACAAGTAAATTTCACTTTATTAAGTTTTTTTAATATGCAAAAAATGATAGGGTAAGAACTAACCTTGATACTCTACCACTAAAGCCAATAAGAGCTGAAAATTGAGCTTAGATTCTAAAATATAGTTCTTTAATCTAGGTTATTTATATATAGAAAACAAAATAATTGTCCTGTAAAAGAAAGTTTCAAAAGAATCTATGGTTTTATAGTAACACAAGATGTCTGTGGGGACAGAGTGAATAACTAGCCCTAGATGAAGAGCAAAGAAGACAAACAAGACACAGAGAGCCAATTAATAAACAAGTAGTCGGATCTATAGAAATGTAAGGTTGAGAAATGTAAACAGATACACAGATTGTAGATAAGTGGAAAGTAATTTATAGATGTGAGAAATACAGGAAGATACAAAGATGATACATAGAATATAAATGCTAAATATACAGATTGATTAATAAATAATGATGCAGACATTGATCTGTATCCCTTTTATTCATGGATGACATGTTCAAAGAGTTCTACAGTAGTCTAGAAAATGTGGATAGCTTTTATACATAATGTATCTTATGAATACTGTCATGCTAGCTATACATATACATGCATATATGTATTTTTCCAGGATGTCTTTCTCTGCTGCTACTTCTCTGTACACATACTTTCCTGTCTCTCATGTTTATTCCTCATTTTATCGCTACCTGTGTACTTCCCATATACATACAAATGGTATTTCTAGTAATAAAATCAGTGTGAGGTGAATATGTTTGATTCTAGATTTTTCTATCTTCAAACTCCATTCACAGATGTTTAAACCCCAGCTCTGCCCTGCTGTGTGCCCATCATGAAAAAGGGTTTCTAACTTAGCTTATGGTGGTTCCTCACTCTTACGATGTTAGGTTGTATAGAGAAAGAAAGAGAAACTCTGTATAGTTATGTCTTAGTTTGGAAGTTCTTTATTGATGTCATTTTGCTGAGCCTACCTGTTGGGGGTAATGGTTCTTGATATTCAGTTCAAATCTTCCTCCTATAATCTCTCTGTGGTGGGGATATGAATTTTATAGGATATCTTTCTTTGCTGCTATTTCTCTGTACACATACTTTTTCTGTCTCCCATGTCTATTCCTGATTTTATCGCTACCCTTGTACTTCCCTAGGCAGTATCTGTTCTAGCTATCTCCCACTGTGGAACATCTCAAGCTCTCTCCATTTGAGCTGTCATAAGTTAACTTGTGAACGCCTTGTATGTATATTTCTCAGGTATTATTTAAGCATTGTCTCATTTATCTTTGACTTTATAGGAAGCAAGGATCAAAATATACAGGTCATCTGATTAAAGTCACTTCTGGATTTTTGTTTAGGATGGAGAAAATACAGCAAAGTGACAGCTTTATCAAGAAACCTTCTCTTATATGAATCTTTCATACCCTTTTGTTGGGTTTACCATAGAGACAGAAACAGTCTCTGCAAATCTTATAGAGTATTCATAATCCACCTTACCAAATAGAACCTTTATTTTCTAAGTTTCATTTCAATAAAAATGAGCTGTGCATATAAAATACACTTATCTAAGGTACAAATTAAGGACCATCAGTTTTCTTCTAGTTGGTTTGTCTTGAGCATGTAAGTGGATTGAAACTAGAGAGGGTGGCTTTAACTTTGGAGAAAGAAGTAGATAAAGTTGGAGGGAAAATACCATTAACAATGGTATTAAATATTAAGGAATCATATAAGATTATATATCACATATATTAAGTCACATTTATAAGTATGTATGCATACATATCTATGAGGATATATATATATATATACACACACATATATAATGAAGTTATGGTGTTTGAACTGGCAACTTTAACCATAAAAGTCATAGAGTATCTCATAAAATCTCATTACTAATTATGAATAACTTTTATTTGAGATCTTTGTCACGGTAGTCCAAGTAATGCCCAAAACAGTGTAAGTTATTACCATTTTCTTTTATTTCTTTGCTAAAGTTGAAGGTGAGTCCTTATTGCTGAAGAAATCACACATGTCTGTTCTAGGGCTCAGAAGATTCGAGACAGAAATAACCTGAAAGTTTTTCTCATGAAGTCTGGCTGTTACAGTACCAGAAAATTATATGTAAGCTAAAAGTCCCCTTTATCTGATGCCTATGAACTATAACAGTAATCAATATATCAATATATTCCTAAGGGTGTGATAGTGGCACTCATATATGTTTGGTAATCAACCAATGATTGATTAGAACTGAGAGGT
Organism: Myodes glareolus; assembly: GCF_982192425.1. NCBI lineage: Eukaryota > Metazoa > Chordata > Mammalia > Rodentia > Cricetidae > Myodes > Myodes glareolus. Next base: position 142,095 of record NC_142038.1, read on the forward strand.
TCAGTAGAAGAGGAAATCATCCTTGGTACTGAAAACCTAATCAAATATTCACAGTCATGGATCTTAGAGGAAAATCTACCACTACACTTTACTAAATCATCATAGTTCCTAACCATATTCTAAAACTTATCCTTATACCCATAGATAAATTCAGCTCTTGCCATTCGTCAAAGAAACTTCTCTTTGCAGCTAATAGAGACCATTTAGAAAATCAAAACTACTCATAATGCAGAGATTACTGTATCATGGAGACTCTGCTTAAATTGACACATCTGCACCGTCACAGAAGGCAAAGAAAATATTACAGAAAGAAAAGGTTAGGAAGATTGTAAATCCTAGAGGGCTTTCATAGTTTTAGTAGACCAGATCCCAGAACTCCGTTTTCCCCCTCCTCATTTACTCCTTATTCATATATCAAGTGCTGTGCATAATATTGATAAGATGAAGAATAAGGACAAGGGGGCACAATACTCTTAGAATAATCTAATAATGAGAATTTTAAATGTATCATTTGGTAGAATACAGAAACTACTTTTTCTCGTTAATAATGTAATTCTTTCCTTCTTACTCTGTAGTGAAGGTTACTTCCAAATTAATAGCAATCTGTCTGCCTTACACCTTGAAATAATGGAATTGTAGAGGTAATTCATTATGTCAGTAACTCATTGCAGAAGCCCATCTTCACATAGTAAAATAATTTTTACCCATACATTTTCAGATGAGAGATACTGCAGGAGGTAAGAAAAGAAGTGTAACCATGAAAGATAGATCTATGACAGTTTTAAATCTAAAAATTTAAACTTACAGCATCATTAAAACTTATAGCAATAAAAACCACAAGTTTTTCATCTATAAATTGAGAAATTTAAAATAGTAAAACTAAAAGCTTGTTTCAGAGCCTACATTTCATTTATCTCAAAGTCCACAATAACCATTATACTGGATACTAAAATGTGTCAAATTCATATCATTGTTACACTATAGATGTAAACAATAAATTTCTCCTCAACTAAAATTCATGACACATGAAGAAAGCAGACTTCAGTAAATAAAATTACCATAATAATAAAGACTGAGTTACTAAGTGTACACATAGAATAAGATATATTTGAATTACTATATTAGTTTACTATGGCTAATCATAAATTATTCAACTCTAAAAGACAACATAAATTTACCTTCTGTTCTTGTTTTTGTTCTGAACTCTAAAATGGGTTTCACAGGCTAATATCAACATGTAAGCAGCCTTTTTCAGACTTCAGAAGAGACTCTACTCTCTTGTCTTCTTTCATTTCTAGAGGCTTGCCATATCCATTGATTGTGACCTTCACCTTCAAGCAACTCACCATCCTTTCCTCTCTGGATGAACCCTGTTATCTTTTTTACCTCTCACTTCCGTTTCTAAGATTCTTTGTCATTATATAGGGTCCATGTCACAATTACATTACATCATTATATGTAAGTTAAGAACTAAGTTCCATCTGCAATCTTAATCCCCTTTTGCTATAGGACATAATATATCACCAGCTTCTGAGAAGTAGGGAATGATCATCTTTTGGTGAGTGAGAGTTTCTATGCTTACAACAGATAAAGACAAGGCAGTAGAGAGGCTTGAAGAGTTCACGACAACTCTTACAGTGATTGGTAAGGACATATGATTGGAAACAAAGTGCCATAGGAGTTCTGACCTGTTTATGCATCTGAATGTTTATGTGTTATGAATCAGTACTGAATGTCAAGACTCCTCCTGGGAAGGCACAATAAACACATGTATTCAACTTAGATAAGGAGACCATAACAGACCAAAGAAGAAAGACAACCAAAATCCAATTTGGAGGTGTATTGGGGTTACTTATAATAATGTGGGTAAGGTGTTTTTTATAGAAGCAGAATGACTCAAAGACAGCTGTGTCACTAAAGACCACCCCAGTATTGGTCACGACTCACAAAGCTGGAAATTGGGAGCATATTGCACAGCCTTCAGAAAGCTCAACAAGTTGGAGAGTGTCCATCCTAGGTAGCTCGAATGGCCTACATAATTTCCAGACAACTTGCCTAGTTTCTGCTTTTTCCAAGAAGGTGGCCTAATCTCAAAATCTTTGCAGCTTGGCTTCTGTGAGAGTGACTGTCAGATGTATTTAATGTTTACCGTTGGTAAGAGGAGGCCTAGTGAATTAGCTTCAGGGAATTTCTGAAGCTAGTTTGAGCTATTTTACCTCCTTTCTTAAGATATTTCTGTGCAAGATGTAAAGTTTCAGTCTTGGAGAAAACTGCTATGCAACAACTCTTCATGTAAATCTGGTGAGAAAATCCTGGAATATGCTCACCGTCTAACAGTGAAAAATTCATTTGAAGATAAATGTTTCTGCTTCTTAAAGACATACTTAAACACACCAAGAAGAACTCAACTTATCCTTCTCAGATTTCGTGAGATGGTGTTCATAAGTCAGTAAATAAATTCATTTTGTAATTTATTTAAGGTTGAATAACTATTCAAAATTCTTATCAACTGAGAGAGAAATACATATCACACTGAAAATATGAACCAAAGATTTATTACATTATGTTCCACAGATTAACTTGCAAATCACACAAAATCATGCAATCAAGTGATTTCCCAAATTAAGTGTACATATATAAAGTTTTAGTTTTTAATTCTAGAAGAATTTTATATATACATTAAAAATTGATAGTCCATAGTTTCATATAACAGCACCCAGTTTGGCAGTTATTAACCTTGCATTGGTTGAGATACCCATATTTTCTGAGTTTTTAAACTAATGTATTTATTATTATGTAAGATACCACATTCTGCCTATTTGTTATGTGTCTCTAGTCTTCTCTTGGCTTTCTTTTTTTTTTTTGGTGATTTGGATAGTGATGTAAAGATATGGCTCTAGGATATTATAGGATGCCTTTCATTGGAATGAGTCTCTGAGTTTTGTTCAAAATGAATGTAAGCTGGTTTGATTTCAGAGGAAGACAAAAGACAAAGTATCATTCTCTTACATTATAACAAAGGTATGCAGTACCCACATGACTAAACACTTTTCCTGTGTTGATGTAGACTGAAGAGGTCATTGCCAGGTTTCTCTACTTCAAAGTTACATTTTTCTGCCATCCTATATTCTTGAGAAGATAATAACTATGGCTCATATTTAATAAATATTTAATATACGGGAATTAAATATCTCATCCTTAATGAGAACACCTACAATTATTGCTTTAAATTTAAATCTGAGTAGATTTCCAACCACTTCCATTATTTATTTTTATTCAAACATTTATTCACATTACTATGCATTCATGGAAATTATTTTATAGTATGGTTTATAATATAATATTTACTTGTTATTTAAACTGGACAATTAAATTTTATTATATTAACATAAAGCTATAATATTTTAATTAACTTACTAGCAATGATTCAGTACAAACGCAACATCTGTGAGGCAGATATTACATAAAATATTTGCATTAAACATTCACATTAGGTAATCAGAATGTGTAGACTCATTATTAATCATAATCATGGAACTGCAATTTAAAAGTTAACTATTTTATACTAAAACAAATCAAAACGATACTAAAAGCAACCTTCCCTTACAAACACACACACATTCAAACATGGAACTCATTTTGTTTGGGACAATTATTCAGGAACATGGGGCCTGCTCTGAAAAGTGGTTGGTACAACCAATGACATTCCAGTAGAGAAAGCTGATTTTCTCTTTGCCAGGTGTATCAGTTGCTATGTTACTGCTAAGGGGTGGGAATCACCTATCTACTTTCCCTTTACAGTGCTGGGAGCCCTGCTCACTTAATGCTTTGCACTGATTGTCACAGTCTCTGTGAGTTAATATGTGTGTGGATCCTTTTGTGTTTGGAAGAAACCATTTTATTTTGTCTTTGCGCCTTTTTTGTTTGTTTTGATTTTCATTTTTGTTTTGTTTGGTTTGTTCTTTACTTTTCTTCAGACAACTGTATCACCAGAGATAGAGAGGAAACAGGAACATGTAGTTGGATGGGTAAGGAGGTGGGGAGGATCTGGGAGGAGTTTCTGAAGGGGGAAACATAATCAAAATATATTGTATAAAAATTTAAATAAAAATAAAATAAACTAGGCAGTAGTGGTGCAAACCTTTAATCTTAGCACTCAGGAGGTAGAGGCAGGAGGATGTCTGTGAGTCAAGGCCAGCCTGGTCTATAAGAGCTAGTTCCAGAACAGGCACCAAAGCCACACAGTGAAACCTTGTCTTGAAAAACCAAAATAATAATAATAAATTAAAATTTGAAAGAAAGTTAACTATTTCAGATTTGCAGACATTTTACTTCCAAAACAAAAGTATACATAATTTTCAAAAATATTCATAATTTTCTTCTTTTTAGAGAAAGAAGGTATCTATTCCATTCTGTCTACTTGATTATTTGGCAGCTGAATTAAAAAAATTGATTTGGAAACTGGGCAGTGGTTGTACACACCTTTAATGTCATCATGTGAGAGACAGAGGCAGGCAGATCTCTGAGTTTGAGGCCAACCTGGTCTTCAAGAGCTAGTTCCAGGACAGGCTTCAAAGCTACAACAAAACGCTGTCTCAGAAAAAAATATTGATGTGGTTTTAAAATAGTCTTTATCTTGAACAGAAATGCAAGATATTTATAAATAATAATGATAGTTGAATTTATAATTCAGATTTATTTAAATGTATATTTCTAGGACTTACTAACTATTATGTCAAATTACTCATGGGGGTAATATTCAGGGCCTATGTATTAGCTGATGAGTGCTAACATATATTGTGTATGTGTGATTGTCAACAGAAATGTATTTCTTTCAGTCCATTGTCTCAATGGACAAATGTACAGCTGAATACTCTCTACATCTGTATAAAGAGGATTTGAATTTACAATACTTAATTACTTTAACTAGTTTTCATCTCCTAGTTGATTTCAGATATTCTTACCAACTTTGGCTGACATAAAAATTTACCCAGGAGATCAGTTTCATGAAAAACATTTCACACTGATGATACCAAAGACCTCAGGTTTGCCTTCAAGTAGAACAAGCATCATGGTTTTATATCACCTCCATGTAGATGATATGACATAATGATTTCTCTGCTCCATATGTCATTTTTAAATTGCAAACTAATATTTTAAAAGTATGACATCAAATTATTTTATGTGCCATATTTTTGTTTGAATAAAAAGAAAATATTAAAAAATGGTTTAGAAAAACCAGAAGCAAATTGAGATGTTTTCAAGTCCTCACTGGGATTTAAACCTTATGACTCTCTGCTCATTTAAGAAACTGTAACTGCCAAATCTCTAAATTGATAAGTGGTCTGTGAAATGTCAGAAAAATTTGTCCTTAAGTCCACGACTGCATAGAAATGACTCTTCAAAAAAAAAAAACCTATATTCTCCAAGAAAATTACTAGTCTACCATTCGCATTTTTTTGTAAGTTATAGGAAGCCAGTATCTAAACTGTTTTCAGCAGATAATGAAGGAAGATGGCTTTCATTGAGCCCAGTTTGGATTGAGTTCAATGATTTTCAAGAGATTAATAACCATTCTTTTACCCAAAGGAATACTGGCATCTAGGAAGGACAATAAGCTTTCTATGGCTAAAGTGGAGGTTTGTCAAAGATAGTTGGATTACCAACAAATGTTTTAAAAAACTGTTGTCTTCCGCACTTTTCTGTGGACACCCGAACCTCGAAACAGGCGCGCGCTTTCCTGACCCGAGCCCACGAGAACGGACAATTGTCCTAGGGGTTTGAACAGAGACGACACACACACAAAGAGACCTGGCTCATCTGCCGAGGAGCAGTGGCAAATGGCTGCTTTATTAAGCATCAGTCGGATATATATACTGTGGGGCAAAGGACACCAGCCCCCACCAGGATCAACTAAAAAGGGAAGTCAGGGATCCACACCCAAGGTCGGAGAGCAGCAGATCAGAGAAAAGAGGAAGCCAGGTGGGCGCGCTCAGGTTCAGGGACGAGTTGACCCGGGAACCTTGCCTGTGGCGAGAACCTTGCTTGCAGGTGGAACTACCACAACGGTTAAGGGAGAGTTCTTTCTAAGCTACACCTTTGGGCCATAGGCAAAACTGACAAAACAGGAGAAGGCAGTTCTATGCCACACCCTTAAGCTGATGCAGTGGAACCAGGAAGCAGAACAGCCCTGCATAGCGCCTCAGGAAAAATGGGGAACCTGTGCACCTACAAAAAACATCCAAATGCCTCAAGTTTTCACTTCCTATGCTTACTGTGCCAGACTACAGTGGAATTTGTGAATCATCCTCCCCAGACTATTTTTGAAATATTAGGTAAATCTTGGTTATCTTAGAGATGCGCACGAGGAGATTGAGCTTGCTATTGATGTTTTTCATGTAATGTGATTTGATTTCTGAAAACTTTTGGTCCTCAGGAAGTAGATACTAGAAGAGAGTGAAACATTCTTTCATTGACCTTACAGCAGCAGTTCCCAAAGAAAAGAGAACATGAAATTACATCTGACATCAGAAACTCAGAACAAAGTTGTAGCTTAACATATTTTCTGATTTGGACTGTTGTAGAAAAGTTTAAAAAAGAACCTGGAAACATTCGAGTACCACATACAGTTTAAGTAACATGCCCATGAGTATTAAGATGCTGACTGTGGTGCATGCCTTTAATCCCAGCACTCGAGAGGTAGAAGCTAAGCTTTTGGAATTCTGTGTGTTCGAGGCCAGCCTGGTTTACAGAGAGAGTTCCAGGACAGACCCCAAAGCAACACAGAGAAACTCTATCTCTAAAGAGCAAAATAAAACAAATCAAACAAACAAAAATCAAAACAAAACTGGAGCTGATTGTAAAGGGGATGGTGTCTTACTCTATTTGTGGCAGAAACAGACAGATTCAACCATGGAGGCTGATATCTGTTAACACTACATATCCAGTTACTAGCTCTTTTCTTATCACAATGGACAGGATGTATAGGATGTATGTTATTCTCCTTTACTGCCCAAGGGTCGTGACTATTTGTATATAAAGAATCAATGAGCTAGTGCTTGAATGTTTGGATTAGTGATTACTTGCAGTACTTAAACTATATTTGGAAATAGAATAAAGATTAACACTATACCTTCAAAGATAAAGTGAAAACATATGTATTAAACAGGTACATGATATAGGTCAGTTATTAGAAAATCTGTCCAAGACTTAATGATTAAAAAAGGTTATTGTATTTTAAGAGGAAAAATCTACAAATTCCTCATTTACTACCAAAAAAATAATTGAGCAAGATGAAAAGGCTATGAAGGTGAAATGCAGCAAGGTTATGTCTAATTGGTGTGTGACATCCTGAGCTTAATTCTCAAAATGCTTTTTTTCTGGGAAAAAATAATGATTTGAAGGCAGAGAAAGCAATATTTATTTTTTTTTACTTTTTCATTTATTGAAATTACATTCTTTTGTTGTACAATATATTTGGATTACAATTTTCCCTCCCTCTATTCCTCTCAGTCTCTCCTTATATCCCTTCCTCTTGAGATCCACTCTTTTTGTGTCTCTCTTTACAAAAGAACAGATTTCTAGAAGATAACAACCAAATATGACAAAGTAAAATATAAGATAAATCTAAAACCATCATGTCAAAACTGGACAAGGCAACCAAACAAAAGGAAAGTAACTTCAATAATAGATAAAAGGAATCCCATAAAGATGCTGAACAGAAAGTTATAGTGTATATGCAGACCTGATACAGATCAATATAGCCTTTGTTCTTGCTGCTTCAGTCTCTGTGCTCAGCAGGTTCAGAGGGCCTTGTTCTCCGAGTGTCTTCCATCCACTCTGGCCCTTATACTCTTTCTGCCTCCTCTTCCATGGTGTTTTAACTCGGAGAGGAGGGATTTGATGGGGTCATCCCATTTATACCCGTGCATTCTTTGTATGTTTAATGTCTGGCTCTGGGTCTCTGTATCTGTTTCCATCTGCTTCAGAAGGAAACCTCTCTGTTGATGGCTGAAAAAGACACTGATCTACAAATATAGCAGCACATTTTTCTAGATCAGTAATATTGGTTTTACCCTAGGTCTCTGGGTTACCTAGTCTCTGATTCTTGGTCACCCACACAGTGCTGAGTATGTGTTCCATTTCTTGGAGTAGGCCTTAAGTCAAATCAAACTTCAGTTTGTTACTCCCATAAGGGCTGTACCATCATTGTCCTATTGTATCTTGTAGGCAGGACATATTGTAGGACAATTTTTATGGTTGGGTTGGTATTTATCTTCCTCCTTCGGTAGCCTGCAGAGTAACATCCTGAACCAGAGAGAACAGAATGTAGGGTGGTGAAGGCTCCATGTAGGCACCAGCTATACTTCTCCATATTCAATGGGTCCTCAGAAATGGCCGCTCCCATGCCCACAGTCAGTTTGTGGAGAGAAATCTACGATCTTTGCCATAGCCTGAGTTATTTGGGGATTTTAGTGTAACTCCCTTGGACAACAACACATTTAAATGAAACCAAGTTCTGCTATTGAAAGACACATTTGATGACAAGATATGGTCAGTTGGGGCTCTGCCAACCACTTTATTAGGAGAACTCATTAGGGAAACCTTAAACATTTTGGGGATTTTCTACAGCACTGCATCTGCATACTATCCCTCAAATTCCCCTTAATACTAGCTGTCTCTTCTTTCATTCTCTCTCTCAAACCTATTTCACCTCCCCTTCTCCAGTTTGCAACCACCCCACTCTGAGTTCACCCTTAAAATCCATTTCATTTCCCCTTCCCAGGAAGTTCCATGTTTCCCCAATGGTCTTTTGTTTTGTACCTAACCTCTCTGGGTCTAAGAACTTTACACTGGTTATCATTTATTTAATGGATAATAGTCACATATAAGTGAATACATACCATATTTATCTTTCTGGTTGTCCGATGCCTGGATGATTTTGCCTAGTTCTATACATTTGCTAGAAATTTCATGATGTAATATTTTAACGGTTGAGTAATACTTATTGTATAAATGTACCACAGTTTTTTTTTACCCATTCTTCTGTTGAGGGACATCTATGTTGTTTCTAATTTCTGTCTATTATGAATAGAGCAGCAATACGCACAGTTAATCCAGTTCTCTTGAGGCAGTATGCACTCCCACCAGCAATAGTAGAGTGTTTACCTTATTCTAAATTTTGCCAGCATTATCTGTCATTGGTATTAATAATCTTAATTATTCTTACAGTTATGTAAGATGGAATCTTGAAGAAGTTTTGATCTGAATATCTTTGGTGACTAAGGATGCTGAACATTTTTCTTAGTGTTCCTATGCAATTTTAGATTCTTCTTCAGAGAACACTGTTTAGATCTGTACCCCATTTTTAGTTAAGTTATTTAGTTTTTTGATACCAAGATACTTATACTTAAATTCTTTATATGTTTTGGATATTAGTCCTTTATTGAATGTGGAGTTGGTAAAATTATTTTCCCATTCTTTAGGTTGCCACTTTCTACAAATGACAGAGTCCTTTCCCTTACAGAAGTTTATCAGTTTCATGAGGTGCCATTTATTAATCTTTGATCTTGGTGCCTGTAATATCAATGTTCTGTTCAGAAATTCAATTCCTTTGCCAATTATTCAAGACTGACCACCACTTTCTCTTCTGTGACATTGATGTGTCTGGTTTTGTATTGAAGTTTTGATCCATTTGACTTGAGTTTTGTGCAATGTGATAAGTGTGGATCTATTTGCATTCTTCTACATGCAGGTACAGTTTGACCAGTTACCATTTGTTGAAGATGCTGTCTTACATCCAGTGTGTATTCTGGTTTCCTTATTTAAAAAAGTTTTCATAGGTATGTGGATTTATTTCTGGTTCTTCAGTTCAGTATTATTGATAAAAGTGTCTGTTTTTATGTCAATACCATGTGTTTTTATTACTACAACTCTGTAGTATAACTTGAAATAGGGAATTGTGAAACCTCCAGAATATCTTTTATTGTTCAGGATTATTTTAGCTATCCTGGATTTTTGTTTTTCCATATGAAGTTGAGAAATATTCTTTCAAGGTCTGTGAAGAATTATATTGAAATTTTGATAGGGATTGTATTGAATCTGTAGATTGCTTTTGATAGGGTGGCCATTTTTACAATGCTAATATTTTGGGTCCATAAGCATGGGAGACCTTTCCCCTTTTTATATCTTCTTCAATTCCATTCTTCAAAGAATTGAAGCTTATTCATACATATATTTCACCTGCTTAGCTAGAGTTACCTCAAGATATTTATGTTATTTGAGGCTATTGTGAAAGGTACTTTTCCCTGATTTATTTCTTAGTCCATTTGTCATTTGTACAAGGAGGGCTACTGGGTTTTGTGATTAAATCTTAATCCAGCTACTTTCCTGAGGGTATCTGTCAGGTGTGAGATCTCCAGTGGAACTTTTTGGTTCACTTATGTTTTCTATGCTGTTATCTACAAATAGCAATACTTTGACTTCTTCCTTTCCAAATAGCCTTGATCTCCTTCAGTTGTCTTATAGCTCTAGCTAGTAAATCTTTAGAAGATCTTTTTTGCAAATGTGTAGCAGTGGTTTAGCTGGAAGATCTGTAATTACTGTTTCCCTCTCCCACTGTAATGAGCAACCACTGGCAATACAAAATACATTCACCAGGCAAATAACATTTTTAATAGCTTGAGTCAAGGCCAAAATTAAATAGTTAAGAAGACTAATTAAAAATATTTATCTCTATGATATTTAAGGCTGATTTAGCATTATAAAATTGGTTATTAAATAAGTTAATGAGTCAATTCAGTAAGATGTTTAACTCATATCATTACTTCCAAATGAGAATGAGCATGACCCCACTTAATTATGATAAGAGGATACGAAATTTTCTCTTCAAAATATGGTATATTGTTTCTTATTGATCAATCTTAGAATTTAATAATTCTGAGCCAAGTAAAAAATTTATTATTTTAAATAACCAAAACAAAAGTAGACACAGTTTGGTCTTTGAAAGCATTATAAAGATAAAAACCATAAGACCTGAAGAGATGATTTTTTTTTTTTTGGAATTGAATTGCAGTAGCTCTCAAGTTCCCCTCTCCAACTCATTTCTTTTACATAAAGTCCTCATTGATTTGGCATCCACTTTTCTATAATATTGAATCACCTTGGTCATTCCTCATTGTTCTAAAGAACTCAGGAATAGAAGACCACAATCCATCCAGGGTTTATGAGTACTGTCCCTGGTCCACTATGTATCACACTCCTTTTATCGATTTCTGATTCAATGGTTTCAATGGTCATGTTACTTCTCAGGGTCATTCCTCACATATTACCATAGCGGATCTTCCAGTTACAATAGGTTCTGCCACTTAACTCTGTAGCTGTTAATGAAACCCTGCTCATCAACATAATCACCACTCATATGTTCATATGGCCCTGGAGTACTTTAGGTTCTATTACCTCATCTGTGGCAGTTTTAACATGAAGTATGTGGAGGCATTTTTGGGCAGAAAATATAAGTAAAAAACGTAAGAAGTCACAACAAAATGCTGCCATTGTAGGTCTAAAGCAGAGAATCTACAGAAGAGTTTTCATGATTCCGTGACTGGTCAAAGTCATTAAAAATCTATATATCTATGACTTTCATGGAGACATATGAACCTAGATCATAAAGAAATAATCTAATCATTTATGACCTTAATTTTATAATTAGATATATTGGTGACAGAATAATCTGTGAGAACTTTCTGTTATTTGATTTGGGAATATTATATGAACGAAAATTTGAGGGAAATAATAATATATTACTTCAATTTTATATATGATGATTCTTATAGGCAAATGTTTAAATATTAAAGGCATTTCTCTATGTATAAGTACAAATTTGCTTCCCAGTAGTGCCTTCCTTTCCTTTATTTCCAATTGCATTCAATTAAAATTTTCATTGTCTATTCAACTATACACAGATGTCTGCACATCTCCATTCTCCTTATTACATACTTTCTATCAATGTTCCTACCAATGTGATTCCTTGTAGCATTAAATGATTAACCTTGCATCCAGGGTAAAATTAAACATGCTTAATATCACATGAAAACTTACAGCTGAGGCATTCACACATCATGCTCCTTGTGTCACAATATGTAAAATTACTGCTTTTAGAACACGGCAAGCAATTCTACATATTCCCCTTTATCTTCTTGACTTTAATACTCTGCTGCCTCTGACTTAGTGCAACTCAACTCTGAATGAATCGAAACAATCATCTTTCCTATAAAAATGTCCGTGGTCTTTGCTGATGCTCTGTACATAGCTTTTCTGTCCTTAGCTCCCTGTCATCGTCATCCTACCACAGCAGATATTAAGCTGTTACAGAATATTGATTTTTCTGTACTTAAAGATTTTGAGCTCTCTGATAGCTCACCATAGCTTATTTATAAATGTATTGGGTAAGTGATACGATTACTTCCATTTCTATTGCTTATTTGTTAACTGTATTTTTCTCATTTCCAAACTTTGAACCCATGATCAATGTGGGTCAAGTATGTGAAAATATTCAATGACAGAAAATCCAAGTACAGGGTAAAGAAATATTTCTGTGTTTTCTTTTTTTTGATTGATTTTATTTATTTATTTATTAAAAATTTCCACCTCTTCCCTGTCTCCCTTTGCCCTCCCCCTCCCCAGCTTCCCCCCCTCTAGTCTTAAGAGCAGTCAGGGTTTCTTGTCCTGTGGGAAGTCCAAGGTCCTCCCCCATCCATACAGGTCTTTAAAGGTGAACATCCAAACAAACCAGGCTCCCACAAAGTTAGTCCATGCAGTAGAATTAAATCCCAATGCCATTGTCCTTGGCTTCTCTGTCAGCCTTCATTGCCAGCCACATTCAGAGTGTCCATTTTGATCACATGCTCCATCGCTCTCAGTCCAGCTGGCCTTGGTGAGCTCCCATTAGATCAGTCCCACTGTCTCAGTGGGTGGACACACTCCTTGTGATCCTGACTTCCTTGCTCATGTTCTCCCTCCTTCCGCTCCTCATTTGGACCTAGGGAGCTAAGTCCAGTGCTCCAATGTGGGTCTCTGTCTCTATCTCTATTCATCGACAGATGAAGGTTCTATGGTGATATGCAAAATATTCATCAGTATGGTTATGGGACAAGGCCAGTTCATGCACCCTCTCCTCTGCTGCCCAGGGAACAATCTGGGGATCTCTCCTTGAACCTGGTACCCCCTCTAGAATCAAGTCTCTTACAAACCCTAAAATGGCTCCCTTAGTTGAGATATTTACTTTCCTGCTCCCATATCCAATCTTCCTCCATCAAACCCATCCCATTTCCCCAAACTATCCCGAATCCTCCCCTTCTCCCTTCTCTCTACCCAATTTCCCTTACATCCACCCCCATCCCTCCACCCCCCCCATGCCCCCAAGTTTGCCTGGCAATCTTGTCTATTTCCAATATCCAGGAGGATAACTATATGATTAAGAAATATTTCTGTGTTTTCGATGACATGAATTTTTTTCCTTCTGTCTGTATCATGTTGGTATGCCACTCTTACTAGACATTTTCTCTCAGTTCTTATTAGTGAAGCTAAGATTGTTTCTTTATATTTTAATATCAAAAGAAATAAAATTTCCATGTTATATTTTGAATGTAACTGTTTTATATTATTCAAGCTGCCAAGGAACTTTCCTTTCTAAATAAATGAGATTGAATTTTGGTTTTCTTCTGCCCTCTAAAAAAATCAATATATTTTCTCATCCAAATAATAAAATTATTCAAATCCATGAAGAATTTGTTGCAATACTGACTTTATCACCTCAGTAAATGTGGGGAAAAGTTTAATTGTAAATAGAATTTTATGACTTAAAATCTGTTAAGAAATACGTTTTTGATTTTAAACAGTAGTAGACTATTATCAGTGAATCTTTTTCAATTTCTATGGTTTGTTTATTTGTTTGTTTGAGAAACTGTCTTGTTATGATATGCACTTTGTGCTTAAGCTGACCTTGAATTCAAAACAAACCTTTGCCTCAACATACTACATGTTTTTATTAAAGTCCTGCTCACTATGCTTAGTTTATAAATGTCTGGAATTCTAGGGATTAAACTCAAGAACTTATATATTCTAGGCAAGCACTTCCTTCCTGAGCTATAGCTCTTGCTTTCAAATTTTACTTCTCTTGTTAAAATATTGCTAGATGTGTTTAAGAAGTTATATGTTCTTTTTCATGTTTCTTGGAAAATATATTATAATTTCTTTGTTGTTAGAATAATTTTAAATTCTATAAATATAACTATGATATGAGTTTGCATAATGAACAATAATTTACAAATAAGCTCAGCAAATGTCTTTCCAAAATCAGAATAAATGGACTAATGACACAAGTGAATCCACATTAGCACCTAAGTATTGGGGCTTCTGGTTCCTAAAAACTGTTCTAAGGATTCTACACAAAAAGCACTCTGCTGTTCAACAGCTAATAAAATGTAGAGAAAACTTAAATTTTATATATTTCTCTGACTCACATATCTCATTGCTGTGAAGGGAAATATAAACATTCTCAGTCTTACAAAATTCTCATTATTTTGAAGAGATAGGAAATAAAATATTTGTTTTACTTCAAGGGGGCTTTTTGTGTGCATGAGTTCTCATACCTATCACAGATTACTGATGAATAATGAAATCCAGTTTTAAATCTCATCTAGTAAGGATAATTCAAGATAATAAAACTGTTGTTTTGAATCTGATATGATCATTTAAAGGCAAAGTATATTTTCCTCATGTTATGATCTCATATTATATTATTGAATGCCTTAGAATTACAGAACCACCTCCAATATACTCTTCGGTACTGCAGGACCAAGACAACACAGAGGGTGAGTGCATTAAATTATCTGGATCAATTTCCTTCCCATCTTATTAGTTTCTAATTCTTACTCAGTGAGAACTTTTCATTTTGTACTTCAGACCAATGACAATAACAATAAAATAGTCAGATCATTGTGACTTTGTTAAAATTCAAAAATTTTACATATCCACCTAAGTTATTAAAATAATGAGCAAATGAGCCGGGTGATGGCGGCACATGCCTTTAATCCCAGCACTTGGAAGACAGAGACAGGCAGAGTTCTGTGAGTTCAAGGCCAGTCCGATCAACAAGAGCTAGTTCCAGGATAGGCTCCAAAGCAACACAGACAAACCCTGTTTCTAAAAACCAAAATAAATTAATAAATAAGTAAAATAGTGAGCAAATGAATACAAGTCCCAAACTTGAGGCAAATATTCACTAGCTATGTATCTGATACAAAATTCATATGTAAAACCGTTAACTCTAATCCATTAAATTCAAATTTAATTTTGAATTCACTAGTAAAGAGAATATTTTTTCATTATTATTCTATTGTTTCCTATTCTGTCTTTTTTTCCAGTCAAATTTTAAATGACTAGGTTTCCAACTAAAATACATTCTTCCTGTATTTTTACCATTTTGTGGCACTCCAGAGCTCTCTTCCTTTGCATATGAAAGATGAGTTCTTAATGTTGTGTATAATTCATTTATACATGAAGCTTATATAGTATTCATTTTTATCATTATGTTTTCAATTAAAATATTTTATTTAGTAGTCACACATCCATAGAATGTTTTAATTGCTTTATTTTTGAGATTGTAATATAATTGTATTATTTATTCTTTCCCTTTCCTTTCTCCAAACCCTCCCACATATTCCTCCTTATTTTCCTTCAAATTCCTGGCCTCTTTTTTCATTAATTGCTGTAATGAATATATGTTTATTCATTAGAAATGTACTTACTACAAAATTCATATGCAAAACCATTAAATCCAATCCATTGAATCCAAAATTTATTTCATTTAGTTAAAGAATATTTTTTTCTTATTCTTCTATCATTTCCGACTCTGTGTCTCTTTCTAGTCAACTCTTTTTTTCTATTTATTTATTTATTTATTTATTTATTTATACAAATTTCCACTTCCTCCCCTCCTCCCAATACCCTCCC
Source organism: Myodes glareolus (assembly GCF_982192425.1). Classification (NCBI taxonomy): domain Eukaryota; kingdom Metazoa; phylum Chordata; class Mammalia; order Rodentia; family Cricetidae; genus Myodes; species Myodes glareolus. The sequence goes on from NC_142038.1 coordinate 158,109, forward strand.
TCTCCTCTTCCCTCTCCAGTTCTAAGAGCAATCAAGGTTTCCTGCCCTGTGATAAGTCCAAGGTCCTCCCCCTCCCTCCAGGTCTAGGAAGGTGAGCATCCAACAAACCAGGCTCCCACAAGGCCAGTCCATGCAGTACAATCAAAACTCAATGCCATTGTCCTTGGCTTCTCAGTAGGCCCTCACTGTCAGCCACATTCAGAGAGTCCTATTTCGTCACATGCTCCATCAGTCCCAGTTCGGCTGACCTTGGTGAGCTCCCATTAGATCAGTCCCACCGTCTCAGTGGGTGGACACACCCCTCGTGGTCCTGACTTCCTTACTCATGTTCTTTCTCCTTGTGCTCCTCATTTGGACCTTGGAAGCTCAGTCCAGTGCTCCAATGTGGGTCTCGGTCTCTATCTCCATCCATCGCCGGATGAAGGTTCTATGGTGATATGCAGGATATTCATTAGTGTGGCTATAGGAAAAGGCCAGTTCAGTTCAGGTTAGGATAACTTCTTCCCTGCTCCCATATCCATCCTTCCTCCATCTTTCCCTCAAGCTCTCCCCAATCCTTCCCTTCTCCCTACTCTCTCCCCACCTCCTCTTCCCCCCAATCCACCCCACCCCGCTGCTCCCAACTTTTGCCCAACAATCTTGTCAACGTCCAACTATGTTCACAGCAGCACCATGTGTAATAGCCAGAACCTGGAAACAGTCTAGGTGCCCCTCAATATAAGAATGGACAAAGAAGGTGTGGCAAATATATAGAGTTCTACTCAGTGGTAAAAAAACAATTATATCTTGAACTTTGCATGCAAATGGGTGGAAATAGAAAACACTTTACTGAGTGAGATAATCCAGACCCAAAAAGAAGAATATGGTATGTACTCACTCATAAGCGGATTCTAGCCATAAACAAAGGACATTGAGCCTATAGTTCTTGATCCTAGAGAAGCTAAATAAGAAGGTGAACCCAAAGAAAAACATATGTTTGTCCTCTGGGATATTGGAAGTTGACAAGATCGGCTAGTCAATTCTTAAATAATTAAGTTTCCAACTAAAATAAGCTTTTCCTGTAGGTCTACCATTTTGTGCATATGTATTGGAGTTTCTTTTCCATGTATATTCCTAAATATGTAAATACAACCCAATACGTCTTTAAAATGTAAGATGTATATTTTTTTAAAAGTAATTTTATTAAATTATAAAAGTTTCCATTTACGCCCCTTTTCCCAACACCCTCCCACTCCCCCCTCCCTCTCCTCCTCCCTCTTTGTCCCTAAGAGCAGTCAGGGTTTACAGCCCTGTGGGAAGTTCAAGTTCGTCCCCCCTCCCTCCAGGTCCAGGAGGTAGTATCCTGTTTGGTGAGTATACAAACAGACTGGATCCCAAAAATCCAGTATATGCCGAGGAAACTAGTCCCAGTGTCATTGTCAATGGCTTCTCAGAAAGACTCCGGGCCAGCCACATCCAGAGAATCTGGCCACATTCAGAGAATCTGGTTGGATCACGTGCTCATTCACTCGCAGTCCAACTGGCCTTGGTAAACTCTCATTAGATTCGACCCCTTGTATCAGTGGGTGATAGCATCCCTCGCAGTCCTTTGTCATTTTCTTCGTCCATCTGCTCCTCATTTGGACCTTGGGGGGCTCAGTCCGGTGCTCCAATGTGGGTCTCCGTCTGTATCGCCATCCAACGTCAGATGAAGGATCTATGGTGATAAGCAAAATATTCATCAGTATGATTATGGGCCAAGGCCGGTTCAGGCACCCTCTCCTCTGTCCAGAGAACAATCTGGGGATCTCTCCTTGGACCTGGGATCCCATATATAATCAAGTCTCTTGTAAACCCTAAAATGACTCCCTTAGTTGAAATATATGCTTCCCTGATCCCATATTCATCCTTTCTCCCATCCCCCCATTCCGGTAAACCGAGCTTTCTCCATTCCTCCCCTACTCCCTTCTCTCTAACCCTCTCCCCTTCCAACAACCCTCCCACCCCCCCATGCACCCAAGGTTACCTGGGACTCTTGACTATTTCCTAACTCCGGGCGGATAGCTAAATAATCTTCATCAGGTTCGTCTTCTTATTTAGCTTCTCTAGGATCACAAATAATAGGCTCAAAGACCTTTAATTATGGTTAGAATCCACTTATGAGTGAATACATACCGTGTTCCTCTTTTTGGGTCTGGCTTACCTCACTCAGTAAGGCGTTTTCTATGTCCATCCATTTGCATGCAAAATTCAAGATGTCATTATTTTTTACCGCTGAGTAAAACTCTAATGTGTATATGTTCCACACCTTTTTTAACCATTCTTCTATTGAGGGGCACCTAGGCTGTTTCCAGGTTCTGGCTATTACAAATAGTGCTGCTATGAAAATAGTTGAACAAATGCTTTTGTAGTATGCTAGGGAATCTCTAGGGTATATTCCCAAGAGTGGAATTGCTGGGTCCTGAGGGAAATTGACTCCCAGTTTCCTGAGAAACCGCCACACTGATTTCCACAGTGGCTGCACAAGTTTGCATTCCCACCAACAATGGATGAGCGTTCCCCTCACCCCACATCCTCTCCAGCATAGGCTATCCTTGGTGTTTTTGACTTTAGCTATTCTGACAGGTGTAAGATGGTATCTCAAAGTGGTTTTGATTTGCATTTCCCTGATCACTAAGGAGGTTGAGCATGACCTTAAGTGTCTTCTGGCCATTCGAAGTTCATCTGTTGTGAATTCTCTGTACAGATCAGTACCCCATTTTTTAATTGGGTTAATTAGAGTTTTAGTGCCTAGTTTCTTGAGTTCTTTGTATATTTTGGAGATCAGACCTTTGTCTGATGAGGGGTTGGTGAAGATCTTCTCCCAGTCAGAAGGCAGCCTTTTTGTCTTACTGACAGTGTCCTTTGCTTTACAGACGCTTCTCAGTTTCAGTAGATCCCATTTATTCATTGTTTCTCTTATTGTCTGTGCAGCTGGGGTCCTGCTTAGGAAGAGGCCTCCTGTGCCTATATCTTGTAGACTACTTCCCACTTTCTCTTCTATCAGGTTCAAAGTGGATGGACTAATGTTGATGTCTTTAATCCATTTGGACCTGAGTTTTGTGCATGGTGATAGGTATGGATCTACTTTCATCCTTCTACAGGTTGACATCCAGTTATGCCAGCACCATTTGTGAAAGATGCTTTCCTTCTTCCATTGTATACCTTTAGCTCCCTTGTCAAAAATTAGGTGCTCATAGGTTTGTGGGTTAATATCCGGGTCTTCTATTCGATTCCAAAGGTCAATTTCTCTTTTCTTATGCCAATACCAGGCTGTTTTCAATACTGTAGCTCTGTAATAGAGTTTGAAGTCAGGGATGGTAATGCCTCCTGAAGTTCCTTTATTGTATACGATTGTTTTGGCTATCCTGGGTATTTTGTTTTGCCATATAAACTTTATTATTGTTTTCTCAAGGTCTGTGAAGAAGTTTGATGGGATTTTGATGGGGATTGCATTGAATCTATAGATTGCTTTTGGTAGAATTGCCATTTTTACTATGTTGATCCTCCCAATCCAAGAACAAGGGAGATCTTTCCATTTTCTGGTATCCTCCTCAATTTCTTTCTTCAAAGACTTAAAGCTCTTGTCAAATAGGTCTTTCACTTCCTTGGTTAGCGTTATCCCAAGATATTTTATGCTATTTTAGCTATCGTGAAAGGTGATGTTTCTCTGATTTCCCTCTCAGCTTCTTTATCCTTTGTGTATAGGAGGGCCACTGATTTTTTGGAGTTGATCTTGTATCCTGCCATGTTACTAAAGGTGTTTATCAGCTGTCGGAGTTCTTTGGTAGAGTTTTTGGGGTCACTTATGTACACTATCATATCGTCAGCAAATAACGAAAGTTTAACTTCATCCTTTCCAATTCGAATCCCCTTGATCTCCTTATGTTGTCTTATTGCTATTGCTAGAACTTCAAGCACTATATTGAAGAGGTATGGAGAGAGTGGACAGCCTTGTCGCGTTCCTGATTTTAGTGGAAAGGCTTTGAGTTTCTCTCCATTCAATTTGATGTTAGCTGTCGGCTCGCTGTATATTGCTTTTATTATATTTAGGTATGATCCTTGTATCCCCAGTCTCTCCAACACCTTTATCATAAATGGGTGTTGAATTTTGTCAAATGCTTTTTCAGCATCCAATGAAATGATCATATGGTTTTTTTCTTTCAGTTTATTTATATGATGGATTACATTGATAGGTTTGCGTATGTTGAACCAGCCCTGCATCTCTGATGAAGCCTACTTGATCACAATGAATAATTTTTCTAATGTGTTCCTGGATTCGGTTTGCCAGGATTTTATTGAGAATTTTCGCATCGATGTTCATGAGTGAGATTGACCTGTAATTCTCTTTCTTGGTTGTGTCTTTATGTGGTTTTGGTATTAAGGTAACTGTAGCTTCATAAAAGGAGTTTGGCAATGACTCTTCTGTTTCTATATTATGGAATACGTTAAGGAGTATAGGAATTAGCTCTTCCTGGAAGTTCTGGTAGAATTCTGCATTGAAACCATCTGGTCCTGGGCTTTTTTTGGCAGGGAGATTTCTGATAACAGCTTCTAACTCTTCACGACTAACAGGTCTATTTAGATTGTTCACCTGTTTTTGGTTCAACTTTGATATATGGTACTTATCTAAAAAAATGTCCATCTCTTTTACATTTTCCAACTTTGTGGCATATAAACTTTCGTAGTAAGATCTAATGATTCTCTGAATTTCCTCTGTGTCCGTGGTTATATCCCCCTTTTCATTTCTGATCTTATTAATTTGCAAGTTCTCTCTCTGCCATTTGATTAGTTTGGATAGGGGTTTGTCAATCTTATTGATTTTCTCCAAGAACCAGCTTTTTGATTCATTGATTCTTTGGATTGTTTTCTCTGTTTCTATTTTGTTGATTTCAGCCCTCAGTTTGATTATTTCCAGTCTTCTACTCCTCCTGGGTGAATCAGCTTCTTTTTTTTCTAGAGCTTTCAAGTGTGCTGTTAGGTCTCCAATGTGTGCTTTCTCCGTTTTCTTTAGTTGGGCACCTATTGCTATGAACTTTCCTCTTAGCACTGCTTTCATAGTGTCCCATAGGTTTGAGTATGTTGTGTCTTTGTTTTCATTAAATTCAAGGAAGACTTTAATTTCTTTCTTAATTTCGTCCCTGACCCAGGGGTGATTTAGTAGTTGGCTGTTCAACTTCCATGAGTTTGTTAACTTCCTGGGGGTAGCATTGTTGTTGAATTCTAATTTTAATCCATGGTGATCTGACAAGACACAGGTGGTTACTAATATTTTTTTGTATCTGTGGGAGTTTGCTTCGTTACCAAGTATGTGGTCAATTTTCGAGAAGGTTCCATGAACTGCAGAGAAGAAGGTATATTCTTTCCTATTTGGGTGGAGTGTTCTATAGATGTCTGTTAAGTCCATTTGATTCAATACCTCCAATAAATCTCTTAATTCTCTGTTTGGTTTCTGTCTGATTGACCTGTCCATTGGTGAGAGAGGAGTGTTGAAGTCTCCTACTATTAGCGTGTGTGGTTTGATGACTGCCTTGAGTTCTAGAAGAGTTTCTTTTACATATGTGGGTGCCTTTACATTAGGGGCATAGATATTCAGGATTGAGACTTCTTCCTGATGAGTTGTTCCTGTTATGAGTATGAAATGTCCATCTCCACCTCTTCTGATTGATTTTAGTTTGAAGTCGATTTTGTTAGATATTAGAATGACCACACCCGCTTATTTCTTAGGTCCATTTGCTTGGAAAACCTTTTCCCAACCCTTTACTCTGAGTAGGTGTCTGTCTTTGTGGTTGAGGTGTGTTTCTTGTAAACAGCAGAATGTTGGATCCTGTTTTCGTATCTAATCTCTAAGTCTGTGCCTCTTTATATTTGAATTGAGTCCATTGATATTAAGAGATATTAATGACCATTGGTTGTTGACTCCAGTCATTTTTTTTTGGGGGGGGGGTAATAGAGTGTATGAGTTTTCCTTCTTTGAATTGTGCTAGTGAAGGGTCGCTAGATGTCTGAATTATTGTAGTCAGTGTTGGCAATGTTGGATTCCTTGGGATGTAATTTTCCTTCTAGTATTCTCTGTAAGGCTGGATTAGTAGTTACGTATTGTTTAAATTTGTTTTTATCCTGGAATATTTTGTTTTCTCCGTTGATAGTGAACGAAAGCTTGGCTGGGTAAAGTAGTCTGGGCTTGCATCCATGGTCCCTTAATTTCTGCAGTACCTCTATCCAGGACCTTCTGGCTTTCATGGTTTCTATAGAGAAGTCCGGTGTAAGTCTGATAGGTTTACCTTTATAGGTTACTTGACCTTTTTCCTTTGCAGCTCTTAATATCCTTTCTTTTATCTGACTGCTTTGTGTTTTGATTATTATATGGCGAGGGGATCTTTTTTTCTGATCCAATCTATTCGGTGTTCTGTATGCTTCTTGCACCTTCATAGGAATATCCCTCTTTAGGATGGGAAAGTTTTCTTCTATAATTTTGTTGAATATATTCTCTGGACCTTTGATCTGCAATTCTTCTCCTTCTTCTACTCCTATTATTCTTAGATTTGGTTTTTTTATTATGTCCCATATTTCCTGAATGTTTTGTGATGAGAATTTGTTGGATTTGCTGTTTTCTTTGGTCAGGGCATTTATTTTCTCTATGGTGTCTTCATAATCTGAGATTCGTTCTTCTATCTCTTGTATTCTGTTGGTTAAGCTTGATTCTGTAGTCTCCGTTCATTTACCTAGATTTTCCATATCCAGCCGACCCTCGGATTGTGTTTTCCTCACTGCCTCCATTTCAGTTTTCAATTCTTGAACTGATTCCATTACCTGTTTGATTGCTTTTTCTTGGTTTCCCAGGGTATCATTTACGAATTTACTCATTTCTTCAACTTTTTTGTTATATTTTTCTTCTATTTCTTTACTCATTTCTTCCATCTTTTTGTTATATTTGTCTTCTGTTTCTTTAAGTGAGTTATTCATACTCTGTTTAAGAGACTCTATTGCTTTCATAATGACACTGTTTTCCACTTCTTCCGGAATAGGGCGTTCCAGTCCTTCTGTCATAAGATCGCTGGGATCTGGTGTTTTCATGTTGTTTTTCAGATTTTTGGAGGAATTCTTGCCTTGGCACCTGCCCATCTCTTCCTTCAGATGCTCTCCAGTGGCTCTTCCTTCCGCTGGGTCTTCTTCTACTGGATTAGTGTCCCTTGCTATCCAGGAATCACTTTGCCTGCAGTCTTAGCTTGCTGCAGGCAGGCTATTAGAACAAAGGGACTCCCTTCCCTTTGCACTCACCACCTGTCCCAACCCGCGGTGCCCACCCCGGCTGAGATGGAGGAATTTAAGCCCCGAAAAAGGGAGAGAGGACGGGAGGGGTTCGAGGCCGAAAACTGGGATGGCGTAGCAGGAGAGAGGGATTAGCTGGGGGAAGCTGCCCCTTTGGAGTAGCCAGGGAGATAAGGATGGCGGGAATATTGTGTGTTCCCTAACCAGACTTGTATGGCGGTCAACACACTCACCCCTCCACAGGATCAGAGCCCCTCGCTGGTCAGAAGACTCCCTGCCTGCGGTCTTAGCTTGCTGCAGGCCGGCTATCAGAACAAAGGGACTCCCGTCCCTTTGCACTCACCGCCTGCCCCGGCCCGTGGTGCCCACCCTGGCCCTCCACAGGATCAGAGCCCCTCGCTGGTCAGAAGACTCCCTGCCTGCGGTCTTAGCTTGCTGCAGGCCGGCTATCAGAACAAAGGGACTCCCGTCCCTTTGCACTCACCGCCTGCCCCGGCCCGTGGTGCCCACCCTGGCCCTCCACAGGATCAGAGCCCCTCGCTGGTCAGAAGACTCCGTGCCTGCGGTCCTAGCTTGCTGCAGGCTGGCTATCAGAACAAAGGGACTCCCGTCCCTTTGCACTCACCGCCTGCCCCGGGCCGCGGTGCCCACACTGGCTGAGATGGAGGAATTTAAGCCCCGAAAAAGGGAGAGAGGATGGGAGGGGTTCGAGGCCGAAAGTTGGGATGGCGTAGCAGGAGAGAGGGATTAGCTGGGGGAAGCTGCCCCTTTGGAGCAGCCAGGGAGATAAGGATGACGGGAATCTGTATATATTTTTATGGGCTGATCATTTGGTATTTTATAACAATTGGAATGTTTTTTCCTGAAAAGAGCTATTTATCAAACTCTGACCATTTATCAGTTAAACATAGTTCTTTGTATATGGTTGATTCCTCTTGGACTTTTCCATGTCCTCTTTACTGTAAGTATTATTGTTATATTTGTTTTGCTTGTGTTTAGACAGTCATATTAGTAAGAATTTATGTGCATAGCTCCTGATATTTATAGGAGACACAAGCACACCAAATCCTGATCCTCTAGCTTTTAAAATATTTCTGTCCCTCTTCAAACTGTCTTCAGGTACAGGAGTTGATGACTATATCAGTTGAAACTAGAAATCAAAATTTTACATTTTCGTCAGTTTTGGAGTTCTGTAATTTATCTTTGGCAAAACGAAGTTTTCTTGACAAAGCATGAGGACTACCCTTATCTCTGGGTATGTGGACAGATAATTAGCACACTACAATTAGGAATTATGTTGTTCAAATTAAGTGGTGGCTGCTGATTCTCTTCTAAGATTCATGTGTTTATTAGTCTTGGATAATTGGCTAAGTTTCCAGTATAAGATAGGCTTACCTCTTGTTGAGCAGATCTCAATCCAACTAGAGAGATGATAGTTACCATCAAGGTATAAGTGACACTACAGCCCCTTAAAGTTATTGTGTCATACAGGTAATTGTTATTCACAGGATTCATACTTGAGTAGAACAGTTGGCTGCTTCCCTACTTTGGTACCATGAAAATTAGAACTCATGAAGGAGGATTTTCAAATAACGACTTTAACTGATCAAACTTTAAATAATTATTTTTTTCTTTTTGTCCTATCAATTCTTGACAAGTTTGATTTTTTTATTTATAAAAGTTTATTAATTTATAAAAGTTTCCATATCTGCCCCTCCTCCCAACACCCTCCCACTCCCCGCACTCCCTCTCCTCCTCCCTCTCCATCCCTAAGAGCAGTCAGGGTTTCCTGACTGTGGGAAGTTCAAGTTCCTCCCCCCTCCCTCCAGGTCCAGGAAGGTGAGCATCCAAACAGACTGGATCCCAAAAATCCAGTATATGCAGAGGAAACAAGTCCCAGTGTCATTGCCAATGCCTTCTCAGAAAGACTCCAGGCCAGCCACATTCAGAGAATCCAGCCACAGTCATAGAATCTGGTTGGATCACGTGCTCATTCAGTCCCAGTTCAACTGGCCTTGGTGAGCTCTCATTAGATCAGTCCCCTTATATCATGGGTGAACGCATTCCTCACGGACCTGCTTTTCTTGTTCATGTTCTCCCTTCATCTGTTCCTCATTTAGACCTTGGGGGCTCAGTCCAGTGCTCCAATGTGGGTCTCTGTCTCAAACTCCATCCATTAACGGGTGAAGATTCCCTATGATCTTGCCTTCTTTGCTCACGTTCTCTTTCCTTCTGCTTCTCGTTTGGACCTAGGGAGTTAAGTCCAGTGTTCCAATGTGAGTCTCTGTCTCTATCTCCATCCATCGCCAGATGAAGGTTCTATGGTGATAAGCAAAATATTCATCAGTATGGTTATGGGCCAAGGCCGGTTCAGGCACCCTCTCCTCTGTCCAGAGAACAATCTGGGGATCTCACCTTAAACCTGGGATCCCCATTATAATCAAGTCTCTTGTAAACCCTAAAATGGTTCCCTTAGTTGAGATATATACTTCCCTGATCCCATATCCATCCTTCCTCCCTCCCCCCCATCCCAATCCCCTGAGCTTTCCCCATTCCTCCCCTACTACCTTCTCTCTAACCCTCTCCCCTTCCAACAACCGCCCCACCCCCCATGCACCCGAGGTTGCCTGGCTCTCTTATCTACTTCCAATCTCCAGGAGGATAACTACAGTATTTTCTTCAGGTTCACCTTCTTATTTAGCTTCTCTAGGATCACAAATAATAGGCTCAAAGATCTTTAATTATGGCTAGAATCCACTTAAGAGTGAATACATACCATATTCCTCTTTTCGGGTCTGGGTTACCTCACTCAGTAAAGCATTTTATATGTTCATCCATTTGCATGCAAAATTCAAGATGTCATTGTTTTTTACTGCTGAGTAAAACTCTAATGTATGTATGTTTCACACCTTTTTAAACCATTCTTCTATTGAGGGGCACCTAGGTTGTTTCCAGGTTCCGGCTATTACAAATAGTGCTGCTATGAACATAGTTGAACAAATGCTTTTGTGGTATGATAGGGCATCTCTTGGGTATATTCCCAAGCATAGAATTGCTGGGTCTTGAGGGAGGTTGACTCCCAGTTTCCTGAGAAACCTCCACACTGATTTCCACAGTGGCTGCACAAGTTTGCATTCCCACCAACAATGGATGAGAGTTCCCCTCTCTGCACATCCTCTCCAGCATAGGCTATCATTGGTGTTTTTGACTTTAGCTAATCTGACCGGTGTAAAATGGTATCTCATAGTTGTTTTGATTTGCATTTCCCTGATCGCTAAGGATGTTGAGCATGACTTTAAGTGTCTTTTGGTCATTTGAAGTTCTTCTGTTGAGAATTCTCTGTTCAGATCAGCACCCCATATTTTAATTGGGTTAATTAGAGTTTTAGTATCTAGTTTCTTGAGTTCTTTATATACTTTGGAGATCAGGCCTTTATCTGATGAGGGGTTGGTGAAGATCTTCTCCCAGTCAGAAGGTAGCCTTTTCGTCTTACTGAAAGTGTCCTTTGCTTTACAGAAGCTTCTCAGTTTCAGGAGGTCCCATTTATTCATTGATTCTCTTATTGCCTGTGCTACTGGGGTTCTACCTAGGAAGTGGTCTCCTGTGCCTATGTCTTGTAGACTACTTCCCACTTTCTCTTCTATCTGGTTCAAAGTGGTCAGATTAATGTTGAGGTCTTTAATCCATTTGAACTTGATTTTTGTGCATGGTGATAGATATGAATCTACTTTCATTCTTCTACAGGTTGACATCCAGTTATGCCAGCACCATTTGTGAAAGACGCTTTCCTTCTTCCATTGCATACCTTTAGCCCCCTTGTCGAAAATCAAGTGTTCATAGGTTTGTGGGTTAATATCTGGGTCTTCTATTCGATTCCATAGGTCGACTTCTCTGTTCTTATGCCAGTACCAAGCTGTTTTCAATACTGTAGCTCTGTAATAGAGTTTGAGGTCAGGGATGGTTATACCTCCAGAAGTTCCTTTATTATATAAGATTGTTTTGGCTATCCTGGGTTTTTTGTTTTTCCATATAAACTTGATTATTATTCTCTCAAGGTCTGTGAAGAAGTTTGATGGGATTTTGATGGGGATTGCATCAAATATATAGATTGAATCTATAGATTGCTCTTGGTAGAATTGCCATTTTTCCTATGTTGATCCTCCCAATCCAAGAGCAAGGGAGATTTTTCCATTTTCTTAAATCCTCCTCAATTTCTTTCTTCAAAGACTTAAAGTTCTTGTCAAATAGGTCTTTCACTTCCTTGGTCAGAGTTACCCCAAGATATTTTATGCTATTTGTGGCTATCGTGAAAGGTGATGTTTCTCTGATTTCCCTCCCTGCTTCTTTATCCTTTGTGTATAGGAGGGCAACTGATTTTTTGGAGTTGATCTTGTATCCTGCCACATTACTAAAGGCATTTATCAGCTGTAGGAGTTCTTTGGTAGAGTTTTTGGGGTCGCTCATGTATACTGTCATATTGTCTGCAAATAACAAGAGTTTAACTTCTTCCTTTCCAGTTCGAATCCCCTTGATCCCCTTATGTTGTCATATTGCTATTGCTAGAACTTCAAGCACTATATTGAAGAGGTATGGGGAGAGTGGACAGCCTTGTGTTCCTAATTTCAACGGAATGGCTTTGAGTTTCTCTCCATTCAGTTTGATGTTGGCTGTCGGCTTGCTGTAAATAGCTTTTATTATATTTAGGGATGATACTTGTATCCCCAATCTCTTCAACACCTTTATCATAAAGGGATGTTGAATTTTGTCAAATGCTTTTTCAGCATCTAATGAAATGATCATATGGTTTTTTTCTTTCAGTTTATTTATATGATGGATTACATTGATAGATTTGTGTACGTTGAACCAGCCCTGCATCTCTGGGATGAAGCCTACTTGATCATAATGGATAATTTTTCTAATGTGTTCTTGGATTCGGTTTGCCAGGATTTTGTTGAGAATTTTTGCGTCGATGTGCATGAGTGAGATTGGCCTGTAATTCTCTTTCTTGGTTGTGTCTTTATGTGGTTTTGGTATTAGGGTAACTGTAGCTTCATAAAAAGAATTTGGCAATGACTCTTCTGTTTCTATATTGTGTAATATCTTAAGGAGTATATGTATCAGCTCTTCTTGGACGTTCTGGTAGAATTCTGCATTTAAACCTTCTGGCCCTGGGCTTTTTTTGGTCGGGAGGTTTTTGATAACAGCTTCTAATTCTTTGTGACTAACAGGTCTATTTAGATTATTCAACTGACCTTGATTTAACTTTGGTAAATGGTTTGGTAATTTGGTTTATCTAAAAACCAATCCATTTCTTGTACATTTTCCAACTTTGTGGCATATAAACTTTCATAGTAAGATCTAACAATTCTCTGAATTTCCTCTGTGTCTGTTGTTATGTCCCCCTTTTCATTTCTGATCTTATTAATTTGCATGTTCTCTCTCTACCTTTTGATTAGTTTGGCTAGGGGTTTGTCAATCTTGTTGATTTTCTCCAAGAACCAACTTTTTGTTTCATTGATTTTTTGGATTGTTTTCTGTGTTTCTATTTTGTTGACTTCAGCCCTCAGTTTGATTATTTCCAGGCTTCTACTCCTCCTGGGTGAGTCTGCTTCTTTTTTTTCCAGAGCTTTCAGGTGTGCTGTTAAGTCTCCAATGTGTGCTTTCTCATTTTCTTTAATTGGGTACTTAGTGCTATGAACTTTCCTCTTAGCACTGCTTTCATAGTGTCCCATTGGTTTGAGTATGTTGTGTCTTTATTTTCATTAAATTCAAGGAAGACTTTAATTTCTTTCTTTATTTCTTCCTTGACCCAGGGATGATTCAGTAGTTGACTGTTCAACTTCCATATGTTTGTAGACTTTCTGGTGTTCGAATTGTTATTGAATTCTAAATTTATTCCATCGTGATCTGACAAGACACAGGTGGTTACTAATATTTTTTTTGTGTCTGTGGAAGTTTGCTTTGTTACCGAGTATGTGGTCAATTTTCGAGAAGGTTCCATGAGCTGCAGAGAAGAAGGTATATACTTTCCTATTTGGGTGGAATGTTCTATAGATATCTGTTAAATTCATTTGATTCATTACCTCCTGTAATTCTCTTATTTCTCTGTTGAGTTTCTGTCTGATTGACCTGTCCATTGGTGAGAGAGGTGTGTTGAAGTCTCCTACTATTAATGTGTGTGGTTTGATGACTGCCTTAAGTTCTAAAAGTTTTTCTTTTACATAAGTGTGTGCTTTTATATTAGGGGCATAGATATTCAGGATTGAGACTTCACTGACAGAAGGTCTACCTTTCCTCAGGCAGGCTATTGAAACACAGGCACTCCCTCTTTCCAGGTTGCGCCTACAGCCCAGGCCCAGTGCGCAAGGCAGCTGAGTTGGGGAATTTTTATGGCCCCAGGGGGGAAGGGAGAAATATAGGAAGGTGTACCTGGATTGAAGCTGGGATGGCATGCAGGAGAGCTTAGCACGTTGGAGCCACCACTGCAGGGTCACATGGGAGTCTAGGGGGTCGGGGAAAGTCTGAACTCTTCCTTGCCGGGCTCCTGCCATGGGCCAGAAGCAAACTCACCCCTCTGATGGCTGTCTCACAAGTTTGGTTTTTTAAAGTGCATATACAACTGGCATAATCCAATATAGAGAAAATACTGAAGAAATTCCACTGAAATCAGGAGACAAGGATGTCCAGTATCTACACTCCTTTTTCAAAATTGTACTTAAAGCACTAGTTTTTGCAATGAATGAAGTGAAGGAAAATAAGAAATATATATATATATATACATATATGATTGCAAAAATTTGAAATAAAACTTGGAAAATGGTTTTTAAAAAATTAAGCAGTAACTTGAACAAATTATTATATTTTTATGTACATTAACAACAAAGACACAGAGAAGATTATAAATATACTCCCATACACAATATACTCAAATAAAATAGACTGGAACAAACCTATCACAGAGATGGCACACAAATAAATGGAAACGTTAAATCTCTGAAGAAGATAGATAAAGACATTAGAAAATGGAAAGACATACCGTGCTCATAGTTACTAGAATTAATACTCTGGAAATGATTGTCTTACTAAAATATATTCACAGATTCAATACAACCCCAATCACAATCTACATCTCATTTTTCACAGAAAAAAATCCCAAATTTGTACAGAAACACACACACACACACATACACACACATGAGCTATAAAATGAAAATCCTAAGGAAACAAGAACAATTATGAACCAATTTTTATTATAAATCCCAAAATATATTTCCGAGGTATATAAAATAAAAGAAAAAACCCCATGATATTGTGGTATTAGTACAATAACATACACATAGACTAATGAAACAAAATTGAAGATTAACACATACAATAATGTAATTTATACATCTAAATCCAATACAAAAACATATGATGAAGAAAACAAAGAATCTTTAACAAGTGATGATGGGAAAACTGGATGAACAAATGTAGAAGAATGATATTAGAACTGAATATACCATCTTTCACAGAAACTAATTCAAAATATATCAAAAACCTAAACCTGATATTTGAAATGCTGAAATTGCTAAAAGAAGACATTGATGATACCCTGTATGATATTTATATAGGACAGGGCTTTCTGAAAAGAGCTTCATTTACCCAGTAATAAAGCCAACCATTGACAAGGTCAGCATTAAAAAACTAAAAATCTTCTGCATGGCTAAATGAGTAATTAATTGTCTGTAGAATAAAATTATAGAATGAGAATCTTTACTAGCCATATATCTGACAAAGGATAAATATCCAGAATACACAAAGAACTCAAAGAAGAGCAAAAACAAACAAACAAAAATGACCCATTCAAAAATAGAGCTGAATAGTGAGTTTTCAAAGTCAGAAAAATATGCCTAATAATATTTCAGAAATGTTCATGGTCTCTAACAATTAAGAAATACAAATCAAAACAGTTTTGAGATATTTTTTCTTATCCTAGTTTGAATGGCAAAGAGTAACAAAACAACCAACAACAAATGCTAGATTGGGTGTAAAGAAGATGGAACTCTCATTCTTTGTTGATATGATTGCAAGATGGTGTAGTTATGAAGAATCTCCAAAATCTAACATTTGACAATCTATCATTTGACCCAGTTATACCACTCCCTGGCATATGTTTTAAAGACTGAACACCCTACAACCCAGATATATGCTAAGCCATGTTCATTGTTCTTCTATTCACAATGACTAAAAACTGGAAACAGCAATCTGTTTTCCAACAGATGAATGAATAATAAAAATGTGGTAGCATATACACAATGATGTTCTATTCAGCTGTAAAGAAAATTGAAATCTGCAAAAGAATGGATGGAATCTTTAAAGATCATATTATTTGAAGCAACCCATATCCAGAAAGATGATATTGCTTATCCTCTCATCAGAAGTTCCTGGCTGAACATTTTCAATTTTGAGTACAAAACCTAGAGTATGTGCAGAAACCAGGAAAGCAAAATTGAAGAGGATAGAGTGGAAGGGCACAAGCAATCTGTGTGAGAAATAGAGAACATACAGGGCCTCTTAATTCAGGAAGGATAGAGTAATAATTACAAAAGGATAGAGGATAGTAAAGTAAGTACATCTGAAAAAAAAACATAAGGAATTATAGCATTAGCTATTTATCTAAAAATATCTGCAGTACTTGTAACTTATTGTACAAATACACATGCATAGTTTAAATGAAATTTTCCATTCTGGGCTGACAAAGCTTCCCCAAGAGCCATTGACTACCTAACAGCAAGAGCAAGAAGCTCCCCATTTGATTTGTTGGTAGTGTTTTATAAGATATTACCAAACCATTATAGGCCATTGTTATTACCCTTGTTGCCTCCCTATTGCTGAAAGCATCATGTACTTTAGAAACAGTGCTCAGAGGAGCCCCCATCTGAATGATCTAGAAGCCTCTTCTCTGAGGAGAAGAAGCCACGCAATCTTCTAAAGGAGGGAAAGCAACCAACAATCCTACTCAGCTATAAAGTGTATGAAACAAAACAATGGCCAGTTTGACACAACAACCCTAATGCTACAGCAGTTGTAAACATTCCTTGATAACAAACAGCTCTCTTATCGGATTTAAGACCAAG
This sequence comes from Myodes glareolus, assembly GCF_982192425.1. Taxonomy (NCBI): domain Eukaryota; kingdom Metazoa; phylum Chordata; class Mammalia; order Rodentia; family Cricetidae; genus Myodes; species Myodes glareolus. The sequence continues at coordinate 174,518 of NC_142038.1, forward strand.
TCAACAAGTTTGAAATCTTACCTAGTATGGAAAACCAAACCAGCTACCCGGGACTAGCAGAGCAGTGAATCATGGAGAAGAATCAACAACCACCATTTCACTAGAACAAAAGAATCTCTGCATCATGGTAAGTATTTGTCCTAATATCCACAGATCATGGTAGTCCTCGACTTTATTCAAGGAAAGATATTTTTGGAACAGACAGAGGGTATTACAAAACCAACAATCAATCAAATACAAAAAAAATACAAAAATGAGCCCAGTCTCAACTGATAACAGTGCAACTCCTATGTCTAAGAATCTGGGATAATTTCAGAAGTGGGACAGAACAATTATGAGCCAGATAAGAGTATACCTATGAACATATCAGAAACTGTATCCAAAAGGTTTCACCAGCATGACTGCCTAAACAGGTCCAGAACAATGATGATGACAATAGACATGCTAATATGAAAGAGAGAAGCTCAAGAGACCTCAGCACTAGCCCAATAACCACAGGCAACTAAGGACTGCTAAGAACAAGCAGCATAGTCTTCCTGAGGAAGAGCACATCTATTGGTTATCTGATACTAAATGATCAGCTCTGAACAAATGTGTGTAACTAACATCGTAGACTGAACAGGTTTTAGGGTTTGGATGAAAAAAATGGAAGGGAGAAATGATATAATTATATATAATATTAAATGACATTTTTGAAAACATGTACAAATCTAATCTTCCCCTCCCTCCCTCCCTCCCTCCCTCTCTCTCTCTCTCCCTCTCTCTCTCTCTCTGTGTGTGTGTGTGTGTATGTGTGTGTTATATTATTATATTTTGACTAGTAAGTATGAACAATGCCATCTTTGGCAGAGATAGTAGAGAGAATCAACATTGAAATCAAATATATGAAGCAATTAATAATTATTGCAATAGTCTTTTATAGTAAAAATGATTAATTACTTATGTATTTAAAATCATGAGGATCTTTCCATCTTTTTATTTTTTGCTTTGTTTTGTTCTTTTTCTTTTGTTTTTTGTTTTTATTTTTCTATACAGGATTTCTCTGTGTAGTTTTGGAGCATGCCCTGGAACTCACTCTGTAGACCAGGCTGGCTCGAACTTACAGAGATCCACCTGCCTCTAACTCCTAAGTGCTGGGATTAAAGGCACATGCCACCACCATTCGGCTCTCTCAATTTTTTTTTAAGTAATTTTATTAAATTATAAAAGTTTCCATTTACGCCCCTCTTCCCAACACCGTCCCACTCCCCCCCCTCCCTCTCCTCCTCGCTCTTTGTCCCTAAGGGCAGTCAGGGTTTCCTGCCCTGTGGGAAGTTCAAGTTCATCCCCCCTCCCTCCAGGCCCAGGAAGGTGAGTATCCAAACAGACTGGATCCCAAAATTCCAGTATATGCAGAGGAAACTAGTCCCAGTGTCATTGTCAATGGCTTCTCAGAAAGACTCCAGGCCAGCCACGTTCAGAGAATCCGGCCACATTCAGAGAATCTGGTTGGATCACGTGCTCATTCACTTGCAGTCCAACTGGCCTTGGTAAACTCTCATTAGATTCGACCCCTTGCATCAGTGGGTGATAGCATCCCTCGCAGTCCTTCGTCATTTTCTTCATCCTTCTGCTCCTCATTTGGACCTTGGGGGGCTCAGTCCAGTGCTCCAATGTGGGTCTCCGTCTGTATCGCCATCCAACGTCAGATGAAGGATCTATGGTGATAAGCAAAATATTCATCAGTATGGTTATGGGCCAAGGCCGGTTCAGGCACCCTCTCCTCTGTCCAGAGAACAATCTGGGGATCTCTCCTTGGACCTGGGATCCCATATATAATCAAGTTTCCTGTAAACCCTAAAATGACTCCCTTAGTTGAAATATATTCTTCCCTGATCCCATATTCAACCTTCCTCCCTTCCCCCCATCCCGGTCAACCGAGCTTTCTCCATTCCTCCCCTACTCCCTTCTCTCTAACCCTCTCCCCTTCCAACAACCCTCCCACCCCCCCATGCACCCAAGGTTACCTGGGACTCTTGACTATTTCCTAACTCCTGGCGGATAGCTAAATAATCTTCATCAGGTTCGTCTTCTTATTTAGCTTCTCTAGGATCACAAATAATAGGCTCAAAGACCTTTAATTATGGTTAGAATCCACTTATGAGTGAATACATACCGTGTTCCTCTTTTTGGGTCTGGCTTACCTCACTCAGTAAAGCGTTTTCTATGTCCATCCATTTGCATGCAAAATTCAAGATGTCATTATTTTTTACCGCTGAGTAAAACTCTAATGTGTATATGTTCCACACCTTTTTTAACCATTCTTCTATTGAGGGGCACCTAGGCTGTTTCCAGGTTCTGGCTATTATAAATAGTGCCGCTATGAACATAGTTGAACAAACGCTTTTGTGGTATGATAGGGCATCTCTTGGGTATATTCCCAAGAGAGGAATTGCTGGGTCCTGAGGGAGGTTGACTCCCAGTTTCCTGAGAAACCGCCACACTGATTTCCACAGTGGCTGCACAAGTTTGCATTCCCACCAACAATGGATGAGTGTTCCCCTCATTCCACATCCTCTCCAGCATAGGCTATCATTGGTGTTTTTGAGTTTAGCTATTCTGACAGGTGTAAGATGGTATCTCAAAGTGGTTTTGATTTGCATTTCCCTGATCGCTAAGGAGGTTGAGCATGACCTTAAGTGTCTTCTGGCCATTCGAAGTTCATCTGTTGTGAATTATCTGTTCAGATCAGTACCCCATTTTTTAATTGGGTTAATTAGAGTTTTAGTGTCTAGTTTCTTGAGTTCTTTGTATATTCTGGAGATCAGACCTTTGTCTGATGAGGGGTTGGTGAAGATCTTCTCCCAGTCAGAAGGCAGCCTTTTTGTCTTACTGATAGTGTCCTTTGCTTTACAGAAGCTTCTCAGTTTCAGCAGGTCCCATTTATTCATTGATTCTCTTATTGTCTGTGCTACTGGGGTCCTACTTAGGAAGTGGCCTCCTGTGCCTATATCTTGTAGACTACTTCCCACTTTCTCTTTTATCAGGTTCAAAGTGGACAGATTGATGTTGATGTCTTTAATCCATTTGGACTTGAGTTTTGTGCATGGTGATAGATATGGATCTATTTTCATTCTTCTACAGGTTGACATCCAGTTATGCCAGCACCATTTGTTAAAGACGCTTTCCTTCTTCCATTGTATACCTTTAGCTCCCTTGTCAAAAATTAGGTGTTCATAGGTTTGAGGGTTAGTATCTGGGTCTTCTATTCGATTCCATAGGTCGACTTCTCTGTTCTTATGCCAATACCAGGCTGTTTTCAATACTGTAGCTCTGTAATAGAGTTTGAAGTCAGGGATAGTAATGCCTCCAGAAGTTCCTTTATTGTATAAGATTGCTTTGGCTATCCTGGGTTTTTTGTTTTTCCATATAAACTTGATTATTGTTCTCTCAAGGTCTGTGAAGAAGTTTGATGGGATTTTGATGGGGATTGCATTGAATCTATAGATTGCTTTTGGTAGAATTGCCATTTTTACTATGTTGATTCTCCCAATCCAAGAGCAGGGGAGGTCTTTCCATTTTCTGGTATCCTCCTCAATTTCTCTTTTCAAAGGCTTAAAGTTCTTGTCAAATAGGTCTTTCACATGCTTGGTTAGAGTAACCCCAAGATATTTTATGCTATTTGTGGCTATCGTGAAAGGTGATGTTTCTCTGATTTCCCTCTCCGTTTCTTTATCCTTTGTGTATAGGAGTGCCACTGATTTTTTGGAGTTGATCTTGTATCCTGCCACGTTAATAAAGGGGTTTATCAGCTGTAGGAGTTCTTTGGTAGAGTTTTTGGGGTCGCTTATGTACACTATCATATCGTCTGCAAATAACGAAAGTTTAACTTCATCCTTTCCAATTTGAATCCCCTTGATCTCCTTATGTTGTCTTATTGCTATTGCTAGAACTTCAAGCACTATATTGAAGAGGTATGGAGAGAGTGGACAGCCTTGTCGTGTTCCTGATTTTAGTAGAAAGGCTTTGAGTTTCTCTCCATTCAATTTGATGTTAGCTGTCGGCTTGCTGTATATTGCTTTTATTATATTTAGGTATGATCCTTGTATCCCCAGTCTCTCCAACACCTTTATCATAAATGGGTGTTGAATTTTGTCAAATGCTTTTTCAGCATCCAATGAAATGATCATATGGTTTTTTTCTTTCAGTTTATTTATATGATGGATTACATTGATAGGTTTGCGTATGTTGAACCATCCCTGCATCTCTGGGATGAAGCCTACTTGATCATAATGGATAATTTTTCTAATGTGTTCTTGGATTCGGTTTGCCAGTATTTTATTGAGAATTTTCGCATCGATGTGCATGAGTGAGATTGGCCTGTAATTCTCTTTCTTGGTTGTGTCTTTGTGTGGTTTTGGTATTATGGTGACTGTAGCTTCATAAAAGAAGTTTGGCAGTGACTTTTCTTTTTCTATATTGTGGAATACATTAAGGAGTATAGGTATTAGCTCTTCCTGGAAGTTCTGGTAGAATTCTGCATTGAAACCATCTGGTCCTGGGCTTTTTTTGGTAGGGAGATTTCTGATAACAGCTTCTAGTTCTTCACGACTAACAGGTCTATTTAGATTGTTCACCTGTTTTTGGTTCAACTTTGGTATATGGTACTTATCTAAAAAAATGTCCATTTCTTTTACATTTTCCAACTTTGTGGCATATAAACTTTCGTAGTAAGATCTAATGATTCTCTGAATTTCCTCTGTGTCCGTGGTTATGTCCCCCTTTTCATTTCTGATCCTATTAATTTGCAAGTTCTCTCTCTGCCGTTTGATTAGTTTGGATAGGGGTTTGTCAATCTTGTTAATTTTCTCCACGAACCAGCTTTTTGCTTCATTGATTCTTTGAATTGTTTTCTGTGTTTCTATTTTGTTGATTTCAGCCCTCAGTTTGATTATTTCCAGTCTTCTACTCCTCCTGGGTAAATCAGCTTCTTTTTTTTCTAGAGCTTTCAAGTGTGTTGTTAAGTCTCCAATGTGTGCTTTCTCCGTTTTCTTTAGGTGGGCACTTAGTGCTATGAACTTTCCTCTTAGAACTGCTTTCATTGTGTCCCATAGGTTTGAATACGTTGTGTCTTTGTTTTCATTATATTCAAGGAAGACTTTAATTTCTTTCTTTATTTCTTCCTTGACCCAGGGGTGATTTAGTAGTTGACTGTTCAACTTCCATGAGTTTGTTAACTTCCTGGGGGTACCATTGTTGTTGAATTCTAATTTTAATCCATGGTGATCTAACAAGACACAGGTGGTTACTAATATATTTTTGTATCTGTGGAAGTTTGCTTTGTTACCAAGTATGTGGTCAATTTTCGAGAAGGTTCCATGAGCTGCACAGAAGAAGGTATACTCTTTCCTATTTGGGTGGAGTGTTCTATAGATGTCTGTTAAGTCCATTTGATTCAGTATCTCCAATAAATCTCTTATTTCTCTGTTAGGTTTCTGTCTGATTGACCTGTCCATTGGTGAGAGAGGAGTGTTGAAGTCTCCTACTATTAGTGTGTGTGGTTTGATGACTGCCTTGAGTTCTAGAAGAGTTTCTTTTACATATGTGGGTGCCTTTATATTAGGGGCATAGATATTCAAGATTGAGACTTCTTCCTGATGAATTGTTCCTGTTATGAGTATGAAATGTCCATCTCCATCTCTTCTGATTGATTTTAGTTTGAAGTCGATTTTGTTAGATATTAGAATGGCCACACCTGCTTGTTTCTTGGGTCCATTTGCTTGGAAAACCTTTTCCCAACCCTTTACTCTGAGTAGGTGTCTGTCTTTGTGGTTGAGGTGTGTTTCTTGTAGACAGCAGAATGTGTGTTTTTCGTATCCAATCTCTAAGTCTGTGCCTCTTTATAGGTGAGTTGAGTCCATTGATATTAAGTGATATTAATGACCAGTGATCGATGACTCCGGTCATTTTTTTGGGTAGTAGAGTGTATGTGTTTTCCTTCTTTGAGTTGTGCTTGTGAAGGGTTGCTAGATGTCTGAGTTAATGTAGGCAGTGTTGGCAATGTTGGATTCCTTGGCTTGTGATTTTCCTTCTAGTATTCTCTGTAAGGCTGGGTTAGTAGCTACGTATTGTTTAAATTTGTTTTTATCCTGGAATATTTTGTTTTCTCCGTTGATAGTGAACAATAGCTTGGCTAGGTAAAGTAGTCTGGGCTTGCATCCATTGTCTCTTAGTTTCTGCAGTACCTCTATCCAGAACCTTCTGGCTTTCATGGTTTCCATCGAGAAGTCTGGTGTAAGTCTGATAGGTTTACCTTTATAAGTTACTTGACCTTTTTCCTTTTCAGCTCTCAATATCCTTTCTTTAGTCTGAATGCTTTGAGTTTTGATTATTATATGACGTGGGGATGTTTTTTTCTGATCCAGTCTATTCGGTGTTCTGTATGCTTCTTGAACCTTCATAGGAATATCGTTCTTTAGGATGGGAAAGTTTTCTTCTATAATTTTGTTGAGTATATTTTCTGGACCTTTGAAATGCAATTCTTCTCCTTCTTCTACTCCTATTATTCTTAGATTTGGTTTTTTTATTGTGTCCCACAGTTCCTGAATGTTTTGTGATGAGAATTTGTTGGATTTGCTGTTTTCTTTGGTCAGAGTGTTTAATTTCTCTATGGTGTCCTCAGAGTCTGAGATTCTTTCTTCTATCTCTTGTATTCTATTGGTTAAGCTTGTTTCTGAAGTCTCTGTTCGTTTACCAGATTTTCCATAGCCAGCCGGCCCTCGGTTTGTGATTTCTTCATTGACTCCATTTCAGTTTTCAAATCTTGAACTGTTTCTATTACCTGTTTGATTGTTTTTTCTTGGTTTCCCAGAATTTCATTTACGGATTTACTCATTTCTTCAAACTTTTTGGTATATTTCTCTTCCATTTCTTTACTCATTTCCTCAATTTTTTTGTTATACTCATCTTCCATTTCTTTAAGGCAGATTTTCACCTCCTGTTTAAGTTCCTCTATTATTTTCATAAAGAAGCGCTTAGAGTCGATTTCTTCTATTTCTTCTGGAGTAGGGTGTTCAATTCTTCTAGTTTCGAGCTCCCTGGATTCTGGCGATGTCATGTTGCCTTTCAGGTTGTTGGAGGAATTCTTGCATTGGCGCCTGCCCATCTCCTCCACTCTGGATGAAATTCCTCAGCACTTTCTGGATAGAACTCCTCAGCACTCTCTGGGTAGGACTTCACAGCACTCTCTGGATAGAGCTCCTCAGCCCTCTCTGGGAAGAACTCCTCAGCAGTGCAACAGGGCTAGCTGGTCTTCCCAGGACTGGGAGACAAAGGGCCCGCAGCAGTGGGGGGGAGGGGAGAGGACCCTTGGAACACCGAAAACCCTGCTGCAGAAGCTGGGGGGGGGGGAGGCTGTGCTCTCTTCCCGGGCAGGCAGGCTGCCCAGGTCAGCACCCACTCAGCTCTCTGGGAAGAGCGCCTCAGCAGTGCAACAGGGCTAGCTGGTCTTCCTAGGACCCGGGAGACAAAGGGCCCGCAGCAGTGGGGGGAGGGGAGGGGTCCCTTGGAACACCGAAGACCCTGCCGAAGTAGCTGAGGGGGGAAGGGCTGTGCTCCCTTCCCGGACAGGCAGGCAGGCTGCCCAGGCTAGCACCCACTCAGCTCTCTGGGAAGAGCGCCTCAGCAGTGCAACAGGGCTAGCTGGTCTTCCTAGGACCCGGGAGACAAAGGGCCCGCAGCAGTGGGGGGAGGGGAGGGGTCCCTTGGAACACCGAAGACCCTGCTGCAGAAGCTGGGGGGGTCTGTGCTCTCTTCCCGGGCAGGCAGGCTGCCCAGGTGAGAACCCACTCACCTCTCTGGGAAGAACTCCTAAGCAGTGCAACAGGGCTAGCTGGTCTTCCCAGCTCAATTTTTTATACTTATAAATGTAATAGTAAAATACTTTCTACGCTTAAATAGAAAAGAGAAGATTAGACAAAAGTATCTTTTATGAAGCTTAAGAAAAATTAAACACTTGTAACTCTGAAAGCCAAATTTAGTCTGTTTTGTTCTGACAATCAGAGATAAAAAGAGAATGATTTTAAATATATTCTTCCATAGCAATTATACTTCAGCAACTCCCTCCATTGCCTTTTGAAATTTACTTTTCAAAAGTTTCTATATCCTTTATCTCTTTGCTTTTCCCCCCTTCTCTTATAGTTAAAATAAAATCTGGCAAATTGATGTAAATGAGTTATCCTAAAACAACCAAAGAAACAATCTCTCCCATTCCCATCTCAATTCCTCATCTAACATGCCATTTGATAGTTGTATAGCCAAGATCATGAAAAATAGTGAAAAGAACACCAGCTGGATCTATATCTATATCTAATTCTATATCTATATCTATATCATCTATATCTATATCTATATCTGTATCTGTATCTATATCTATATCTATATCATCTATATCTATATCTATCTATATCTGTATCTATCTCTATCTCTATCTATATCATCTATATCTTTATCTAATTCTATATCTATAGATAGATATACACAAGTAATATTATACAAACTGAGTAGATTACATTTGTATATTTAGGAATATACAATTATAAACACAAACACACACAGCAACAACAAGTGAGGAACAAGGGTCATGCATTAGAAAGAAAGCAAAGGGGACCCATTGGGGATTTGACAGGAGAAAAGGGAAGCGGGGAATGATCCCATTATATTGTAATCTCAAAGCAGAATAGTTTTTACAAACTAGCAAAGCATATATAATATCTACATAATAAGAATTAAAAATCTAATAATCTAAGTCAAACATCTAAAGAAACAAAGAGATATTTCATAGTTCTATGTTTGAGGTGTCAACATTTTAAAGTTGTCAGTTTTTCAGCAAGGGTCTGTCTCAAAAAACAAAAGTAAAATAATCAGATTTACAGAATAAATGAAATGATGGTCAAAAATCTCAGAAAATACAAAGTATTGTACGCATGCCAACAATTGGATACTTTAGTTTCTATAAATTTTTAAGAACTATCTTAAATTTTTCAATAAAGGCATTAAAATTACGAAACTATATCTTCTTATATTTTACAAACTATAATGGAATGGAAAAAAATGTGTATACTTCCCTTCCAGTGGAAGAATTTTTTTGCTCTTAATATTTATAAACATCAAATGATTTTATCCCTAATATGTTGGTTATATTTATTTGTCAGAGTTCACCATTAAGATCCATCACATTTGAAGATTTTCATAACTACAGGAAACACCAAAAAAACTATGCTCGTTGTGCTAAAGAACCTCAGATAGCTTGACTTTCACATGTACTTTACTTAATTAGAAAGAATTTAAATGATCCCTGAGATTCCAAAGATAAAGGTAGGAAAATGAAAATAATGACTTAATAGTGAAAAGTTCTCTGTACACTGCCTCACAATATTGTTAATCATGACAGCAATCAATCACATTGATGATTTGAATGATAATGGATGTGATGAAGATCACAACACATTTCTGACGATAATCTAAGTTCCCAAAATAGAGAATTCCTAAACCATGTTGGAAAAATCATGAAAACCTGAACTGACAAGGATTCTACAGAATATCTGACCACTACTCACCAAATTACCTGTAACATCAATAATGAAGAAAATCAGAGAAATTCACAAATCAAAGGCTGCCAAAGAAACAAGAACAAAATTAAATGTAGCATCTGGAAGAAATTCTTAACAAATAAAGGACTTTTGGCAAAAACTAGAGAGAGAGAGAGACAGAAAGAGAGACAGAGAGACAGAGAGAGAGAGAGAGAATTAGATGTGAATGTTAGCCACACTGTCCCCAAACTGTCCCCTCAACTGCAGTAAGTACACTGTAGTGATGGAGTTTGTTAACAACAAAAGACAGCAGGTGAGTGGGTAGCCTGGGATTTCTCTTCCACTAAACCATCATTTGTTGCATGGGTTTTACAAGTTTCTGAATATATCTAAAACTATTTTGTGATACAAAGCACATTTTAAACTCCATCCCTTTTGATTGGGATCAGTCCTTCCTTTTGGATAGAAATTAATTTTTAAGAGATGTTTTATGTTCTGATATTTAGGTGGGACCTAATTCTCTCAAAGTTCTTCTTTAACTGGCATCTTTTCAGCTTGTCTGAAATTGCTTAGATTTCAGAATTTTTGAAGAGTGTGAGTACAACCTTAGCTATTATTTCTTTGTTTTACTCTGCTTCTTGTCGATAGGTATATTCTCAGTATCACATCTGTTCGTGTGATGGAAAGATCCATTTTTAATTGGTTGGCTTCATGACAGCATTTGAGTAATCTCTTCAGGTTTTCAGGCAAGTTATGAGGTCCACAATGACTAAGAATACGTATCAAAAACTGTAAGTAAAAACAGCAACATCTGTGACTGATTCCTTTGTGATCCAAAAAATGTTAGATCTGAGGTCATTCCCTGACAATAGGTACTCTTTATTTTCTGTTCCACCTTAAGCATTTGTATACTCAGAAGAGTTGACCTCATTATGTCAATTTTCTGGGTGTAGAAGGAAGAACATAGCTGTAAAATTTATTAATGTCATATGAACAAATTATACAATTAGAAATAAACAGTGGTAGTTTATTTGTAAGCAGACTTATTTGAAAGTAGAGCTTTCAAAAGTATATTTAGAACTGTATGAATAGCTCAGTAGTCCATCGTGAGAAATCCACAGATGTTCATAAAGAAAACTTACTTATTAAGGGTTGAAATAGGGAACACACACACTCACAAATACAATGGTAAGCAATGCTATTCCTCTTCCTCCACCATGGATTGATGGAGAAAGCTCCAGACCAGGCCACCAAATAGGAGCATCAGGAAACCATTTACATCCAAGTGAGTGAGTGAGAGACCATGACCCCTGCTCAGTTCTTAGTCCTGTATCAGAAAAAAACCACCCAAGGCAAGTCACCTCAAAATGTCACGGACTAAATGGATAGAGTTCCCATAAAACTATATCAAATATGTATAAGGCCTAGATTTTGGTCTTCTGTACCTTAAATAAGCATGCACATATGATTAGGCATCAAATTATATACAATTATGACAGTACAATATGACCAATTAATTGACACATGCTCAGTGCTTTGTTTCTTTCATATTAACTATGTGATGCATGTCTACAATTTCAACAGTTGGTTCTTCACTTTTCATCTAAAACTTCTTTTGACACTGTACAACATGTACATTAGAGGTTTTCATAAGAATCAGTATATAATATTTTATAGACTAATATGAATAGTTCAATTCCCTCTTCTCTGCTTACATGTAATGCTGAACTTTTCTAGTTCCAATGCTATGATATTAATCTCTACATACCTATCCTCAGATGAGTCTTGTACCTTGTACTCCAAATTGCTCTGAAAATGATTCAGCTATAGGGAATACTGTCAAATTAAACACCTGATGAAAATGCTTTAATAGAATGCTTTGAGGGCTAACCTAGTTATATAAGTTATTCTGCAGAATTTTATGATTTTATAATCATATTTGACAGTCCTCATATACCGAATTCATAGTACTGGAAAACAAAATTTTTATTGTCTCTAAGAATAGGAAAAACAGTATCAAGTACAGTCAAACTCAATAAAATTTTCAACATGCCAGCAGACATGGTACTAGAGAAAGTTAAGAGATCCTCATCTAGATCCACAATCAGTAGAAAGAGAGAAGAGAGGAGAGAGAGAGAAAAAAAAAGAGAGAGAGAAAGAGAAAGAGAGAGAGAGAGAGAGAGAGAGAGAGAGAGAGAGAGAGAGAGAGAGAAGAGGGAGAGAGACGACTCTGGTTTGGCATGGATTATGAATCTCAAAACCCACCCCCAGTGACACTCTTGCTCTAGTAAAGCCATACCTCCTAATCTTTTCAGATAGTGCTACTTCCTGGTGACTAAATGTTCAAATCTGTAAGCTTATGGGGCCATTCTCATTCAAACCACCACAACCACATCAAATTATATTTCCATCACAAATTTCTTGAAAACTCATACCCTTTAACATCTATTTTGCTACACAACAGTAATCGAACTAAGGATGTGGAAGACACAGAAGCAAGGATCCTAACCACTCACTATATTTATCCACAGTAACCAGTAGAAAAATAAATAAACTTTGACTGACTGACATAAATAATGTTGAAAATTAAAGCAGTTAGCTACTTTCAATTGATCCTTAAATTAGACTAGCTAAGATGTAAAGAAGAAAGGTAATAATTTGATGGGAGAAATTATTAAATGTTGTTTTTTGCATGTGGAGGAGGGAATCAGCTAGACAGGCATTAGCACATCTTTCGGACCATATCTGAGACTTGGATGACAAACTTAAGATGACACATTTCAATTTTTGTGTTTTTCTTTTTAAACTTTAAATATGTGTATCAAATGAGTGGGCATGTTAGCTATCTAAGTGACTAAGATATGAAACAAAGCACCTGGAATATTCATACAGGAGAACTCAACATCACAACAATTATGCCTCAGCAAAACAAAGAAAGGAGACATGAACACCAGCAGTGGTCACTGACAATGAGTTAGAACTTCACATTGTTTAACAGACTTGAAAGTTGTCAGTACCTGAATAGGTGACCAGTAAAAGTATAAAAAAATCAGTTACTGCACAATTGATAATTTAAAATAAAATTAGTTCAATGAATAGTAAAATCAAAGTCAAATCTATGACCTTGAGTAGAAAATATTGTCTGATATTCGTAAGTGAAAAAGTAAAAAAATCTAAGCTTGCTTTGCAATCTCTCTCTCTCTCTCTCTCTCTCTCTCTCTCTCTCTCTCTCTCTCTCTCAGAAACTTTCTTGATTTCAGTTGATGTAGGGATAGTCCAGCTCACTCTGGGTAAGTCCATCCCTAGATAAGAACTATTTAAGAAAACTACATGATTGGGTATAAACCATCCTGAGACCCAGGTAGCAGGAGGCCACTGTCTTACGATCTCTTCTCTGCTCTTCAGCTATGAAATGAATTCCTTGATCAGAGGTCATGCTTGGTGGGCTAGCAAGCAGCTCTGCTCCTCTTCTTAGCTCCTGCCTGCCTTTGCTAGACTGTGGGAACTGTACAGTGAGTTGATGATGGACTGTAACTATCTGCAGCAAATCTTTTTCTCTGCTGCATTGCTTTTATTCATGGTATTTGTCACCATGAGAGAATGAAACTTGGGCAATTTCTTACATTGTTTTTACAGTTTTGTGGAACAAAAACTTTTAACATACAGTCTGAAAGATTCCTTCAACTAAATCAATAACTCTCATGTAATAAAAGTAGTCTTTCAAATTAGCTCCTGGTGAATTCCTCAGTTAACCTTCACAAGGGTATATCTCATAAAATGTTTACATGAAGTGTAAAACTTAAAAAATATATTTACAAAAAGTATACTAGTGTATCCTTGCTGAACACTTTATTTTGGTTTACTAAAACATTAAGAATAAAGGATTTTACTCTAATGAAATCACCAAGAGGACTTTGTTCTCAAAGGAGGCTCTCGACAACATAAATTTAACGAGGTTGATCAGATCAGCTGACATCAGCTGCAGGGCAGCAGTGAGGACACAGATTGCATCAGCTTGGGATCCTGCTGAACCACAAAAGGCCAGACATATAACTGGATAAAATAACATGGCTCTTGAGAAGGTGGAGAGCCTGGGATCAGGGAGCCATGACATAAGACAAAACTTATTTCCCCAGGGCCATACCTGCTAAATACTTTGTTGCTAAATACAACAGGAACATCATATATCACAATATAACAAGAATCTAGGGACCAAAGTACCACTGAAAAGAGAGACTTCATAGTTCAGAGACATTAAATTCTTTCCATCACTCATTTTCCTGAAAAAAAAAGACATTATTAATTTCATACTGAATGATGTTTTAAAGTTTTACTCTACTCTGGGATTAAGCTGCAACCCACAGGGATAAACTCCTTAATTCTCTAAAATTAATTTATTTTCACATCTATCATCAACAGTTTGTTAAAATCTCAGCATCGTTACAGCAATAAGCAGCTCCTAAAGTTTCAACTACAAGCTCATAAAATTGTGATTACTCCTATAACCATGCCATCTGGTAGCTAGGTTATAGCTACCTCTAAAACTCTTATTGGAAACTGGCTCATAATTTTAGTTTCTTTTTGTTCTGATAACTTGTTATACTGTTATTTTTCATGTTCATTTATAATGAATACTTTGCTTTTTGTTAATAGCAGGTAGTATTCTTTTTATTTTATTAATTTTTATTGTGCTCTACATTTTTCTCTGCTTTCCTCCCTGACTCTCCCCTCCCCTTAAAATCTCTCCCAATGTCCCCATGCTCCAAATTTACTCAGAATATCTTGTCTTTTATTACTTCCCATGTAGATTAGATCTATGTATGTCTCTCTTAGGGTCCTCACTGTTGTCTAGGTTCTCTGGTATTGTGATTTGTAGGCTGGTTTTCTTTGCTTTATGTTTAAAAACCACTTATGAGTGAGTACATGTGATAATTATCTTTCTGGGCTTGGGTTACCTCAATCAAAATGATGTTTTCCAGCTCCATCTATTTTCCTGCAAAATTCAAGATGTTGTTATTTTTTCTGCTGTGTATACTCCATTGTTTAAATGTACCACATTTTCCTTATCCATTCTTCGGCCGAAGGACGTTTAGGTTGTTTCCAGGTTCTGGCTATGACAAACAATGCTGCTATGAACACAGTTGAACACATGTCCTTGTGGCACGATTGAGCATCTTTTGAGTATATCCCAAAAGTGGTATTACTGGATCTTGAGGAAGGATGTTTCCTAATTTTCTGAGAAATCACCTCACTGACATCCAAAGGGGCTGTAACAGCTTGCAATCACCAGCAATGCAGGAGTGTTCTTTCCCCTGCAACCTCTCCAGCATAAGTTGTCATCAGTGTTTTTTATCTTGGCCATTCTTGCAGTTGTAAGATGGAATCTCAGAGTTGTTTTGATTTAAGTGTCTTTCAGCCATTTTAAATTCCTCTGTTGAGAGTTCTCTATTTAAGTCTGTAATCCTTTTTTTTTTTAATTGGATTATTTATGCTTTTGGTGACCAATTCCTTGTGCTCTTTATATACTTTGGAGAACAGACCTTTGCCTGATGTGAGTTTGGTGAAGATCTTTTCCCATTATTTAGGCTAAGTAGTGCATATTATAATTTATATAAATTAACAGGCATTTTCATGGGTTGTTCATATCAGGTTTCCGCCTCCACTGCCCTCCCTACCCACTTTCCCCTTCTTCTTGTTCCCTCCTGGTTTATAACAGCATCTCTTTGAAGGCATCCATATTACCTGTATGCCATTCCTCTCTCCTTCACACATCTCTTAATATCTCATGCCCTTTCTAGATTCATAACACACATACTCACACACACATACAAACACACACTCTCTCACACATACACACACACATCTAATTTCTGTATATGAGAGAAAGTTTATGGTGTTGGCCTTTCTAAGTCTGACTTGTTTCATTTAACATAATTTCTAGTTATGTCCATTTTCTTGTAGGTGTCATAATTTTATTTTTCTTTATATGTGAACAAAATTCCATCAGTTGTTAACTAATATCTTTCATCTTTGCCTAAATATCTTCTATTTCAGCACTATCCCATGATGCACTGAGTGTGTCTTTCTACATACTCTGTGGAAGAACTTGATATCCACTATGGGTCTCTTATCTCACTCTACATACTGTTTGGAGTATTCCAATCATGGTAGAAACACATTGTTTATAGATGGCACTGTATATAACATTCATAACATCTTAAAAGAGGACCAAAGAGACTGAGAGGATAGATATGATTGGTTTCTTATAGCAAAAGTAGGTAAGTACCACGATGCTGAAAACTGAGAGTCTGAGATGACTCACTGGCTCGTCGCCATCCAATCTCTTCCCCAGGTCACTCAGTGGATGCCTCTAATCTTCTATTTTGCCAGCATCCCAGTGATTTAATATAAATAGGAAATTTTATATCTGTGTGAAAATAAGAATGCATAAAATATTCATCTCATGTCAGGTAATATAGTCATAAAATCAATTTGGACTAACTTTTTTCTAAATTATACAAGTTTAGTTTTTGTTTTCTTTCTGAGATTATAATTGCATCATTTCTACTTCCATTTTCTTCCTCCAAAACCTTCTGTGTACCCCTCATCCTGCTCTATTTTAAATTCTGTCTCTTTTCCTTTAATTATTGTAACACATACACACACACATGCAGACATGTATCTATATGTGTGCGTGTGATGTATGTATGTATTTCCTAAATGTATAAATATAACCTGCAGTATGTATAATGTCACTTGTAGCTATGATTTCAGGGCTTTAGTACAGGATAATCAATTAGTGTGTTCATCCTTGGAGTAGACTATTTTTCTTTTCCTCAGCTTTCTTTATTTGCCCATATATCTTGGTCTAAGGTTGAAGCCTGTGAACTTTCTTTCACTGATGTTAGCATGTTTACTGATGTCATCCTTTTCCAGGTCACATGAACGTGCAGGCATAACTGATACATTTAAAACACAACTTCTTCACCTAAGGTTCAGTGATCCTATTGGAAAATTGTTGGGACTAAAAGATCAGGCAGTTTCCTGTGAGACTGTGTCAGAAACTCTACCCTCAAAGCACAGAGACTCATCAACATGGGAGTCTAAAGATGATCTGAACAAAGAATCCAAATTGTTT
This sequence comes from Myodes glareolus, assembly GCF_982192425.1. Classification (NCBI taxonomy): domain Eukaryota; kingdom Metazoa; phylum Chordata; class Mammalia; order Rodentia; family Cricetidae; genus Myodes; species Myodes glareolus. Next base: position 191,225 of record NC_142038.1, read on the forward strand.
TAAATCCTGTTAACACATTCAAAACCAACCTTAGAGAAAATATTTGTGGAGGCCAGGCAGTCTGGAGTCCTACAGGACACTGAAGTTAAGACTCTTGGTGGATGACTCTGGCCAGAAAAGGCCCCATTCAACTGCAAGAGGCTGAAAAGATGGGCGCCCCAGATGAACATGCAGAAAGCAGCACCTGAGGAAAGATGGACTGAGAAATCATGAGTGGTTACGTGTTCTGAAGTTTTTGTCCTGCCTAGCTCCCACAGTCATTAAGTACCAAAGAAACACAGAGGTCTACATTAGTTATAAACTGATTGGCCTATTAGCTCAGTCTTTTTATTAATTAATTCTTATATCTTATATTAGCCCATTTTTCTTCATTTAAGGTAAATTAACAAAATGTATGTGATGAAGTTTAATGCAGTTTTTAGTAAAATCCTGACATTATCCTCACTGGAAAATGTTTTATTCACTCAAGCTGTTAATTAAACAACAACATGCCTGGTATACTAATCATTCAGAATATAAAGGATAAAATAACACATTCCCAGTCACAGGGGGTCTATTCAATCATCTTGCTTCTGTGCTCTATAATATATAAAAAAAGCTTTGAGGAAAATGCAGGCCATTTTTAATATGAATTTACAGCTGTTGTTTCAGTCACGACATTTAGGAAACATCTCTCTGAGGGAGCGACCTTAAACGTACAAGGTAAAAGCAGGATTGTCCTGTCATGTTCTGTAATTGCTTGTCGTAAAAGTAGTAGAAGCAGAAATGGTCAGTGTGTCAAGCAGTGCATTCTGTTTCTCAGTAGCAGAACAACAAAACGCAGTGCTGAGACAGGAACCAGGTACCACAAGCAGAGACTACAACTGCACCCATATATTTCATATATACAAAATATACAATAATTAAGCTCCATACTCAATATATAAAAAATAAAATGTCAGAAAAATTCATTATGTAAAAGCAATCATCTAAAATAAGCTATGACATATGAATTTGTTAATAAAAGCAAGAAACAGAGAAATGAATGATAAAATATACATACAATTAAAAGCCAATTCCTGTGGTGTTTGCAGAACTTTCAGAACATATTTTCTTCTTCATAAATTTAGTATATTTGAATACATACTAAAATATATTATGTTTTCTTAGGACCTTGTTTAAAGAATTAAGATAAAAGCATGTACATATGTTCACTTCATTATTTAGATATACATAAATATAGGTATTACTAACCATACTTAATATTTTAGATATTTAAGGCACTTTTCACTCATTGTTTTTGCAATTTTGAACTTTGTTCCGATGTTAGTTTATTTCAGTAAAAAATAAATTCAGTGTTTGTATTATCTTTATGCTGAAAGTGAATTCTGTGAACAGTCTCAGAGTGACTTCATTTCTGTTTTATGAAATATATGTCCCAAGTAGTGAATTTCAACCTGAATGCTTTAACAAGTTGTCATCTCACTGTCTTCTAGATTTGTTTCAGGTGATAATTAGCAATTATTTGAATCCTATCTCTTTTGCACATATTTCTTCTAGACTGTTTTCAAGATTTTTTATTTTCCTATAGTTTTCAAAATTTAAAATTTGTTATGCCTAAATGTGCCTCTCATCATGTTCATCCTGTTTGAAAGTTATGGTTATTTATTATTCATGGATCTGTAATTTTTTTCAAATTAAAGAAATACTCTGACAATTTTCTCTCTCTGTCTTTCTCTCTCTGTTTGTCTCTGTCTCTGTCTGTGTCTGTGTCTCTGCCTCTCTCTCCTTTCTTTTCCCCTCCCTACCTCCCCTCCTCTCATCTCCTTACAGTATGCTTTGATTTATTTATCATTAAATAGGTTAGTATTTTCTTTCTCATTCACTGAGTCTCTGTTCATAAGACTAGCTGCTTCTGACGATCTGGTCTTTTACTTTCCATCCCCATTTGTCTGTTTAAAATAACTGATGAACATTCATTTTATACATAATATGTTTCTTCTTGAGTCTATTTTGTACTTTTTGCTACTCTATCATTTTTATTTATATATTTTCTTTATTATTTTACCATTTATATCCTTGTACTTATCTATAATAAGTTGTTCAGTATCTTTTATCACCAATTCTGTTATCTGTATCACATCACCGCTATTTACAATCAATCTTATTTTCCCAATGAAGCTTCTTTATAACTATAGTATTTTTGATACTATACTGAACATTAAACAGGGTCTGTATTTTAAAAGCAATGTTCTGCTTTCTCCTTTTGGTTGTTGGTTGATACTGTTCTGGTGAGCAATTCATACAGCAATGGGGCTTATTTATCCTTCAATATCCTTTTTATACATTTACAGGAATTGTCTCCTGTAGCCCCCACTTTAATCTTCATCTCTGTGAGTTCCTAATTGTGCCCTTTGTCTTCCTTGCTGATCCCCGCTGTTTCGAAACTGTGTTTGCCCTCCACTCTCTGCTCCTCCCTTGGCTTCCTGTTAGATTTCTTTCATTTATTTATTTATTTATTTATTTAGAATTTCCACCTCCTCCCTGCCTCTCTTTTCCCTCCCCCTCCCCTCCTCCCCCTCCCCACCTCCCCCTTCCTCTCTAATCATAAGAGCAGTCAGGGTTCCCTGCCCCGCGGGAAGTCCAAGGTCCTCCCACCTCCATCCAGGTCTAGGAAGGTGAGCATCCAAACAAACCAGGCTCCCACAAAGTCAGTCCATGCAGTAGAATCAAAACCCAGTGCTATTGTCCTTGTCTTCTCAGTCAGCCTTCATTGCCAGCCACATTCAGAGTGTCCATTTTGATCACATGCTCCATCAGTCTCAGTCCAGCGGGCCTTGGTGAGCTTCCATTAGATCAGTCCCACCGTCTGTCTCAGTGGGTGGACGCATCCCTCGTGGTCCTGACTTCCCTGCTAATGTTCTCCCTACGCTAAATCTTGTGTTGTGATTCTCAGAATTCCTACAGCTTTGTTTACAGCCAAACACTCAGAAATATTTGCATTTTTTCAGACATTTTTCTCTCTATTCTCATATCTTTTCTGTTTTTCTTTACTAAATATTTCAACTCTTCCACCCACTAACTCGGGCCATCCCCCATAGCTTCAGTGACTCTGTGATCTAATTGGATTTCACCTCTGTGGAGAATCCAAATACTAGTGACAATGTGGACTGTGTGAGACTGATAGTGTTTCCTTATGTTGGGAGTGACTTCTGCATTTTCTATGTTAATCATATGTCAGTGTCCCCTTATGTGCTCTAAATAGTGTTTACTTTGCTGCAGAAGGAAGGGCTGGGATGGTTTCAATTACTTTATTATGGCTATAGATCTTGATTGCATAATTTCTTTCTTCATTCTATTTCCATAAGTAAATTAGATTTCCAAAATAAACACTGATATATCTAATGCAATGGAAAGCATGCAGTTAATTCCTGTTTTTACATGTATTTTGAGAAAATTATACACATAAGAGTTCAAGTCAAAAATCCCTAATACCAGGTTTGAGAAGTGGCTCTGTGGTTGTGAGTGTTCACTGCTCTTGAATGGAATCTTGATTTGGTGTCCAGCAGGCACAGTATCTGACTGTAGCTCCAGTTCAAAAGGATCTGACATTCTCCTCAGGACTCTGCAGGCACCGACATGTGTTGGCACTCACAAACACATTCACATAAATCCTTAAAAATAATTCACAATGTTCAAGTAAATCATGAAGATGTGAAACTTTTTTAATAAATAAATTTAAAGCAGGTGTACAAATTGTAGAAACAGCTCACTCTATTTTCAATTGAAGTTTTGCTGCAAATGGTACCAACAGAGAAGAAGATACAGTTTATACACTTTAAAATTAGTGTGAAAAATGCTTAATCGGATGAGTGTGGTGATGACATATGTCCACAGTCCCACACTCAGAGGCAGATATATAGAGATTGTGAATTCAGTTTCAACTGAGATACAGCATGTATGATACCTTGTCTTTTACAAGCAAAGAAGGAGAGAGTTCAATGTCATTCACCACTGGAACTGCTATGGAATGTCTGTTAATTTAAAAAGAAATTTAAGACATAAAGATACATGCACCAAAGAATATTTTAAGTCTTATTCTATACAGAGAAAATTAATTCAAATGTTCCTTTTTTACTAGTTGAAATCTCAAGAGAAACAAAATTAGTAGATCTATCCCTGTGAAAAGAATAAAATAGAGAGCTTCAATGCATAGCAATTCTACTCATGACAAAATAATGTCTTTTTTCATAGCTTAAAAGATGTAATCTAGCCTTAAATGATATTCTTACTTTAAAAATGATAAAAGCATGCAACATTGTCTGGAAATTATATATATTTTTAGTACTGACTGCATTAGTGGAAAATGAGATAAATCATAGTGATAAAAGACTATCATCATAAAGTATTCCAATCTATCATCTTAAATAGATTCTCTGTTAATCATCTACTTGAATCATAATACTCAAGGGATCATAATTTATTACAATAACTCGAACTAAAAATAAACATCAATAAATGCAGTATGTTTGTATGATGGTACACAACAGGACTGCAAACTGCTATTCATCTTCCACAGTAATCCCAGTGTGTGCAGCTAACAGCACTCAATGCAGAGCACACATCCAAAGGACAAGTTATCACACTGCAGCAGCTGTGCTGTTTCTCAAAATAAATTGGCCAAGTGCTAAGCTAAAATCAAATCCCCATGGCAACACAGATATAGCCTTAATCATAAAATATACAGGTACATTTCAAGTCAATATTACACAATTAAATTTCATAACTTGGATAATCTACAGAAAGAATATAACCCTTTGAGACTACCAAGATTTCACAATTTTGATTAAAAAAAAATCAAAAAAAAAACTTACTCACTGACCATTTTATAACGTAGTTTCCAGAGTTCTGATACCGTTTTTTCCAGTGAGAATACAATGTGGGGCTGGGGAGGAGGTCAGAAAGAGGCGTGCTAGTCTTCTCAATAAATACAATTCTACTTTAAGGATTAATTTTAAGCTTTCTTTTATATACATAGACTTCATTTAAGTAGTCTTTTTACCACAGAAATGAATTATTTGCTATAAAACAAATAACATGTTTAAAAATAATTTCATTATAAGAAAAATAAACAAGTTAAATAAACTAAGTATATTAGCATAGTAGTCAATTATTAAGCGAGAGATTTGGACTTTTATTTACTAAGTAACTACTTTATCCTTCCACTAAAACTCTAATTAACCCAATTAAAAAATGGGATACTAAACTAAACAAAGAATTCTCAACAGAAGAAATTCAAATGGCCAAAATACACTTAAGGTCATGCTCAATCTCCTTAGCAATCAGGGAAATGCAAATCAAAACAACTTTGAGATACCATCTGACACCTGTCAGAATAGATAAACTCAAAAACACCAATGATAGCCTATGCTGGAGAGGATGTGGAATGAGGGGAACACTCATCCATTGTTGGTGGGAATGCAAACTTGTGCAGCCACTGTGGAAATCAGTGTGGCGTCAGAACCCAGCAATTCCACTCTTGGGAATATACCCAAGAGATGCCCAATCATACTACAAAAGCATTTGTTCAACTATGTTCATAGCAGCACTATTTGTAATAGCCAGAACCTGGAAACAGCCTAGGTGCCCCTCAATAGAAGAATGGTTAAAGAAGGTGTGGAACATATACACTTTAGAGTTTTACTCAGCGGTAAGAAAAACATTTTAAAATAGCTTCAGGAAGTCCATGGACTGAGTAGACCCCTCCTTCCCAAGAGTAAGAAAAAAGAAGATGACCGAAAGTCACTCCTAAGTCAAGCTGCAAAGAAGACTCAAAACTACACCAGCTGTCTGGAAGAAGCAGAAAACAGATAAACTGTGCCTGGAAGAGTTTAAAACTACCCAAGACATTAAACCTGCACAATGTGCTTTGGATTCCAAATTTTTATGAGCTGTCACCTACACTGGAATGGCCCCTGGTAGTGCAACTCTTGTTTAATAATTCTGTTTCTGTAAGTAACAATAAAACTCATTAGTTCACCAAGTTCTACTTCGGCTGTATTAGTACTTTGAAATGTTTTGGGTTTCCACTCTAGATGAGCAGACTTGTATGTTGTGTCTCCTCAGAAAAAGGATTACCACATAACACTACATAACAGGATCAGAAAGATAAAAGAGACTCTTGAGTTCAAGGCACTCATCTTCATATGATCAGGATGGCCAGTACTTCAAAAACCATTTCTGAAATTATATATGCTAGTCAGAGTGATCTAAAGAAATTGAACTGATAGAATAAATATATGTATATTAATTGGCCATTTATTAGAGTGATTGTGGGGCTGTCTCACAATGGAAAGGCCAAGAATATGGTAGTTTTTCAGTCCATAATATTTGATGTCTCAGCAGTCCCAATATGGTACTGGAACCCAAGTGCATTTCTAGAGAGGTACCAGTCTTTTGTCTATCCCAGAATCCTGAAGACATAGCTTCCAATACTTGTATCTGAATGCACAGTAACAGTACAGATGAACATGCCTGATAGATTGAGGGCAAGAGGACTAAATGCAAAACTTTCCTTCTTCCATGTTCATTTATTGGGACTGCCACTCGAAGGAGTGGTCCAAATTTAGAAAGGGTCTTCCTTCCTCCAATTATCATAAAAATGCCCCCAGGGTGTGCTTTGCTGTTTTTTTTTAAATTTATTTATTTATTTATTAAAAATTTCCACCTCCTTCCCACCTCCCTTTTCCCTTCCCCTCCCTACCTCCCCTTCCCTCTTTAGTCCTAAGAGCAGTCAGGTTTCCATGCCCCGTGGGAAGTCCAAGGTCTTCCCCCCTCCGTCCAGGTCTATAAAGGTGAGCATCTAAACAAACCAGGTTCCCACAAAGTCAGTCCATGCAGTAGAATCAAAACCCAGTGCCATTGTCCTTGTCTTCTCAGTCAGCCTTCATTGCCAACCACATTCAGAGCGTCCAGTTTGATCACATGTTCCATCACTCCCAGTCCAGCTGGCCTTGGTGAGCTCTCATTAGATCAGTCCCACTGTCTCAGTGGGTGGACGCACCCCTCACGGTCCTGACTTCCTTGCTCACGTTCTCCTTCCTTCTGCTTCTCATTTGGACCTTGGGAGCTAAGTCCAGTGCTCCAATGTGGGTTTCTGTCTCTCTTTTTATTTTAGTTGATACGACATATAGACAAGTTAACACCTAACTTGAGTGATCACACTGCACATAACTAATATATGTCAAGAAGAACTTTGGTCAAGTGATAGCTGTATGCTGAATAATCTAGCCAAAATGTTAAGGTCAAGTATGATTATTTGTGGTATATAATAAAAAATACATACAACAAGAAAGGGCTGGTACTTAAAAATTTCAGAAAAACATGTTAAAGATGTAACAACACAATAGAAGAAGTTACCTGTTAAAATAATATGAGAAATTATTTACCAAAATTATGAATTTCCATTTTGTTGGTGGCAAGAAAAGTTGATAAATTTTCACATTAATACCATTTGTAAAAGTCTTGCAAATCATACTAATCTTTAATAAAGAATCATATAGATTTTGAAGTATGCTATATATACTTACCATGGTAATACTTTATTACATGTTTATTTCATGTAGTTTCAGTTTCAAAAAACTTTCAAATAAATTAATTTGACAATTCATACCAGTGATGGCTATTTTATTATTTACCTTATTTTTGCATTTTTCTGATGATATTCAGAAATAATTTGTCATTTTCATTATTGGTGGATTTTCATCATATATGGTGTTGGGCTTCATCAGAACAATGTGCTTAAAGCATAACATGCCTTTGACCATATTCATTGTCCACTATCTCCATTTTTCCCTTTCCAAATTGCACCCTGTGGGTTTCTAATTTCCTCAGCTTTCACATCATATATGTGTGGCATACACGCACACATTTGTATACTTGGCTTTAAAAATTTATAGAAAGTTGAGATTCATGTATGAGAGAAAACATGATACTTGTATTTCTCAGCCTTTCTTATTTTACTTAATATAAAGATTTTCCTTGTATCCATCTTCTTACAAATGGCATAATTTCATTATGGCTTTCAGAGTCTCTATCAAAAATACAGGTGTTATTCTAATGGCCCTGCTTTTGATTAGAGTTTATCTTCAATTTCAACATTTCATATTCATTTTTAGTTCTGTTCATTAAATGTTTTTAAAGCATCATGGGAAATTTCTTGTCTGTTTCAAGTGTATCTGGTGTTCTATATGCTTCTTGTACCTTAATTAATCACCTACTTTAGATTGGAGAAATTTTTTTCTTTGATTTTATTAAAAATATTTTATGTGCCTTTGAATTGTTTCTTCTCATCAATTTATATCTATTATTCATAGATTTTTGTCTTTTTACAGTGTTCCAAATTTCTCTATGCTTTTTGCCTGAAGATTTTTAGACTCAACATTTTCTTAGCCTGAGCTATCTATTTCTTCTTCTGTGTTTTTAAGATTTAATATCATCTTCCATGTATGTAATCTTTTGATGAGTCTTACAATTGATGTTTTTATTGAAATCTTTAGTTTTTCATAATTAGATTTATTTCATTTAAGATTTAGTGAAGCTATCTCTTTGTTAAATTTTACTTTCATGTCTAGAAATGTTTTCATTATGTTATTCAAACTGTGTTTTTTTCATGGTCTTCCTCGGGGCCTTTTTTCTATCATCTTTAATTCTTTAAACATATTCATAATTTCTATTTTGAAATCTTTGTTTTGTGCATCAACCGTATTGTTTTTCTTTGGTCTACTTAAGTAGAGTTACTAGTTTCTGGAGGATGAACCTTTTTGTATTTTGTTTGTGCTTTTTACTGAGATCTAAGTATCCGGAATTCTGACATGTGAAGTGATTTTTTTTAGTATAGATTTTGCCTCATCTGTGGTAGGTGGGTATTTCATTCTTCATTTGATGTTTCTCATGCTGAATCACAGTTAAATGCAGTGATTGTGGAATCCATGGTAGAGATTTTTTTCTGTAAGGCAGTTGATATTTCAAAGTGATGGAGATGAGCTAGTAAGAAAGGCCAAAATTGGTGGTGGGAAAGAAAGAGTGGTATATTGGATCCACATCAAAAGGTAAAGTTCCCAGGAGACAAAGATGGGCTGGCAGGTGAGGTTCTTGCTATTATTCTGTACCAGGCCTGGAAGTAAATCTGGAGAGAATGGAATGGAGGATGACAGCATAATATAGTTTGACTACTGAATCTCAGTCTAGTATGGCTAATGGTAGAGTATCTGTAGATGTCACAAGGAATGAAGATGGGCTAAAATGAAAGTCTTAAAGCGATTGCAGGATAGAACTAGGTGGATCCTAGGTTTGCATCAAAGGCAGAGTCCCAAGGTATTAGAGATAGGGTGGGAAGAATATCTCTTATGGGCAGACCACATTAGGACTAAGTGTATGTCTGAAGAGATGGAAATGGAGGAGGCAGAAAGGATAGTAAATGTTACCTACATGAGGCCCAGTCTGGTGGTTCCTGGTAGATAATGTTTCTGTGGATTGATAACAACAATCGAAAACAGTCTAGAAGGAAAGGCAGAAATGGTTTTTTCCTACCTCTTGTTCCAACTCTCAAGACCTGGTCATCTGATATTAGAACATTGCTGAGAATTCTTAAAACTTACCTATACATTTTCAGTGTACATATTTACCACATTAACATGGGCTACATTACAATAGAGTTGAAATTTTATTTAAATAATCTTACTAGACTAGAAGTACATCTTGGTGACTAAACTCTCAGCCCATGAACTGAGGATACCAGGCATGACCACACACTTATGGAAAGGATCATAGTAAAAATACAGTAATACTCAGTTAAAATTATTGTTTCTTCTACTCCAAGAACTTTGCAAATATAACAAGACCTTATACTTGAGATATTCATATTAAGCAACTTTAATTCTATCTCAGAAACACCAAGATTGCATATTAACCTTATTTCTCCCATCTCAATAATCAGATGTTGTAGGCAGAGGCTACTTGCTCATTCCTGGATGCCCAGACCTGAAATAATCACATAGAAACTGTATTAATTACAATAGTGTTTGGCCAGTAGTTTATTTCTAGCTATTTTCTACATCTTAAATTAACCCATTTCTATTATTTTATATTTTACCATGAGACTTGTGGTTTACTGTTACCAGCATACGGGTCTTTTTCCTCTGGCAGCTATATGGCCTCACTCTGACTCTGCCTTCTTTCTACTCTATCTACTTGGAATTCTCACCTTTCTCAATTTTGCCCTGTTGTAGGCCAAAGCATCTTTATTCATTAACCAATGGTATTCACAGCATACAGAGAATTCCACATCAACATGTTATTGATACATATAATTATATGTGTGCCGATAACATAAAAGTAGACATGAAACTGCTTGAGAAACAAAATGGACTAATAAGAAGAGTAAATTGAGGAGGGGAATGGTAATGGAACATGCTATTAGATAATTTCATAAAATGGCTGTATGTAAACTTATATAATAAGAGAAAAACAAACAAACAAACAAATGCAAAATAAAAAGCAGAAACAATGACAGCAAGGTGTGTACAGAGACAACAGTTACTAAGGGTAGAAATGGAAAGGAGACAAGCAGAATAAAACTGAGGATTAATATTGTAATAACACACAAAATTAGAAAGAAGAAATATAAACAGAATATTGAAACAATAAAGGAGTTTAACAAGGATAGAAGAAAAGTGAAATAGTAAAAAACACAGTCATTCAACCAGTAGTAGTGCCAGCGGGACAAATCTAGTCCAAGTTGAAATTAGGTACTAAATAAGTATAAAAGTCATGGAAAGAGAACTAGAAATGTGTGTAAATGCTGAATTTGTTTCCTCACCTGGTACAGAAATAGGGCCTATGTCTCTTTACTTCTGCAGGATCATACTGTGGATGTTGGTTATGCCCTATTATGTCTATTGGTGGTTTGATGAATATGGATGCCTTTGTGAAGTCCCCATGGGACTGGTAAACAGATGCCACCCCTGCTTATGTTTGAGTCTTTACCCATGGTTAGTGTTTGAGTTTGGCATTTGCCTCTATTTAGCATGTTCAGAACTATGATTCTATGGATCCTTTTGCTTTATAGAACCATGATTTATATAAGATATGAATTTTGCCCTCATCAGCAGCTACCTATACTAAACTCATTATCATCTCCTGATTTAGGATCTGTGGAAATACACCATAAAACCATGTGGTATTCAGAAACCTACTCTCTCAATGGTCAGGAAATGGATTAAATGTTTCAAAAGTAATATATAGGTAAAAAGAATGAGGAACACTCTAATGAATTCTTTGCTAATGTTTGAGTTTATTGTGTGATGTTCAGTCTAATTTGGGGCATAAAGAAACAAAGCTTTCATTTATAGATTAGCTGATGGCATTACTCACAGGAGAAATTTGACATCTAAATTTTATGTCCATGACCTATAATGGGAAAGAAATATTGTTTTATTTTAAAAGAACCATTTTAAATTGTACAAATAAAAGGATAGGAATAATTTATACTGAATGTTTTCCACAAGTTTCAAAGGAACAAATATTAGATGTTTACCTCTTGCCCTCCAGGAATTTTTTTAATGTTAACATGGTTCACACTTTTTCAAGGTAATTGTCATCTTGTGAAAAAGTCTAAGAATTGTGTTGGAATTTTCAGTCTGTAGTTGAAAAACAAATGACCCATGATTATATTACCTGGAAGCAGGGACACCGCACTTGGGAAATATTCTACAGGGCCCATAGAATATGTAAAATTGTTATATATGACAGTCACAGTGTTGCTCACAATAGCAGTGAATGTGTGTCATTATGTTTATGAGTGATTTTTTCCCTACAAGTGTGTGGGCCAGTTTATTTTGTGCTTACTGCAGCTATATTTGCATGCTGTATTAATGTTCAGATAAAGTGCATTATAATGGCTAAGTCAAGATATGATCAATAAGTACAGCATCAAGATTCATTTATCACTTTGGCAGCAAGAACAGTCTTATGGCTAGATGAAACTCAGCAGAAGTATAAAACTTACTGAAATTGATTTGAAATTTATCTTCTTTGATTAGGGAGCTTACTCTGTTGATTGTCCTGTGGCACTGTTTCCAATGGCTAGTGATGTTGGGAACAGAAAAGCATTTGGAGTACCTTTAGAATTTATGTAGAATTACCTCACAGAACAACAAAATATCTCTATAGCTCTAGATTTCATTTGTTTTTATTTTAAATGAAGTAATGAGACCATCATGCATTCTAATAGAGTTTAAACTGACCACAACAAAAAAGCAAGGAAATGAGTGGGGTACCCATCTACCAGCTTTTGCATCTTTTGTAGTGACTTCATGTAGCAGATTAGATTGTTTTTTAAAGCAAACCTCTATCCTGCCACTGCCTAGCTCAGTAATAAACTGACAATTTATCCCCTGAAACATAACTAAATCTTCATGAAATTGTCAACATTATTGGCTTCTTCTTCAGTCCCCCTTTAACTTTGATTGTATTCTTTTACTTCTTTAGCTCATTTTGAGAATGTCAGTGTGGTGTGTTGTCTGATATCTGTACAGAACTTGGTTCTATTATAGGATTTTTGCATATTTTTACATTGCTCTACTCCTTGTATACCACCTTTCCACAATTTGGAGAAATTCAGGCGTCTAGATTTTTAAACTTTCCTATTAGGTTCACCATCAAACAGCACTTGTTTTTCACAGTTTTACTCTACAAACATCAATCAAAAGAAAACTATAGTAACTATAGTGAGTGATAATGAACTGCATTTTAAATACAAAATAATAATTACAATAACAAGATCATTATTATTATAAAGGTCAATTAGTCAAATGACAAGACAATTTTATAAATGTAAACAAATAATTAAAAAACTAAAATTTATAAAAAAAAAAAACAACTACATGACCTAGAAAGAAAAAAATCCGGAGTGGATAAAACATCCCCCTTTTATAATTTTAAAATCAAAGGCACAGATAAACAATATTACTAGAGGTGACCTCACAAAACTAAAAATGAAATTATCACTAACTTTCTTTTAGTTCATGATCAGTTTACTCCAGGGACTCAGTTACTGATGTGGTAAATTCCTCTGTTTATGTGTTGTTTTTATTTGTTAATGAATAAAGAAGCTGTTTTGAGCCAATAACTTAGCAGAATTGTCAGGGTCCGTGGCCCCAACATAGAAACTATTTTTTGCTAACTCTACCGGTATGGCACGAGAAATAATGAGGCACAGTTCACGCAGCCATGTCGGAAGGGCATCTCAGGGAAGTCTTTCTGCGTATGTGTTGCTTTTATTCGTTAATGAATAAAGAAGCTGGTTTGGGCCAATGTCTTAACAGAATATAGCCAGGCTAGAAGAACTATATATAGAGAGATTAGGCAGAGTCAGTGAGGTGCCCTGGAGCTGCCAGAGGAGAAAGATGCAAGCTGCTAGCTGGAACCTTGCCAGTTGGCCACAAACGTCATGGTAAATATAGATTATTAGAAATTGGTTAACCAAAGATATAAGAGTTAGCTAGCAATATACTTAAGTGATTGACCAAGCAGTGAATTAAATAATATAGTTTCTCTGTCATAATTTTCAGGTGTCTGTGTGACCAGGAAAGGAACAAGTGGCCTCCAACAACAAGTTAGTCACTTCTCTCATGCCCAAATATCCAACAAAAGCATTTTTTTCAATTAAAAATAAAAAAAGGGAAGAAGAGGGGATGGAGAGGGAGGAGGGGAGGGAGTGGGGGGAGTGGGAGGGAGTTGGGAGGAGGGGCGGAAATGGAGACTTTTGTATTTTAATAAACTTTGAGAAAAAAAAAGGGAAGAAGAGCTTACTTTAACTGAAAAGAAAGTACAATCCATTGTGTCAAAGACAAGAAGGTAGGTGTCTGATAACACTGTGTTTACAGTCAGGAAGTAGAGAATGAACAGGAAGTAGTACCGTGCTCCCAAACATCAAGTCCTGTTCTCATTGACTAGCTCCCTTTAGCAAAGCACTGCCTCTTAAATATTTGGCAACCCCCCCAAAGTATTGCTACTAACTGCAAAGCAAGGTTCAAACTTACCAGCCTTTGTCAGGCTGCTGTAATTTGTCTTCCAAACCCAGTATAATATCTCTAATTAAATTTAAAAGGATCATAGTATAGAAAATGGCATGCTACCATGCAGGACTGTATGTGTGTGTGTGTGTGTGTGTGTATGTGTATGTGTGTGTATGTGTGAGTGCGTGTGCATGTCTGTATTCTCTCTGTGTTAACCAAGTAAAATAAGATACCAGAAAAATTAATCAATACATAGGATTTAAAATACATTGGTTTTTTTTTATACCATTAAAACACAAATATCAAAACTTTTGAATGTTGGGAAGGCAAGCTAATCGGGAAGCTTATAGTACTGAAACTGTATCTCTAGGATGGGGTGATATATTTGCAAAGAAATTTCTTTGAAACAGAAAGTGCACGATTAATTTAGCTTGTTAATGACAATCACCATGGTGATGATGGTGCGTATGATGAGGGAACAGTTCTGTGCAGAATTCACTCCTGACCGGATATGCCTGACATCTGCCTCTAGTGATGTGCAAACAACTCTTTTGCTCCAGTTACTGTTAGGAATGCCAAACCTTAAGAAAGGACACGTTTTAAAAGTTACTGATACAGGACACTTTTAGTTTCACAGCTAAACACCAGGCATTTTATCCCGATGTTAAACCTCAAGGAAGAAAATGGCTGGCTGCCTCATAATTCAAAATCTTTCCTCTGGCATTAGTTTGTCATAATAAGAAACAAGGGGCTATAGGTGACATCTGTGAACTATTGTCCTCAGAGAAAGCAAACGTGGCAACCAGAACTGATTGAAAGTCACTACTAAAGATTCTGATAGAAATAGAATAGGGTTTTTGTTTGTTTGTTTGTTTTTATTTATTTATTAAAAATTTCCACCTCCTCCCCTCTTCCCTTTCCCTCCCCCTCCCCAACTCCCCCTCCCTCTCTAAGAACAGTCAGGGTTCCCTGCCCCGCGGGAAGTCCAAGGTCCTCCCACCTCCATCCAGCTCTATAAAGGTGAGCATCCAAACAAACCAGGCTCCCACAGAGTCAGTCCATGCAGTAGAATCAAAACCCAGTGCCCACGTTCAGAGTGTCCATTTTGATCACATGCTCCATGACTCCCAGTCCAACTGGCCTTGGTGAGCTCCCATTAGATCAGTCCCACCGTCTCAGTGGGTGGACGCACCCCTTGTGGTTTTGACTTCCTTGCTCATGTTATCCCTCCTTCTGCTCCTCATTTGGACATTGGGAGCTAAGTCCAGTGCTCCAATGTGGGTCTCTGTCTCTATCTCCATCCATCCCCAGATGAAGGTTCATATTCTTCTTTTTGTGTCTGGGTAACCTCACTCAGTAATGCGTTTTCTATTTCCATCCATTTGCATGCAAAATTCAAGATGTCACAGTTTTTTACCTCTGAGTAAAACTCCAATATGTATATGTTCCACACCATCTTTAACCATTCTTCTATTGAGGGGCACCTAGGTTGTTTCCAGGTTCTGGTTATTACAAATAGTGCTGCTATGAACATAGTTGAACAAATACTTTCGTAGTATGATAGGGCATCTTTTGGGTATACTCCCAAGAGTGGAATTGCTGGGTCCTGAGGGAGGTTGACTCTCAGTTTCCTGGGAAACCGCCACACTTATTTCCACAGTGGCTGCACAAGTTTGCATTCCCATCAACAATGGATGATTGTTTCCTGGGAAACCACCACACTGATTTCCACAGTGGCTGCACAAGTTTGCATTACCATCAACAATGGATGAGAGTTCCCCTCACTCCACATCCTCTCCAGCATATGCTATCGTTGGTGTTTTTGAGTTTAGCTATTCTGATAGGTGTAAGATGGTATCTCAAAGTTGTTTTGATTTGTATTTCCCTGATCTCTAAGGAGGTTGAGCATGACCTTAAGTGTCTTTTGGCCATTCGAAGTTCTTCTGTTGAGAATTTTCTGTTCAGTTCAGTACCCCATTTTTTAATTGGGTTAATTAGAGTTTTAGTGTCTAGTTTCTTGAGTTCTTTGTATATTTTGGAGATCAGACCTTTGTCTGATGAGGGGTTGGTGAAAATCTTCTCCCAATCAGTAGGTTTTAAAATAATGCATATGTTAAATTTCATGTTGAAGATATACAAATAGCAAAATCACAGAGGCACAAACCCAGCTTTAAAAGGGTGTGAACTGTGGCAAAAGCAGGAGTTTGGCCATAGAGCTTGCAGTGAGTGGCAATGTCTTGATACTTGTAAACAGATGAAATTTCATGTTTAAATGGTGAATGTGTCAAGTTAGAAAATTAAATAAATCCTTATTTTATATTTAGCAGAAAAGAAAACATTTATTTATAAATTCAACTTTATTATGTTAAAGTAAAGAAATAGAACTCTGAGACAATACAATAAATTAACATCTAAATATCAGATAATTATAACACTCAAATACAAAAGCTTCAACACCACTCTTATATTTATTTCTATGTTGACTAAATTTCTGTCCTGCTGGTACTGCATTCAGTCCCAAAGAAACACACAGAGTTCTACATTAATCATAAAATAGTTGACCTATTAGCTCAGACTTCTTATTAGCTTTTATATCTTATATTAGCCCAAAATTCTCGTTTATGTTAGCCACATGGCTTGGTGTCTTTTATCAGAGAGGCAGTCTCATCTTGCTTCCTCTACATCTGGATGATAACTGCAGACTGAATTTTTTTTTCTAGAATTCTATTTTGGTTGCCTGGCCTATACTTCCTTGCTACTGGCCAATCAACATTTTATTAAAATACAAGTAACAAACCTTTACAGAGTACAATACCATCATCCCACTGCATTCCTATGATAACAATATTAAAAACTAGTTCACAACATTCTTTTACCTTAGCTGTTTTTAAATTTGTCTTACTATTTTAAATTAGTGTTTAACTATGCTAATTAGTTAAAATTGTTTACCCTTGGGGCTGAAGAAACAGTTATAAGGTTAAGAGCACTTGCAGAGGACTTAGATTCAGTTCCTGAACCCATATCAGTTGGGTAACAATGGCCTATAACTTCAGCTTCAGAGAATAAAGCATCTTCTTCTGGCTTCATTATCTTGCATGCATGTAGTTCATTAATACGCTCAGGCACATACACCAATGAATAAAAGAAGTTAATATTTTTAAACAGGTTTAATTTTATTCCAAAAAATGGGGAAATAAGACATAGGTGAATCTCTCTATATGTGATCTACCCAAATTAAATTAATATTAAGTAAATAATTTAAACAAACCATAGCATATAATAGGTAGAAGCAGAAATTTAAAATCTCTCAAAAAAGGAGCTCAGACCGAGATGGATACAGTGAAAAATTCTACTAGAGTTTCAAAGAAGAACCAATACCAATACTCCTCAAAATATTTTGAACAATAGGAATTGAAGAAGGATTTCCAAAGTCATTTTATGAAGCCAGCAATACCTTGTGGTGATATGTTGTTTTTGCTTTAACAAATAATGCTTTCTTGAAGATAAGAGTATAGAATTAGACACACTAGTTAGATATAGAAGCCAAGCAGTGGTGGCACACACCTTTAATCCTAGCACTTAGGAGCCAGAGCCAGACATATCTCATTAAGAGCACCATGGACAACACAAGAATGAATCAGTCTAAAAAAGAAACAGAGCAAAGTGGTGATGTTCACACCTCTAATCCCAGCAATAGGGAGCTAAAAATGGGAAGTGATATGGCTTGGCAGATGAAGAGAGTAATATAAGGCAGGGGGAGACAGAAGTTCAGAAATCAGTTTGAGGTTTCACAGAGAAGGCATTCAGTCTGAGAATTTGTAGAGTCAGAATACCATATTCAGTCTGAAGATTTTGTAGAGGTAAGAACTAGTGGCTGGCTGTTCTGCTTCTCTGACCTTTCAGTTTTCACCCCCAAAATATATGACTTCAGGTTTTTATTATTAAGACCAATTAGAAATTTTGCTGCACTACCTTGATATCCAAACCAGACAAAGAATCAAGAAAAAGAATAAAATGCATATACTTCTTATGATTTAGGGCCATATGAACAAAAGCAATGATAAAATAATTAACAAACTGAATTCAAGAATTCAAAAAAAAGATTATCTGCAACAGCATGTCAGATGCATTCCAGAGATACAGTGAAGGTGCAAAATATTTAAATTATAATCTATTACATAAATAGATTAATGACAGAAATCATGCGATTATGCCATTAGATACAGAAAAGGCCTTTGTTAAAATCCAGGCCTTTATGATAAAAGTTCTGGACAGACTAGGGATATAAGGCACAAAGCACAACATAATAGAGGCAGTTGGCAGCAAGTACACTGTTAATGTTATTCTAAATGGAGATAAAAAGCATTTCTACTAGAATCAGTAACAGGACAAGGATGTTCCTTCTTACCATTTCTATTCAATATAGTACTTCAGGTCTTATTTAGAACAATAAAATAACTGAAAGAAATCAAGGGGATTCAAATCAGAATGGTGAAAGTCAAAGCATCCTTTATATGCAGATAATTAATAAGATTTACACATAAAAGATCCTAATGACTTTGAGAATATAAAGTTTAAAATGTTGAATTGAATCCTTCATGGTATCTTGTCTTCTGTCATTAAATAGAAGTCTGAAACTATCAGTTTACATAAACATTAATCAAAGTAATTATAAAACTGTAACATGAGGGCCTACTTTTTGGGGTTTCTGTCCTACCCAGTTCCCACAGCCAGTAAACCCCCCAAAAAAATCACACAGAGGTTTCCATAAGATTATAAACTGATTGGCCCATTAGCTCAGGCTTCTTATTAGCTCTTGTAGCTTATATTAACCCATTATTCTTTTCTATGTTGGCCACATTGCTCAGTACCTTTTCCAGTGGGGCAGATCACATCCCGCTTCTTTTGTGATCTGCGTAGGACTACCAAGGGAGCTTCCTTCTTCCCAGAATACTCTTGTTCTCATTTCCCTGCCTCTGGCTACTGGCCAAACAGCATTTATTTAAAACATAATTGACAGAATACAGAATTGTCCCCCACCATAAAACAATCATTTTTTTAACATGGAATCTAGAAATGTGTGGTGGCTTGGAAGAAAGAGACCCCAAGGGAATGGCATTGTTAGGAAATGTGGCTTTGATACAGTGGATGTGGCCTTGTTAGAAGTGTTTCACTGTGGCTGTGAACTTTGAAGTCTCAAATATGCTCAAGTCACACCCAGTATATAGGACTACTTTTTGCATATAAGTCAAGCTGTAAGACTCTTAGCTCGTTCTATAGCACAATATCTGCCCACATGCTACTTTGCTTCCCACTGTTATGATAATGTCCTGAACCTCTAAATTGTAAACTGCCAATGCAAATAAATGTTTTCCTTTATAAGAGTTGCCATGGTCATGGTGTCTCTTCACAGCAATAGAAATTCTAACTAAGACAAGATATAAAACATAGTGCTTCATTAAATTTGAGCTATTACCAGTGAATAGGTACTGGATATCCAGAAATAATTCTCAATATTTTCAATTTTTTTGTTTGGCTATATTTTAAAATTGCTAAGTTAATAACTGACATGGTTGGATTTTGTCAACTTGATACAAGCTAACTGTCTGAGAAGAGGGTTGGTTACAGATTGTTCAGTAAGCATTTTTTTTCTTTTATTCTTCTATCACACATTTAACTGCACTCTTTCCTCCTTCCACTCCTCCCACCCCTTCTCTGTCTCCCTTCAAAAAACAAAAAACAAACAAAAGATTAGGCCTCCTAGGGATATCCACAGAACATGACCTAACAAGTTACATTAAGACTAGGCACAAACCCTCAAATGGAGGCTGGACAAGCACAGTAGGAGGAAAAGTGTCCCAAGCACAGGCAAAAGAGTCAGAGACATGGTTAACTTCTACTTTTGGAAGTCCCACAAAACAGCCAGTTACACAGCCATAAGGTTTATGCAGAGTACCTAACTCAGACTCATACTGAGTCGGTGTTGCTTCAGTCTCTATGAGCCTTAATTAGTTAATTCTGTGGGCCACAGTCTTGTAATATCTGATGTGGAAGGGCTAATCCTACTGAGTGTGGTACCATTCATGGGCAAGGAGTCCTGGGATGCATAAGAAGCATGTCAGTGAACAGCATTCCTCTACAGCTTCTGCTTCAGTTCTTGACTACAGGCTCTTGCCTTGGGTTCCTGTCCTTACTTCCCTAGGTGATGCAGTATGTTGTGAGAGATATAAGATGAAATAAACACTTCTCTACCCAAGTTATCTTTCTATCCAAGTTTTTTTTTGTCATGGTTTTCATCACAGCGCTACAAACCGGAAGACAACAACAAAAATAGAAATGTGACTTAAATTTGTTGTTTTATTTTGTTTGTAAAGATTTTATTTTATTTTATGTGTATGAGTGTTTGGCCTGCATATTTGTATTTACACCATGTATATTTATGCCTTGTGCCTACAGATGACAAAGGAGGGTGTCAGATCTGGAATCAGAGTTAAAGTTGTTTGTGAACCACCATAGGATACTGGGAATCAAAATCTGGTCCTCTTCAAGAACAAGTGCTCTTAACCACTGATGTATCTATTCTGCTGAAGTTTTTCAAGAATTCAAACCTATTATGGTTATAAACAAGAACACTTTCAGGTTTGAAGTATTACACTTGCTTTCTTCTTGTTTCCACTTATCTTCCCTTCTAAGGAAGTCTTCACATGACAACCACCTAGTTTGAAGACTACCATCCCCTCATTGGCCTCTCAATTCAGTTAGAATAACCCTAAAATATTCATAGAAGACCCTACAAAATGTGTCAATCTCTAAGACCAATTGTTAGCATTTATAATGCTTAACCATAGTGTGATCTCTTGTCTCTGGAAATATTGGCCTGGTTATTTCCTTGAAAACCTTTAGATACCTCATAATCTGATATCTTTGAAATTGATATTTCCCAAGGATCACATGAAGCATTCTGTGATGCATATTATGATGAGATGTCCATCAGTAGTGAGGCCTTTACTTTCTTAATCCATGAAATACAGCCTATATTTCACAATCTTCATCTTCTTTTATCTGTTTCGTTCATAGCAGTTACCATTAAGTTAATAATTTATGATATCATGTTTGAATATGAATACCTCAGAAATAAAAATATATTTTCTTTCCACTGTCAAATCCTCAGATATCTTAACAAATATTAACAGATAGTTAATTTATATTAATGGTCATGAACATAAATTATCAATAAAAATTAGGCAGAGTTTGTTCAAGTAGCTTTGTCTAAGTACAGGTCCTTGCTTGGGACCTCTTATCCTTGATATCCTGATTTTTAGAACAAGTCCTTTGTATCTCTGGCTAACTCTCAATCTCCACGGTAGATACATCTTAGAAAAATAAAACAAATATATATTTAGCAGCTTATAATAGCTGTTTATCAAAATTCAGATTAGTCATGTGTCTGATATATAGATTTTTCACAGGTCCTGATGCCAATGTTAGAATAAGAAGAGCCAATCCCTGGTAAAATCTCAAATATGTATATAGAAATATATATATATATATATATTTGGAAGAATATATATATTTGGAAGAATGACTTGAAAATAAATTTTCTTTTTCCTTTAATATGTATGTCTGAGAGTAATAGAAGTGCTTGGGAGAATAAATAAGTTCTTTTTTAATTATATCAACCAGAAGTTTAAGGAAGAAAACACTCTCACACAATGTATATGTGTGTGAATTTACTTTTATTTACAGCTTTTTCTTCCCAGATCATACACTCTGTACTAAAAATCATCCATGGATTCACCTGAGAGAGTGTTCACACTATAAACTTACAGACATTATGTTTCTGATCTCATAATATGTTAAATTACTCAAGCCATATGTCTCTCTTCTTATTAGTTTATGTAATATTTAAAAATTATTCATATATTAGGTGATAATTTGAAGGATATTGAATATATGATTATAAAATTATTTAGCACTTCTAATCATATTTTTTTACGTATTATGGAAACATTTTAAACAGCATTTTTACATTTTCAAATGAATAAAGTCCCAATTAGTGATTGTTATCTTGTTATAAATCATTGCTGCTTCCACTATTCTTATATAACATTTCTATTTCACATACCTAAAATATCTTTTTGTTTTCATTAGTATAAACATGGTTTTTATCTTTTTAAACTCCCACTAATGTCTAGACTGTTTTAAAAAAAATGACTGTACCATAGTCTATCAACCTGAAAACAACATATAATAATTCCCACTTAGATGTTCTTCATCAAAACTCCTTACCAATTTTATTCTAGTCATCCAGCATAAAGAGATCACTGATGAATCATAATTGGACTTTCATTTTTCTAATCACTCTAAATGACAAAATGTTATGACATGATAATTGCCAACTTGTGTGTCTTCTTTGAAGGAAGGGCTATTTAAATTCTTTTTTATTCTTCAATTTGATTGTCTTTTAACAATATGATTAATATTTTATTTGTACAAGTCCTTTAATAATATATAACTTACAAATATTTTCTTACATTTTACTTTTTATTAATTTATTGGTAATCTGAAAAAATGTTCTGATTAATTTTAGTGAAATTTGCCTTTCTTTTCTTTGTGTGTCAATGTTTTTACAATAATATTTAAGAAATAATTGACCAATAAAAATAGTCTGATTTTTACATTGAAATATTTATCTCTGATGATAAAACCTTGGGTTAATTTTGAGCTGAGCTTTATGTGGTATCAGGAAGCTCTACAAATTCATTTACTTGCAGGTGGATTTCCAGTTGCCCTGTCACCATTTGTTAGAAATGCCATTTTTCTATTTAATTATCTTGGCACTAATGCTGAAAATCAACTCATGATAAACTAAGAACTAACGTCAGGGTTCCCTATGCATTTGGCAAATCCACACATTTACCATTGGGCCAATACCAAATGTTTTTACTTGATATAGTTCACAAAATTTTGAAATTAGAAATAGAAATCATCAAATTTGTCTTCTTCAAGGTCACGTTTGCAATTTTACATTCTTTTACTTGTATATGAGCTCAGTACTTTGTGGGAACTTCCATGCCCATAAATATTGCACAGAATTTTGATCAGGTTGAAGTACAACCTGTGATTAATGTACAGAGTACAGCTATCTTAGCAACACTGATTATGATATTGAGATGTAAGAATTCTTCACACAGATTCATCAGCAGGTCTTTATTGCCTATATATTTATTTTCTATAACTTATGTTCTCTCTCATAGGGTTGCTAATTTGGAAAAATTATATATGTTTGTTTAAATTGGAATGCAAATAGAATTCAGAAGATAAGTAGGGGGTCATGGGGGAAATTTCAAAGCAGTGACACAGAACAGAGGTTGGTATGATGGAAAAAAGTAAATCATAGTACAGAACAGGGTAAATGGAATGAGAGATGACAGGTGTAAAATAGAGGAAGGGAAAACTAACACTAAATACCTCTGCCACAGCCCTATGAAAACGTACCACTGCAGAAGTTTTCACAAAGATTAACATATATTTATATAAAAGGAGTTAAGAAAGAATTATTAATCATTGTAATATTTCTGTGAAGAAACACCAAAACAAGAGCAACTCCTAGAAGAAAAGGTTTAATTAGAGGCTAAACTACAGTGTCAAAGAATTAGTTCATAATAATCATGGTAGGCAGTATCACAGCAGGCAGACAGGCATGACACTGGAGCAGTACCTGAGATGTTACTTGTGATCCACATGGAATAGACAACGATTGTGAGCAGGACTGGCCTTGATAGGGGCTTGTGAAAATTCTAAGTCTACATCGACATACTTCTTCCAACAAGGCCATGCATTCTAATTCTCCATAAATAGCCTACCAGCAAGTGTTCACATATATGAGCATATGGGAGTCATTCTTACTTGAACCACCACATCCTATAATGGACTTAGGTGTGGGAGGCAATTCCTCTTCTAAATAAAAAGTCCAATGCTAGGTATAGACTATTTTTAGTTGTTTGCAGATTATGCCCCTTAGATCCTCAGACATAGGCTACTACTATTGTCTCTATAATTGGATGGTAAGACCAAATGACTCAAACATCACATAGCTATAAGACAAGAGAAATCAAGCTGGTAATGACATCCAGCTACATCTTTTGTGACTAGCTTTCATAGTGCTGGAAGGTGCTATGTATACTATCGTGATAGAAAATTGGCAGTCTTATCCAGCTGTGAACACTGCAAGCTACAGCAACAACTAGTATAGGGCATTTGTATCATACTCCTTTCCTCCATAGCTCAATGATCACAGAAAATGGGGCAAAAAGAATAAGAGTCAATTGTGGTAGATGTTTGAAACAAAACATTAATTTCCAGCTATGATGAGGCTATTGTAAACATGACTTTATCATAGCTGTGACTGCATAGGCCTTGCATAAATCAAACAAGTCAAAATCCCAGTATGAAATGGGAAGAGGGTCATTAAGTCTCCCTCCCCTAGCAAACATGCTGCTGGCAATAGTTTCTATAAAAGAGTCAGGTTTTTTCCAAGATTTTGTCTCCAGAACAGTTACTCATTCTCTTAGTAGATAGTCAGCAAACTCTGAACATATAGTCAGCATTAAATGGATTTAAAGGCTTAAAAACAGAGTTTGGAGAGCTTCCTTATATCACATAAAGCTCAGCTCAAAATTAACCTAAGGTTTTTATCATCAGAGATAAATATTTTAACATACAAATCAGACTATTTTTATTGGTAGGTAGGAGGTAGAGTCAGGGAGAAGCCATAGAGCCACTGAAGACAGATGCACTGAAACTTTGCTGATAGGCCATGACCTCACGGTGATACACAGATTAATGGAGATGGGTTAAATTAAGATGTAAGAGTTAGCAAAGAAGAAGCTAGAGCTAATGGGCCAAGCAGTGATTTAGAAATCTGGGACGCAATAAAAATAACCAAATCTAAGAATAATAGGGATTGAAGAAGAAGAAGAGCTGCAGATCAAAGGCCCAGAAAATGTATTCAACAAAATTATAGAAGAAAACTTTCCCAACCTAAAGAACAATATCCCTATGAAGGTTCAAGAAGCATACAGAACACCGAATAGACTGGATCAAAAAAAAAAAAAAACCAAACATCTCCTCGCCATATAATTATCAAAACACAAAACATTCAGATTAAAGAAAGAATATTAAGAGCTACAAAGGAAAAAGGTTAAGTAACTTATAAAGGTAATCCTTTATAAGACTTACACCAGACTTCTCTATGGAAACCTCTATTCAGGAGGTCCTGAATAGAGGTACTACAGAAAATAAGAGACCATGGATGCAAGCCCAGACGACTATACCCAGCCAAGCTATCATTCACTAGCAATGGAGAAAACAAAATATTCCAGGATAAAATCTACAGATGTCATGTTTAAAGTTCTGGATCTAGGTCTGGGTTATCTCACTCAAAATTATTTATTTACTTGTTCCACCCATTTGCCTGGGAATTTCATGCTGTCATTTTTTTTTAAAAAAACAATTGAGTAATATTTCATTGTGTAAATGATTCACATTTTCTTTCTTTTTTTACTTTTTTATTTGTTTGTTTATAAAAATTTCCACTTCCTCCCCTCCTCCCCATACCCTCCCATTCCTCCCACTCCCTCCCCCCTCCACTCCCTCGCTTTCTCCCTCTCCAGTACAAAGAGCAGTCAGGGTTTCCTGCCCTGTGGGAAGTTCAAGTTCCTCCCTCCTCCCTCCAGGCCTAGGAAGGTGAGCATCCAAACAGACTAGGATCCCAAACAGCCAGTACATGCAGACGAAACAAGACCCAGTGCCAATGTCAATGGCTTCTCAGTCAGCCCCCATGTCAGCCACATTCAGAGAATCTGGTTTGATCACATGCTCGTTCAGTCCCAGTGCAGCTGGCCTTGGTGAGCTCTCATTCGATCAGTCCCCTTGTATCAGTGGGTGAACGCACCCCTCACGGTCCTGATTTCCTTTTTCATGTTCTCCCTCCTTCTGCTCCTCATTTGGACCTTGGGGGCTCAGTCCGGTGCTCCAATGTGGGTCTCCGTCTGTATCGCCATCCATCGTCGGATGAAGGTTCCCTCTGGTCCTGCCTATCTTGCTCACGTTTTCTCTCCTTCTGTTTCTCATTTGGACCTAGGGAGTTAAGTTCAGTGTTCCAATATATGTCTCTGTCTCTATGTCCATCCATCGCCAGATGAAGGTTCTATGGTAATATGCAAAATATTCATCAGTATGGTTATGGGCCAAGGTCAGTTCAGGCACCCTCTCCTCTGCTGCCCAGGGAAATATCTGGGGACCTCTCCTTGGGCCTGAGAACCCCTCCAGAAACAAGTCTCTTGCCAACCCTAAAATAGTTCCCTTAATTGAGTTATAATACTTCCCTGCTCCCATATCCATCCTTCCTCCCCCCCATGTCATTCCCCCACGCCATCCCCGATCCTCCGCCATTCTTCTCTTAAGGAATGTCTATGCCTTTCCAATTTTTTGATAATATGACTATGGTAGCAATGAACATGATAGAACAAATATCGTTTTGGTAGCATGAAACTTCCTATGGGTATAAGCCCAAGAGGGTGGTATATCTGAATCTAAATGTAGAACAATTTGAATCTCTCTGAGAAACTGATGTGAGAAGTCCCCTGTATGCAGCTTTATTGGTTAATGAATAAAGAAAATGCCTTGGGTCTGCGCAGGGCAGAATAGAGGTAGGCAGAGAAAACTAAACTGAATGGAGGGAGAAAGAATGCGTAGTCAGGCAAAGCCATGTAGCCGCCACCAGGGAGAGACATGCCAGAACCATGCCAATAAGCCACAGCCACGTGGCAATACACAGATAAATAGAAATGGGTTAATTCAAGATGTAAGAGTTATCTAGAAATATTCATAAACTAATAGGCAAGCAGTGATTTAATTAATACAGTTTCAGAGTGATTATTTTATGATCTGAGCAGCTAGGAATGAATGAGTAGCCCTCCCACCACAAGAAATCACCATACCGATTTCCATATTGGCTGTAAAAGTTTGTAATCATACCAACAATGGATTAGCATCCCTTTATTCCACATACTTGCCATTATGAGTTGTCAATTGTGTTATTGGTCTTGGCCATTATGACAGGTGTACGATGAAATCTCAAAGTAGTTTTATTTGCATTACCCTAATGACTAAGAATATTAAACAATTCTTTAAGTGTTTCTCGGAGATTTGAGCTTCCTGCATTGAGAATTCTCTTTTTACATTCGTACCTCATTTTTAATTGGGTTATTTGGTTTTTTGGTTTCTAGTTTCTTGGTTTCCTTATTCACTTTGAATATTAGTCCTCTATCAGATGTGGGGTTGGTAAAATCTTTTTCCATCCTGTAGAACACTATTTTGTATGAATCTCAGTGTCGTTTGCCATGTAGAAGCTCTTTAGTTTCATGAGGTCCCATTATTTAATCATTGATCTTGTTGCCTGTGTTAATAGTATATATTTCAGAATTTATCCTTTGCAAATGAGTTCAAAGTTATTCTCCATTTTCTCTTCTAGTGGATTCAGTATATTTGGTTTTATGTTGAGGTTTTTGGTTTATTTGGAATTATGTTTTATGCAGGTTGACAAGTATGGATCTATTTGGATTCTTCTACATTCAGACTTTCAAAGTGTCCTAAACTGTTTACTGAAGATGCTGTCTTTTATCTAGTGAGTATTTGAGGCTTATTTATAAAAATTCAGTTGTCCATGGGTGTATGGATTAATGATTACATTTTCAATTCACATCCATTGATCAGTGTGTCTGGTTTTTGCCAATACCATGTTGTTTTTACTACTATTTTTTTTATAGTAGAACTTGAAATTTAGAATGGTGAAACTTCAAACAGTTCATTATTGTTTGGGATTATTTTACCTATAATTTTGGGTTTATTATATTAAGTTTGGAATTGTCCTTCTGAGGTCTGTTGGAATTTTGATGGGGATTGCATTGAGTCTGTAGATTGCTTTGGGTAGAATGTTCAGTTTCACTAGGTTAAATCCTACCTATCCATAAATATGAGAAATCTTTTCAGCTTCTAATATCTTCTCCAATTTCTTTCTTCAAAGAATTGAAGTTTTTTTTATACAAGTCTCTGCTTAGTCAGAGTTACACATGACTATTTTATATTATTTGATGCTCTTGTGAAACTTTTTGTTCCACTGATTTCATTCTTAGTCTCTCATATGTATATAGAAGGACTACTATTTTTTGTGAATAAATTTTGTGTTCACCTAATTTGCTGAAAGTGTAAATTAGATGTATAAGTTTCCCAGTTGAAATTTTAGGGTCTGATATATATAATATATATATATATATATATATATATATATATATATATATATATATATATATATTACTATATCATCTACAAATACATCAACTTTATCTAATTTGTATATCATTTTTCTCCTTAAGTTGTCTTATTGCTCTAGCTAAGACTTCAAGTACTATATTGAATAAGTATAGAGAAAGTGGAAAACCTTGTCTTATTTCTTATTTCAGTGTAATTGCTTTGAGTTTCTTTCCATTTAAGTTGATGTTAGCTATTTGCTGTAAACTACCTTTACTATTTTGAGGTAAATTCCTTATATTCTTAATCTATTAAGGACATTTATCATGAAGACTATTGGATTTTGTCAAAGAGCTTTCCTGAATCTAATGAGATAATCATCTTTTCTTTTCTTTTCAGTTTGTTTATATCTTGCATTATGCCTCATGATTTTTTTTTATAACAAACTATCCCCACATCTTTGGGATGAAGCCTACCTAATCCTAGTGAATGATTTCTTAATGTATTCTTGGATTCAATTTACAAGTGTTTTGTTGAACATTTTCACATCTATTTTTATGATATATATAATTTTTATAATTGGTCTTTACTTTTCTTTCTTAATTGGGTCTTTATGTGATTTGGCTATCAGTGTAACTGTGACTTCATAATGTTCCTTCTGGCACTATTTTATGGCATAGTTTGAGGAGTATTGGCAGCGATGTAACCCATACCTGATATTGCTTGTGTGACCATTAACCAGAGACTAGAATTCTGGGAGTATAAACCCCAATATTTTGGTCTTAAAAATCATAGTAAAATGACTCCTAAGATATTCTGTTATACTCATAGATTTAATACTTTATGCAGCCATAGTAAAGGAAGCTTTACCCTGTAAGAGGTGGGAGCAAATATGGAGACCTACAGTGGGTCATTACACAGAAATGGAAAGACATTGAAACACACAGCTCTAAATGGGGTCTTTCCATCAAATCCCTCACTTCAGAGCTCAGGGAACCCTGAAGAAGAGGAGGCAAAAGATCGTAAGAACCAGACAAGATGGTGGACACCAGAAAGAAAACATTCTCTAAAACAACTGAGCAAAGCATAAATGAATCACAGATTCTGAGGTCAACATGTGAATCAACACCTAGTCCCCTAAGTATGTGTTATAGCTTTTATTTTATCATTTTTATAAGACTCCTAAAGGTGTAAATGATTGATAATCTGATTATTGTGCCTAATTTTAAGACTTTTTGTTTGTTCTGTTGGTTTGCCTTGTTCAACTTTGATATCATAGTTTTTGTTTATCTTATATTTTATAATGTTTTATTGTTATCATTTAGAAGGTTGTTATTTTCTAGTGAGAGACAGAAGGGGAGTGAATTCAGATTGGAGGAGAGGTGCTGAGGAGTAGAGGGAAGGGAAATGGTAATCAAGATATATTGTATGAGAAAATATATATTGTATAAGAAAAATATATTTTCTATAAAAGGGGGAAATAACTTATACAATGTAAAATGCTAAGAAAACAGGATAAATGCAACGTAACTTTAATGTTGTGCTTTAAAATCATGTATTAAAAAGTGATTTTATAATTAAAATAAATTTTTTTCTACAATAAAAAATTATTAACACTAACCCTTTGAAGCAACTAATCATTTTTTGGCATCTAGGGATAGAAATGAGAAATCTACCATCACTTCCATTAATGTAGAGATATTTTACTGTCCAATAAATTTTAATATTTTAATTTAAAAAAGAGATAAAGGGGAAAGTTTAGAAGAATCAAATGGAGTTGGGAAGGCAGGTTAAAGAAGAACAACTAACCTGAAAGGCCTTCTGAAAACTCATATGAAAAACTACTATTATGGATGTAACCTGAAATATATACATACATGATAGGAATTTAAAAGGAGTTACAATATAATGTAGGAGACAATGTTCCAACTAGACAACTTATGCCACCAAGCAATACCTTCACTGCTTGGAATGGATTATGTCTTACTGAGTTAAGCACAAGGACCAACAAAACATTGCAGGTTATTATCAAAGCTGTTGGTTGTTATTCACAAACTGATAGTTAGACCTTGTTGATGAAGACATCACTTAACTTACGTTATCAAACATAGGGAAATAAAACTGGTAAAAACTAGAAGTAATACTTATACTGAATAGCATTCCTATTGTGCAGTGGCATTTCAATAATATTTAAATAAATAAAAGCCACCTGACGATATAAGAGTAGAACAGTCCCAATGCTTAGCCATTCAGGCCAGATTATGGTAACACACAACATAAATCTGAGTAGCCTCAATACAGATTTTCCTTTCACAAAATAATATATCCACAAAATAACCTTATCATTTCTGTACTTAAGAATATTTTCATAGCAGCCTAAAGAAGTAGAAACACATATCTTCACAAAAGAATAATGCCTAGTGAGAAAAGAGAAGTCGACCTATGGAATCGAATAGAAGACCCGGATATTAACCCACAAACCTACGAACACCTGATTTTCGACAAGGGAGCTAAAAGTATACAATGGAAGAAGGAAAGCATCTTTAACAAATGGTGCTGGCATAACTGAATGTCAACTTGTAGAAGAATGAAAGTAGATCCATATCTATCACCATGTACAAAACTCAAGTCCAAATGGATTAAAGACCTCAACATTAATCTGACCACATTGAACCTGACTGAACCTGGAAACAACCTAGGTGCTCCTCAATAGACGAATGGTTAAAGAAGGTGTGGAACATATACACATGGGAGTTTTACTCAGCAGTAAAAATACAATGACATCTTGAATTTTGCATGCAAATGGTTGGAAATAGAAAACGCGTTACTGAGTGAGGTAACCCAGACACAAAAAGAGGAATATGGTATGTACTTACTCATAAGTGGATTCTAGCCGTAATTAAAGGTCTTGGAGCCTATAATTCGTGATCCTAGAGAAGCTAAATAAGAAGGTGAAGCTAAAGAAAAATCATATAATTATCCTCCTAGATAGTGGAAGTAGACAAGATTGCCAGACAAACTTGGGTGCACGGGGGTTGGGGGTGGATGTAAGGGGAGATAGTTAGAGAGAAGGGAGAAGGGGAGGATTCAGGATAGTTTGGAGGAATGGGATTGGGAGGGAGGAAGGATGGATATGGGAGCAGGGAAGTATATATCTCAACTAAGTGAGCCATTTTAGGGTTTGCAAGAGACTTGATTCTAGAGGGGTTCCCAGGTCCAAGGAGAGGTCCCCAGATTGTTCCCTGGGCAGCAGAGGAGAGAGTGCCTGAACTGGCCTTGTCCCATAACCATATTGAGGAATATTTTGCATATTACCATAGAAGCTTCATCTGGCAGAAGGAGGGAGAACGTGAGCAATGAAGTCAGGATCAGAGGGAACCTTCATCCGACCATGGATGGAGATAGAGAAAGAGACCCACATTGGAGCACTGGACTGAGCCCCCAAGGTCCAATGAGGAGCAGAAGGAGGGAGAACATGAACAAGGAAGTCAGGACCATGAGGGGTGCATTCACCCACTGATACAAGGGGACTGATCTAATGAGAGCTCACCAAGGCCAGCTGCACTACGACTGAACGAGCATGTGATCAAACTGGATTCTCTGAATGTGGCTGACATGGGGACTGACTGAGAAGACATGTACTGACTTTTTGGGATCCTAGTCTGTTTGGATGGTCACCTTCCTAGACCTGGAGGGAGGGGGGAGAAACTTGGACTTCCCACAATGCAGGAAACCCTGACTGATCTTAGAACTGGAGAGGGAGGAGGAGAGGGACTGGGGGGAGCGGGAGGGTATTGGCAGGAGGGAAGGAAGCGGAAATTTTTATAAATAACTAAATAAATGAGAGTGCTGGCTCCACCCTGCTAAGCTCTCCCGCTTGCCATCCCAGCTTCTATCCAGGTACAAATTCTTATATTTCTCCCTTCACCCTGGGGCCATAAAATTTCCCCAGCTCAGCTGCCTTGCGCACTGGGCCTGGGCTGTAGGCGCATCCCAGAAGGAGGGAGTGCCTGTGCTTCAATAGCCTGCCTGAGGAAAGTGGGGCATTCTGTCAGTGAAGTCCCTGCCCAACAAGGGAACCTGACCAGGTACCAGAAGATCCAATAGAGAGCCTTTGAAAGAAGAGATGGGCAGACGCCAAGGCAAGACCTCGTCCAACAATCTGAAAAACAACATGAAAACACCAGATCCCAACGATCATACAATAGAAGATCTTGGACACCTTAATCCAGGAGAAGTGGGAAAAAGTGCCATTATGAAAGCAATAGAGTCCCTTAAACAGGATATGAATAACTCCCTTAAAGAATTGGATGAGAAATATAACAAAAAGTTTGAAGAAATGAATATAGAAATGGATGAGAAGTATAACAAAAAGTTTGAAGAAATAAGTAAATCTGTGAATGATACCCTGAGAAACCAAGAAAAAACAATCAAACAGGTAAAGGAAACAGTTCAAGAACTGAAAACGGAAATGGAAGCAATGAAGAAAACACAAACTGAGAACCGACTGGATGTGGAAAACCTAGGTAAACGAACGGAGACTACAGAATCAAGCATAACCAACAGAATACAAGAGATAGAAGAACGAATTTCAGATTCTGAAGTTACCATAGAGAAAATAAACGCTCTGATCAAAGAAAACGGCAAATCCAACAAATTCTCTTCACAAAACATTCAAGAAATCTGGGACACAATAAAAATAACCAAATCTAAGAATAATAGGGATTGAAGAAGAAGAAGAGCTACAGATCAAAGGCCCAGAAAATATATTCAACAAAATTATAGAAGAAAACTTTCCCAACCTAAAGAACGATATTCCTATGAAGGTGCAAGAAGCATACAGAACACCGAATAGAGGGATCAAAAAAAAAATCCCCTCGCCATATAATACTCAAAACACAAAATGTACAGATTAAAGAAAGAATATTAAGAGCTGCAAAGGAAAAAGGTCAAGTAACTTATGAAGGTAAACCTATCTGGCTTACACTGGACTTCTCTATGGAAACCATGAAAGTCAGAAGGTCCTGGATAGAGGTACTGCAGAAACTAAGAGACCATGGATGCAAACCCAGATTACGATGCCCAGCCAAGCTATAGTTCACTATCAACAGAGAGAACAAAATATTCCAGGATAAAAATAAATATAAAAAATTTGTAGCCAAAAATCCAGCCTTACAGAAAGTAATAGTAGGAAAATCGCAACCCAAGGAATCCAACATTGCCATCACTGCCTACAATAACCCAAACATCTAGCAACCCTTCACAACCACAACTCAAAGAAGAGAAACACACAAACTCTACTACACACACACACACACACACACACATACACACACACACACAAACACACAAAATAATAACTGGAATCAACAACCACTGGTCATTAATATCACTTAATATTAGTAGACTCAACTCACCTATAAAAAGGCACAAACTAAGAGATTGGATACGAAAACAGGATCCAACATTCTGCTGTTTACAAGAAACACACCTCAAACACAAAGATAGACATCTACTCAGAGTAAAGGGTTGGGAAAAGATTTTCCAAGAGAAAAAACCGAAGAAACAAGCGGGTGTGGCCATTCTAATATCTAACTAAATTGACTTTAAACTAAAATCAATTAGAAGAGCTGGAGATGGACATTTCATACTCATAACAGGAACAATTCATCAGGAGGAAGTCTCAATCCTGAATATCTATGCTCCTAATATAAAAGCACACACTTATGTAAAAGAAAAACTTTTAGAACTCAAGACAGTCATCAAACCACACACACTAATAGTAGGAAACTTCAACACCTCTCTCACCAATGGACAGGTCAATCAAACAGAAACTCAACAGAGAAATAAGAGAATTACTAGAAGTAATGAATCAAATGGACTTAACAGATATCTATAGAACATTCCACCCAAATAGGAAAGTATATACCTTCTTCTCTACAGCTCATGGAACCTTCTCGAAAATTGACCACATACTCGGTAACAAAGCAAACTTCCACAGATACAAAAAAAAAAAAATATTAGTAACCACCTGTGTCTTGTCGTATCACGATGGAATAAAGTTAGAATTCAATAACAATTTCAACACCAGAAAGCCTACAAACGCGTGGAAGTTGAACAGTCAACTACTGAATCATCCCTGGGTCAAGGAAGAAATAAAGAAAGAAATTAAAGTCTTCCTTGAATTTAATGAAAATAAAGACACAACATACTTAAACCTATGGAACACAATGAAAGCAGTGCTAAGAGGAAAGTTCATAGCACTAAGTGTCCAATTAAAGAAAACGGAGAAAGCACATATTGGATACTTAACAGCACACCTGAAAGCTCTGGAAAAAAAAAGAAGCAGACTCTCCCAGGAGGAGAAGAAGATTGGAAATAATCAAACTGAGGGCTGAAATCAACCAAATAGAAACATAGAAAACAATCCAAAAGATCAACGAAACAAAAAGTTGGTTCTTGGAGAAAATCAACAAGATTGACAAACCCCTAGCCAAACTAATCAAACGGCAGAGAGAGAACACTCAAATTAATAAGATCAGAAATAAAATGGGGGACATAACAACAGACACAGAGGAAATTCAGAGAATCATTAGATCTTACTACGAAAGTTTATATGCCACAAAGTTGGAAAATGTACAAGAAATGGATTGGTTCTTAGATAAATACCATTTACCAAAGTTAAATCAAGACCAGGTGAACAATCTAAATAGACCTGTTAGTCACGAAGAATTAGAAACTGTTATCAAAAACCTCCTGACCAAAAAAAGCCCAGGGCCAGATGGCTTCAATGCAGAATTCTACCAGAACTTGCAAGAAGAGCTGATACCTATACTGCTTAAGGTATTTCACAATATAGAAACAGAAGAGTCATTGCCAAACTCTTTTTATGAAGCTACAGTTACCCTGATACCAAAACCACCTAAAGACACAACCAAGAAAGAGAATTACAGGCCAATCTCACTCATGAACATCGACGCAAAAATTCTCAACAAAATCCTGGCAAACCGATTCCAAGAACACATTAGAAAAATTATCCATTATGATCAAGTAGGCTTCATCCCAGAGATGCAAGGCTGGTTCGACACACGCAAATCTATCAATGTAATCCATCATATAAATAAACTTAAAGAAAAAACCATATGATCATCTCATTAGATGCTGAAAAAGCATTTGACAAAATTCAACATCCCTTTATGATAAAGGTGTAGAAGAGATTGGGGATACAAGGATCATCCCTAAATATAATAAAAGCTATTTACAGCAAGCCGACAGCTAACATCAAACTGAATGGAGAGAAACTCAAAGCCATTCCATTGAAATCAGGAACAAGACAAGGCTGTCCACTCTCCCCATACCTCTTCGATATAGTGCTAGAAGTTCTAGCAATAGCAATATGACAACATAAGGGAGTCAAGGAGATTCGAATTGAAAAGGAAGAAGTTAAACTCTCCTTATTTGCAGATGATATGATAGTATACATGAGCGACCCCATAAACTCTACCAAAGAACTCCTACAGCTGATAAACGCCTTTAGTAATGTGGCAGGATACAAGATCAACTCCAAAAAATCAGTTGCCCTCCTATACACAAAGGATAAAGAAGCAGAGAGGGAAATCAGAGAAACTTCACCTTTCACGATAGCCACAAATAGCATAAAATATCTTGGGATAACTCTGACCAAGGAAGTGAAAGACCTGTTTGACAAGAACTTTAAGTCTTTGAAGAAAGAAATTGAGGAGGATACCAGAAAATGGAAAAATCTCCCTTGCTCTTGGATTGGGAGAATCAACATAGGAAAAATGGCAATTCTACCAAGAGCAATCTATAGATTCAATCTATAGATTTGATGCAATCCCCATCAAAATCCCATCAAACTTCTTCACAGACCTTGAGAGAATAATTAATTTTATATGGAAAAACAAAAAACCCAGGATAGCCAAAGCAATCTTATATAATAAAGGAACTTCTGGAGGTATAACCATCCCTGACCTCAAACTCTATTACAGAGCTACAGTATTGAAAACAACTTGGTACTGGCATAAGAACAGAGAAGTCGACCTATGGAATCGAATAGAAGACCCAGATATTAACCCACAAACCTATGAACACTTGATTTTCGACAAGGGGGCTAAAGGTATGCAATGGAAGAAGGAAAGCATCTTTCACAAATGGTGCTGGCATAACTGGATGTCAGCCTGTAGAAGAATGAAAGTAGATCCCTATCTATCACCATGCATAAAAATCAAATCCAAATGGATTAAAGACCTCAACATTAATCTGACCACTTTGAACCAGATAGAAGAGAAAATGGGAAGTAGTCTACAAGACATAGGCACAGGAGACCACTTCCTAGGTAGAACCCCAGTAGCACAGACAATAAGAGAATCAATGAATAAATGGGACCTCCTGAAACTGAGAAGCTTCTGTAAAGCAAAGGACACTGTCAGTAAGACAAAAAGGCTACCTTCTGACTGGGAGAAGATCTTCACCAACCCCTCATCAGATAAAGGTCTGATCTCCAAAATATATAAAGAACTAAAGAAACTAGATACTAAAACTCTAATTAACCCAATTAAAATATGGGGTGCTGATCTGAACAGAGAATTCTCAACAGAAGAACTTTGAATGGCCAAAAGACACTTAAGGTTTTACTACATAAAGTATAATAAAAATGAGTTATAGTAACAAACCTTATAAAATGATCAATTAAAGATGGACTTACAGAGGTAACTGAGAAAAGAAAGAAGTTAAAACTAATTATCTTAAAAGCTGAGTGTTTTTGTTGACTTCATGACCAAGTCATTATTTGACTTGTCTTTCTCATTGGCACAACACAGAGACCAGGTACAGGTACATCATCTCAGTCTCTCTCTCTCTCTCTCTCTCTCTCTCTCTCTCTCTCTCTCTCTCTCTCTCTCTCTGTGTGTGTGTGTGTGTGTGTGTGTGTGTGTGTGTGTTATATTGATTCAATTAGCGAATTATGGTTCTTGAAGAAGCATAAGAATTTCCATCCATACAACAATCTTATTCAATTGAAAGACTTCTTGCTGGTTGTTTTTGACTTATCATATCAAGAAACAAACAAATGGAAAGTGTATACTTTTGAGTGATAATGAATAATACCAGTTACTAAGTAGAAATGGATGGACAGGGGCAGTAAGTCTATAGTCAAAACTAAAGGAAAACTACTTCAAAGGTGTAAAAAACAAGAACAAGTTTCCCCAGGAATCAAAGATAAGGCCACTCTTTGGTCCTGCCTCAAAGCAATGTACTAGACTTACCTGATATGAGGAATGGATAGGGGATGGGATGTGGGGGAAGGTGAAAAGAGTGGGAGTAGGGGAGTGGGAACTGGATTTTGCATGTAAAATGAAAAAGATAGTTTTGTTTATTTAAGAAATATTTTTAAAGGGTTACTCTACCAATCACAATATAGATTAATTAAAATAATCAGATGTGCAGGGGGTGCATGGACCAAATTTTTAAAATATATTATTGTCTCTGCATTGAGTTACAAAAGTGGTGTGCATATTCCTTCTACATTGTTTTGATTCTGCCTCCTCCCACCACTTTCTTCTCTGTCTTCCTTTCTGATGTCTTTTACACTGTATGGTTGATGCTGACACACTAAAACTATAGGGTGCTCAGCTTAGAATATTGTGCTGCAACTAACTGAATTGAATAACATTAAGCAGTACAACCACAAAGTCCAACTTTGTCCTAGAGAAAGTTGCCATTAATCGTTGGTCCTCTTTCTCTACAGTGTGCACATCTCAGATTCATACACGAGTAGTTTCATGTTGCTGTATGTAAACTTAAAATATCTTCTTTGTCTTTGCATTTCAGATATTCATAAATATTTCTATGTGTCTACCAATGATGAAGCAGTTACTCCTTCTTCAGAGCAACTTTTCAGTGTTAATTTTGAATTGGGGGCCAAAGCATGCCAAGATAAGGGTGAAAGAAAAGGTTTCAGGAGAAGTGCCAGTTGGATACTATGGAACTGCATACCTTAATTACACAAATGATAATAAAAATTTTGACTTTTACCTTATGAAAACTATACTGAGTAGGAGTAGAGGTTAAGAAGAATTTACATGTATTTCCTCATCTGTGGCTGGCTGATTGTTTTCCTCCTTATTTTGCTCTCAGTTGATTATCTTTTCTGTCCCTTTGTCAACAACTTGAATTTTCTTTAGATGATGCTCCACATAACTTACATTTGATTTGTTTATAAAATGTTCAATATTCTAAACATTACCTCATATAATAGCTGTCTTCAGTGATCCTATAAATTTGCTTTTCCTCATTTATAAAGTAAAGGTCACAGCAAAAGTCTATAGTAAGATTTCAGTATCTAACACAGGCAGAGCATTAAAGATTTTATATCCCAGAAAATATTCTATGCCCCAAAAACCAGACACTAGCATATGGGCTTCCAATTGGGTTGTAAGGTAGGGGACTTACTATAGTCTAATCTTTATTTTGCTTCTGCTTCCCTCATTGACTTATGTAGTATAGTTTTCTTTAACTAATTGTGTTGTTATTTATTTGTTATTAAACTTAATTAAGACTATATATAAGCAACTATATTTCAAGGCTGCATATAATTATACTAATTATGTGGCAAATTCATATACATTTTAATACAGAGTACAATACAATTAGGAAAAAGGAGGAGACTCACTGTCCAAACCCTAGAAAGAGGGAGATGGACAGAGACCAGCACTCTAATAGGAGCAACTTATCTTTATATTGATTTATTTCAGCAAACATCACTCATACTTGCAATCCAGGAATGTGACTTACTCTTCATTGTGCATATATTTTCTCTAAGGTCATGTTCAGTCTCTTTACCTTGACAAGTATTGATAACAATTTAAAAAATTCCCTTTTTCCAGAAAATTAACTCAATTTCATGTAGATTATTTTGACTGAATAGTACAAGCCTCTTTGCACCTTTGAGTTTCTCAAAATTCTTATGATTCCTGTATTTTCCCTAAATTTGTAAAGTCTAGAATGACATATTTCTTAGCTAAGAAAGTTGTGAACCTTATTATTGAATGTAGCCTCTACTTATTGGAGCTCAGAATTACAAGACTAGAAGGGACATCAAACACTGTGGAATTTCCTGTGAGTACCACACTAACCTATGAGAAAATGTGGGATAGTTTGAGTCTTCCATACTCCATAAGCATTTGTCTCTCTAAAGATCAACATACTAGTTATGAAGAGAAAAACAATGTAATCATCATCATCCTTAATTAGCTTTTAAGTAGATTCCTGTCCTGGAATTGTAATACTGTTCGAAGTAGTCTCCAGGGGCTCTTACTTCTTATTTTGAAAAAGTAAGTTGCATGTTGGATGTGAGCTGCTCCCCTTCCTTTTAGGTAGTACTAATTTCATTTATAAGATGCAAATGGAACTATGTGTTCTTAGTTATCTTCTGTTTCTTGACTTTGCTTACCTGATATAAATAGTGATCTTATTTCTTTTTATATTTTAATGCTCAGGAGAATATGCTGAACTGAAGATTAAAATTTAAACATTAAAGTATATCTGATATTACAAAGTTAAATAGAGTGCTGAAAGATTTTTTATGATATACTGCTTATATTTTTTAAGATTTGTTTATTTTTATTTTATGTCCATTAATGTTTAACATTTAACAGTAAGATGCATGTGTATCTTGTTCATGTCTGGTGCACCTAGAGGCCAGAAGAAGATGCCAGATGCCTTGGAAATAGAGTTGATAGACTGGTATAAGCTACTATAAGCTACTGTGTGGCCACTTGGAGCCAAACACAGGTCTTCTGCAAATGCAAAGAGTGCTCTTCAACTACTGAATTATTTCTTTACTACTTGTAGGGTAATTCTCAAAAAATTTGTACAATTTTACTAATACTTTCTGCTTTACATATAACATATAACGTAACACTGTGTCTCATAATCTTAGCAATAATTAATACAGTTTTTGGGAATATTATATTACAAAGTAAATAAAATAAAAACAATGGCAAATATAAAAGAATATTCCAAAATATAACTTGGTTTTTTTTTTTAAACAGGATAGCATGTTTATTACAGTTACTGCACTAAGCATTATCTAGTTATAAACTTTGTGTAGGAAGAGGGCCTGCTTGTTTATCCTGGCCACCGGCTAGCTTATCCCCCAAATAACCACACAGAAACTGTATTAATTAAATCATTACTTAGCCCAATAGCTCTAGCTTCTTATTGGCTCTTACATCATAATTTAATCAATTTCTATTAATATTCATATCATCATGAGGTTGTGGCCTACCAGCAAAGTTCCGGCATGTCTGATTCTGGAGGTGGCTCCATAGCATCTCCTGACTCTGCCTTCCTTCACTGAGCATTCAGTCAAGTTTTCCCCACCTACCTAAGCTCTGCCCTATCAACAGGCCAAGGCAGTTTATTTATTAATTAACTAATTAAAAAATGACATAGACACAAGGACCTCCCACAGCATTTTTTCTTTTCTGTTTAAACAATAAAGGAATGTTTTAACTTTAACATAGTAAAATAATACATAACAAAACAGTTATCATGCAAGAATTACAGTTACAATATTTATATCTACTTTATCTTTTATCATAAGTAATTAAAACTATAACTATATATCAATTCTTCAACTCCATCAAAGACTCCAGAAGTATATAATATTACCTAAGTAAACAGGAAATGTATTATAAGCAACTTTCAAAACTCTAGAATTGACAGAGACATCTTTCTACCTGGACAGTCACTCAATGTTCTTTTGTATCATTGGGACATCTTCATCTTCAGCCTGAAGGCCCATAGTATCCAGCAGAATTTTCCATGAAGCAGGAAATTTCAAAGACAATTCAGTCACTTTCTTTTATGTCTTGCAGACTCTTTCATGAAGTAGGAAACCCAAAGGATCATCTCACCTTTAGGCTAGTTTAACTGTCGCTTCTCTGTGAGTCCAGTTCAGCAGTCCAGGAAAGAGTAGTTTCGTGCCCAAATGACTAGCAAACTCCATTAGGAGCCTCTTTGATGCCCACCATCCTCTGCCCACCATCAGTAACTGGTGCTGCTGGGAGCAGATGTTTCTCAATGTCATGAAAAGTCCTAAGTTATTAAAACATTTTAAATGCCATATTCTGAAGGTCGCTGAAAGATTTGAAGAATACCTATCTATATAAAATACATGTCTATATATCTAGAAAATCTGACTAACATGACCACAATCTTATTTATTATAGATGAATATCTATTAAGCTATATTGCTTAATTATACATTGCATTTTAAACTAACTGTACAAACACAATACCTTAATCAAGAGCACAATTATACATATAAAAATTGACCTTAAATTTGTAGCATTAAACCAAAATGCATACCAATGCAAATTATTCATATCTATATCATTATCCCTTTTAAATGTAAACAAACATTTACAGACAATATTTGGGAATATGGACATAGTTTTATCCAAATTACTTCCTGTTGTTTGGGGGCATTGTTAATAAGGTCTTTCATGATGTATCCTACGTGCTAGGTTCATCTCAGCCAGCAGTTGGGCAAAGTAATTTTTTGAGGGTGTTCACAGTGACCTTTCAGTGAGTCATTCTCTATTAAACCATATTTGTCTAGAAGCTATCCATAGGTTCTCATCTTCTGTGTAAACAAAAGAATAACCTTATTTCCAAAGCAACATATCCTTAGACTCAAATTTTGAATTCAAGATACCTTTGAAGTATATATGTTGGCTTAGTTTAGCAGTCTCTAGAATCAAATGTCTCTATGCATTCAAAAAAATAAAGAAAATAGAATAATAAACATAATCCAGAATCTCTCTGTATATTCCAACTTTACACGGTTTCTTTTTTTTTTACTCCTTTTCTCTATGACTGTCTATACTCTGTCTTTTTAAAGACTTTGTTTGGTTTTTAAAAACCATTTACTTTTTTTAATAACCCTCTATGCTCTTTTTCTTTTTTTCTCCCAAGACTTCATACATTTATCCAACATTGTGACCCATTTAGAGGTCTCTTATGTCTGAATTTGTCCTACTGTGTATCTGTAATTTTTTTACTGTCCTGGAGCACTTCTTAAAATGATAAGCGCTTTTTAAAAACTTAAGTTGCCTCATTGCTATGGGAAATATGGCAGTTCCTGCTTGCCTTGCCCAGCCCAGCATGGCAGAGTCACTTGCGCCTCTGATCCACCTGCACCACCCCACTTCCAGGCATCCATTAGAGTTCTTACCTCTACTGATGCTCAGATCAAAAGGATGAACCTGTGCTCATACTGTCTCCTCAGATTGTCTTCTCAGACTGATTGCATTCTCAAACTGTTGCTCAGATTGTTTGCTCAGACTGACTGCTTAGACTGTTCCTCAGACTGACAGTTTCAGACTGTTGCTTCAAATTACATTAGAGCTCCTCTCAACTCTAGTCTTATATTCCTCTCTCTTCCCAGTCATATTCTGATGTGGGTTGGATTCCCCTCTATGCTGTGAATACCACTGGTTAATAAAGGACAGTTTTGGGCCTGTGCAGGGCAGAATAAAGGTAAGTAGAGGGAGGAGGAATCTATACTGAATGCTGGGGGAAAGAAGATGGAGTTGAGGAGAAGACATGTAGCCCAGATAGAGACAGAC
This sequence comes from Myodes glareolus, assembly GCF_982192425.1. Lineage (NCBI taxonomy): Eukaryota > Metazoa > Chordata > Mammalia > Rodentia > Cricetidae > Myodes > Myodes glareolus. The sequence continues at coordinate 234,249 of NC_142038.1, forward strand.
ACTGGAACTGCCCTGGTAAGCCACACAGCCTTGTGGCAACACACAGATTAATGGAGATGGGTTCATTTAAGATATGAGTTAGCCAGAAATGTGCTGAAGATATTGACCAAACAGTATTGCAAATAATTAGTTTCTATATGGTTATTTCAGGGCTCAGCTGCTGGGCTCTCACAACAATATTCTTTCCTATCTCCACCTCCCTCCTACTGATTTAAAGGCATGTGACTCCCAAGTACTGGGAAAAAGGTGTGTGCCACCACTGCTTGGTCTGTATGACTCATTAGTGACTTAACTCTACATTCTGACCTTCAGGAAAGCTTTATTTTTTAGGTTACAAACAAAATGTCACTAAACAAATCCATTCTCAGATTTATAATATTGGGATGTGAGACCTATTGGGTGGCAAAGTGTACTTGGTCCTTTGCTACCCTTACCTGTCTCCTGGTAAGTCAAATGAGAAATTCTTCTATGCAGGTAAGCATGATGTTCTGCCTTACCACAGCTCAGAAATAAGAAAGGCAACCCTATGGTAAACCTTTGAAACTATGAGACAAAATTAAAAGCTCCTCCATCTAAATTAATATTATTATTATTAATATTAGTCACAATTGTAAAAACTAACACATTGAACTCAGAGAAAGAATGAGAATATTCTATGTAGAAAACTGTGGATCCTGTTTGTCTTATGAGCCCTAATGATCATTTCTCATGATTTTTCACCAGAGAAATGATTACAATATCATTTAAATATTTAATTCATGTATTAGTACATTAGATTTAATATGCATTGTTTTTTAAAGCATGCTGATTAAAGAAAGAAAAATTATGAATTCTTGTCAAGCTTTGTAGATTACTATGGTTCTTCTATTTCTTACTACTATAACTTGAATTTATAGGTGATTGATTTTTAATAATGGCAATCACTTAGAGAATCTCAAGGCAGTTTCACATTTTTAAGTATCCAGTGCTATTATCTTTTTCATTTCTTTCAAATTATTATAGTGATTCTTGGTGCCTTCTGTCTGGTTGTTCTATATTTAGTCATTTTTGTCAAGAGTATAGCATTAGCAAAGTTTCAATACACCATCTTTATATATTTCATGTAAAATCCTTGCTCAATTATGCAAAATAAAATTGCTCCTGTATTCATCCTTTGCTTATAAATGCATTGATATCAAACACGAATAAAAATCCATGTCATGGACACAGAACCAAAAAATAAACCCGTAAAACTATCCAATATATTGCCAGAATTGGAGGTAGCATTGGGTAGTCATATAGGAACTAATAATTTTCTACACAAATCAAGACAAGATAGTTAATGGTATAAATTCAGGCTTTGCTTCACAATTATAATCAGAAACAAAATGAAACAATCAAATACTATCAAAAACTTGACATTATCTGAACTATATTCCCTCTGAATATTGTATTGTAGAATCAGCTTTTTTATTTATAAAAGGATATTTAGAAAAACGAAGTTAATGCTGTCATTATTTTTATTTCTATCCTACATAAAAGCTTATGTGTGCACAGTTTACTCTTGAATATTATTATGAACTCAAGAAAAAGAAATGTACCTTTTATCCTGAAAAGAAAATATTGGGAAGTGAGGAAACTTGTTTGATATCACATGCTGGGAGGCTAGAAATGCACATGTAAATGTTGAGGAATGGTTGGTAAAACTCAATGTGCAACCCTAATATTCTTATGTCAGGCTTTTTCTGTACCTAAATACATATTTCTTCAAATCATATTCCATTTAAACATCTTAGGGAATTGCAGCATGGTCCAATTATGAAAACTAAAATCCCAGCAGGGATAATGTATCATGTATGTCTTATCTGATGACAGCATAGAAATGTTCCAAATGAAGAAGATATTGGTTTGGAATGTGATAATTCACAGGAGGTATGAACTGTGGACGTGTTGTACCCTGGCAAAAATGCTGAATTGATGGATTACTATGTTTACTGCTGTTATAATTTTTAGTATAACAAGCAATATTCTGTGCTGTTAGTGTAGATGTCATGTAATTGACACAGACTTTTTAGCATAATTGTGTCTGTTTTTTATTGTATCTTTAGATGATAGTGAGAGATCAGAAAATATTTCTTGGTTATAACTGAGTAAACTGAATTGATCCTTTTTGTACAGTGTGCGAGAAAGACATAATGGCCTTCAAGAAGCAGATTATTTTTATGGAAGTGGTAAAACAAAACAGTATAAACAACATTAACAAAAATCTCCCAGCTTATAGGTGAATTCTTAATGCTACAAATTAATTGTAACCAAAAAAATCACTGTTTATTAGCATAATAAATGTTATAGCATGAGTAATATGAAAGCAACCAAAAATAATCACTCTATAACATTAATTAAATGGCTTTCTGAGACTATGCTTGACAAACTGATGGGAAAATGCAACAGAATTTAGGAACAATTAAGCATTTTGCTTAAGTGTTAGTCTGAAACATAGCTGATTACTGTACTGTGGTTCGTAGCCCCTATTGATACCAATTTGTCCACTATCTGTTGACCCTTCTATAAATTTGTCTCTAGTCATGCATTTTAGATAGATTTTTTTAAGTAGCAGAGTACAATTTAAAATTATGGTATTCTGGGTGGGATATTATTTGCAGTAAAAAAATGGTAACATCTTATTATGTTAAAATAATGTCAAGATCCAGGTACACCTTCCTCTCTTCCCCCCCTCCCCTCTGGAGCCACAAGATCTCCCCAGAGCTGCTCCCTTGCACACTGGGCCTGGGCTGTGGGCTCAGTCCAGCAGGGGCAGCCCCGGTGCTTTGAGAGCCTGCCTGAGGACAGGCAAGCCCTGTCTCAGCTCAATCACATTCCTGGCCAGCAAGAGAGAGTGAACTTCTAGCAGACTTCCACTGGAGGAGGGGTGAGTCTTCTCCTGGCCCGAGGGCTTCGGCTAGGAGGAATTCAGTCTTTTCCCGCCCCCCTCGACAATCTGGTCACCCTGCAGAGGCGACTCATCCCTGCGGAGCTCTCCCGAATCCCGTCCCAGCCTTTATCCAGGTACACCTTCCTCTCTTCCCCCATTCCCTCTGGGGCCACAAGATCTCCCCAGAGCAGCTCCCTTGCTCACTGGGCCTGGGTTGTGAGTGCAACCCGGTAGTAGGGAGTGCCTGTATTTCAATAGACTGCCTGAGGAAAGGTAGGCCTTCTGTCAGTGAAGTTCCTGCCCAACAAGGGAACCTGACCTGGTACTAGAAGATCCAGTAGAGAGCATTTGAAGGAAGAGATGGGCAGACGCCAAGGCAAGAACTCCTCCAACAATCTAAAAAACAACATGAAAACACCAGAACCCAATGACCCTACAATAGAAGGACTTGAACCTCTTAATTCAGAAGAAGCAGGAAAAAATGCCATTATGAAAGCAATAGAGTCCCTTAAACAGGATATAAATAACTCCCTTAAAGAACTGGATGAGAAGTATAACAAAAAGACTGAAGAAATGAGTAAAGAAATGGATGAAAAATATAACAAAAAGATCGAAGAAATGAGTAAATCCATGAATGATACACTGGGAAACCAAGAAAAAACAATCAAACAGGTAATGGAAACAGTTCAAGAATTGAAAACTGAAATGGAGGCAATGAAGAAAACACAAAACGAGGGCCGGTTGGATATGGAAAATCTAGGTAAACGAACAGAGACTACAGAATCAAGCATAACCAATAGGATACAAGAGATGGAAGAATGAATCTCAGAGTCTGAAGATACCATAGAGAAAATAAATGCTCTGATCAAAGAAAACAGAAAATCCAACAAATTCTCATCACAAAACATTCAAGAAATCTGGGACACAATAAAAAAACCAAATCTAAGAATAATAGGGATTGAAGAAGGAGAACTGCAGATCAAAGGACCAGAAAATATATTCAACAAAATTATAGAAGAAAACTTTCCCAAGCTAAAGAATGATATTCCTACGATGGTTCAAGAAGCATACAGAACACCGAATAGGCTTGATCAAAAAAAAAAAAAACATCCCTTCACCATATAATAATCAAAACACAAAACATACAGATTAAAGAAAGTATATTAAGAGCTGCAAAGGAAAAAGGGCAACCTTTATAAAGGTTTATAAAGGTAAACTTATCAGACTTACACCAGACTTCTCTATGGAAACCATGAAAGCCAGAAGGTCCTGGATAGAGGTACTGCAGAAACTAAGAGACCATGGATGCAAGCCCAGACTACTATACCCAGCCAAGCTATCATTCACTATCAATGGAGAAAACAAAATATTCCAGGATAAGAAAAAATTTAAACAATTCGCAGCCACAAACCCAGCCTTACAGAAAGTAATAGAAGGAAAATCGCAACCCAAGGAGTCCAACATGGCCAGCACTGCTTACAATAACTCAGACATCCAGAGACCCTTCACGAGCTTAACTCAAAGAAGGGACACATACAAACTCTATTAATAAAACAAACAAAAAATAATAATAACCGGAGTCAACAACCACTGGTCATTAATATCACTTAATATTAATGGACTCAATTCACCTATAAAAAGGCACAGACTAAGAGACTGGATATGAAAACAGGATCCAACATTCTGCTGTTTACAAGAAACACACCTCAAACACAAAGACAGACATCTACTCAGAGTAAAAGGTTGGGAAAAGGTTTTTCAAGCAAACGGACCTAAGAAACAAGCAGGTGTGGCCATTCTAATCTCCAACAAAATTGACTTCAAACGAAAATTAATCAGAAGAGATGGAGATGGACATTTTATACTCATAACAGGAACAATTCATCAGGAGGAAGTCTCAATCCTGAATATCTACGCCCCTAATATAAAGCCTCCTACTTATGTAAAAGAAATACTTCTAGAACTCAAGGCAGTCATCAAACCACACACACTAATAGTAGGAGACTTCAACACTCCTCTCTCACCAATGGACAGGTCAATCAGACAGAAAACTAACAGAGAAATAAGAGAATTATTGGAGGTATTGAATCAAATGGACTTAACAGACATTTATAGAACATTCCACCCAAATAGGAAAGAATATACCTTCTTCTCTGCAGCTCATGGAACCTTCTCGAAAATTGACCACATACTGGGTAACAAAGCAAACTTCCACAGATACAAAAAATATTAGTAACCACCTGTGTCTTGTCAGACCACCATGGATTAAAGTTAGAATTCAAGAACAGTGCTACCCCCAGGAAGCCAACAAATTCATGGAAGTTGAACAGTCAACTACTGAATCACCCCTGGGTCAAGGAGGAAATAAAGAAAGAAATTAAAGTCTTCCTTGAATTTAATGAAAATAAAGACACAACATACTCAAACCTATGGGACACTATGAAAGCAGTGCTAAGAGGAAAGTTCATAGCACTAAGTGCCCAATTAAAGAAAACAGAGAAAGCACACATTGGAGACTTAACAGCACACTTGAAAGCTCTAGAAAAAAAAGAAGCTGATTCACCCAGGAGGAGTAGAAGACTGGAAATAATCAAACTGAGGGCTGAAATCAACAAAATAGAAACACAGAAAACAATCCAAAGAATCAATGAATCAAAAAGCTGGTTCTTGGAGAAAATCAACAAGATCGACAAGCCCCTATCCAAATTAATCAAACGGCAGAGAGAGAACATGCAAATTAATAAGATCAGAAATGAAAAGGGGGACATAACAACAGACACAGAGGAAATTCAGAGAATCATTAGATCTTACTATGAAAATTTACATGCCACAAAGTTGGAAAATGTAAAAGAAATGGACATTTTTTTAGATAAGTACCATATACCAAAGTTGAACCAAGAACAGGTGAACAATCTAAATAGACCTGTCAGTCGTAAAGAATTAGAAGCTGTTATTAAAAATCTCCCTACCAAAAAAAGCCCAGGACCAGATGGTTTCAATGCAGAATTCTACCAGAACTTCCAGGAAGAGCTAATACCTATACTACTCAATATATTTCACAATATAGAAACAGAAGAATCATTGCCAAACTCTTTTTATGAAGCTACAGTTACCCTGATACCAAAACCACACAAAGACACAACCAGGAAAGAGAATTACAGACCAATATCACTCATGAACATTGACGCATAAATACTCAATAAAATACTGGCAAACCGAATCCAAGAATACATTAGAAAAATTATCCATTATGATCAAGTGGGCTTCATCCCAGAGATGCAGGTTTGGTTCAACATATGCAAATCTATCAATGTAATCCATCATATAAATGAACTGAAAGATAAAAACCATATGATCATTTCATTGGATGCTGAAAAAGCATTTGACAAAATTCAACACCCATTTATGATAAAGGTGTTGAAGAGACTGGGGATATAAGGATCATACCTAAATATAATAAAAGCAATATACAGCAAGCCGTCAGCTAACATCAAATTGAATGGAGAGAAACTCAAAGCCTTTCCACTAAAATCAGGAACACGACAAGGCTGTCCACTCTCACCATTCCTCTTCAATATAGTGCTTGAAGTTCTAGCAATAGCAATAAGACAACATAAGGGGATCAAGGGGATTTGAATTGGAAAAGATGAAGTTAAACTTTCGTTATTTGCAGACGATATGATAGTGTACATAAGCGACCACAAAAACTCTACCAAAGAACTCCTACAGTTGATAAACACCTTTAGTAATGTGGCAGGATACAAGATCAACTCCAACTGATGAATTGTTCCAGTTATGAGTATGAAATGTCCATCTCCATTTCTTCTGATTGATTTTAGTTTGAAGTCGATTTTGTTAGATATTAGAATGGCCACGCCCGCTTGTTTCTTAGGTCCATTTGCTTGGAAAACCTTTTCCCAACCCTTTACTCTGAGTAAGTGTCTGTCTTTGTGGTTGAGGTGTGTTTCTTGTAAACAGCAGAATGTTGGATCCTGTTTTCGTATCCAATCTCTAAGTCTGTGCCTCTTTATAGGTGAATTGAGTCCATTGATATTAAGTGATATTAATGACCAGTGGTTGTTGACTCCGGACATTTTTTTTTAAGTAGTAGAGTGTATGTGTTTTTCTTCTTTGATTTGTGCTTGTGAATGGTCGCTAGATATTCGAGTTATTGTAGATCGTGTTGGGAATGTTGGATTCCTTTGGTAGTGATTTTCCTTCTAATATTCTCTGTAAGGCTGGATTAGTAGCTATGTATTGTTTAAATTTGTTTTTATCCTGGAATATTTTGTTTTCTCCGTTGATAGTGAACAATAGCTTGGCTGGGTATAGTAGTCTGGGTTTGCATCCATGGTCTCTTAGTTTCTGCAGTACCTCTATCCAGGATCTTCTGGCTTTCATGGTTTCCAAAGAGAAATCCGTTGTAAGCCTGATAGGTTTACCTTTATAAGTTACTTGACCTTTTTCCTTTGCAGCTCTTAAAATTTTTTCTTTAATATTTATGTTTTGTGTTTTGATTATTATATGGCGCGGGGATGTTTTTTTCTGATCCAATCTATTCGGTGTTCTGTATGCTTCTTGAACCTTCATAGGAATATCGTTCTTTAGGTTGGGAAAGTTTTCTTCTATAATTTTGTTGAATATATTTTCTGGGCCTTTGATCTGCAGTTCTTCTCCTTCTTCAATCCCTATTATTCTTAGATTTGGTTTTTTTATTGTGTCCCAGATTTCCTGAATGTTTTGTGAAGAGAATTTGTTGGATTTGCTGTTTTCTCTGACCAGAGCATTTATTTTCTCTATGGTATCTTCAGAATCTGAGATTCGTTCTTCTATCTCTTGTATTCTATTGGTTATGCTTGATTCTGTAGTCTCCGCTCGTTTACCTAGGTTTTCCATATCCAGCCAGTTCTCGTTTTGTGTTTTCTTCATTGCCTCCATTTCAGTTTTCAATTCTTGGACTGTTTCCTTTACTTGTTTGATTGTTTTTTCTTGGTTTCTCAGGGTATCACTCACGGATTTACTTATTTCTTCAAACTTTTTGTTATATTTCTCATCCATTTCTATACTCATTTCTTCAAACTTTTTGTTATACTTCTCGACCAGTTCCTTAAGGGAGTTATTCATATCCTGTTTAAGGGACTCTATTGCTTTCATAATGGCACTTTTTTCCACTTCATCTGGGTTAGAGTGTTCAAATCCTTCTGTTATAGGATCATTGGGATATGATATTTTCATGTTGTTTTTCAGATTGTTGGAGGAGGTCTTGCCTTGGCGTCTGCCCATCTCTTCGATCAAATGCTCTCTATTGGAACTTCTGGTATCGGGTCAGGTTCCCTTGTTGGGCAGGGAGTTCACTGATAGAATGCCTACCTTTCCCCAAGCAGGGTATTGAACCACAGGCACTGCCTCTTTCCGGGATGCCCCTATAGAGCAGGCCCAGTGTGCAAGGCAGCTGAGCTGGGGAAATTTTATGGGCTCAGTGGGAGGGGAGAAATATAGAAATTTGTACCTGGATGGAAGCTGGGATGGCAGGTGGGAGAGCCTAGCAGGGTGGAAACAGCACTGCAGGCTGACCTGGGAGTCTATGGGGTCAGGGAGAGTCCTAGCTCCCCCTCACCGGGCCCCTGTTGTGGGCCCGAATCAACTCACCACTCCGAAGGCCCTCTGGATGGAAGCTGGGATGGCTGGCGGGGAAGCTAGCAGGGTGGAGCCAGCAGAGCAGGCTGACCTGGGAGTCTATGGGGTCGGGGAGAGTCCTAGCTCCCCCTCGCTGAGCCCGCGGGGACCCGAATCAACTCACCACTCCGAAGGCCCTCTGGATAGAAGCTAGCAATAGCAATAAGACAACATAAGGAGATCAAGGGGATTCAAATTGGAAAGGATGAAGTTAAACTTTCGTTATTTGCAGACGATATGATAGTGTACATAAGCGACCCCAAAAACTCTACCAAAGAACTCCTACAGCTGATAAACACCTTTAGTAACGTGGCAGGATACAAGATCAACTCCAAAAAATCAGTGGCCCTCCTATACACAAAGGATAAAGAAGCAGAGAGGGAAATCAGAGAAGCATCACCTTTCATGATAGCCACAAATAGCATAAAATATCTATTACTATATCAACATAGTAAAAATGGCAATTCTACCAAAAGCAATCTATAGATTCAATGCAATCCCCATCAAAATCCCATCAAACTTCTTCACAGACCTTGAGAGAACAATAATCAAGTTTATATGGAAAAACAAAAAACCCAGGATAGCCAAAACAATCTTATACAATAAAAGAACTTCTGGAGGCATTACCATCCCTGACTTCAAACTCTATTATAGAGCTACAGTATTGAAAACAGCTTGGTATTGGCATAAGAACAGAGAAGTCGACCTATGGAATCGAATAGAAGACCCAGATATTAACCCACAAACCTATGAACACTTGATTTTCGACAAGGGAGCTAAAGGTATACAATGGAAGAAGGAAAGCATCTTTAACAAATGTTGCTGGCATAACTGGATGTCAACCTGTAAAAAAATGAAAGTAGATCCATATCTATCACCATGCACAAAAATCAAGTCCAAATGGATTAAAGACATCAACATTAATCCGTCCACTTTGAACCTGATAGAAGAGAAAGTGGGAAGTAGTCTACAAGATTTAGGCACAGGAGGCCTCTTCCTAAGTAGGACCCCAGCAGCACAGACAATAAGAGAAACAATGAATAAATGGGATCTACTGAAACTGGGAAGCTTCTGTAAAGCAAAGGACACTGTCAGTAGGACAAAAAGGCTGCCTTCTGACTGGGAGAAGATCTTCACCAACCCCTCATCAGACAAAGGTCTGATCTCCAAAATATACAAAGAACTCAAGAAACTAGGCACTAAAACTCTAATTAACCCAATTAAAAAATGGGGTACTGAACTTAACAGAGAATTCACAACAGATGAACTTCGAATGGCCAGAAGACACTTAAGGTCATGCTCAACCTCCTTAGCGATCAGGGAAATGCAAATCAAAACCACTTTGAGATACCATCTTACACCTGTCAGAATAGCTAAACTCAAAAACACCAACGATAGCCTATGCTGGAGAGGATGTGGGGTGAGGGGAACACTCATCCATTGTTGGTGGGAATGCAAACTTGTGCAGCCACTGTGGAAATCAGTGTGGCGGTTTCTCAGGAAACTGGGAGTCAACCTCCCTCAGGACCCAGCAATACCACTCTTGGGAATATACCCTAAAGATTCCCTAACATACTACAAAAGCATTTGTTCAACTATGTTCATAGCTGCACTATTTGTAATAGCCAGAACATGGAAACAACCTAGGTGCCCCTCAATAGAAGAATGGTTAAAAAAGGTGTGGAACATATATACATTAGAGTTTTACTCGGCGGTTAAAAACAATGACATCTTGAATTTTGCATGCAAATGGATGGACATAGAAAACGCTTTACTGAGTGAGGTAAGCCAGACCCAAAAAGAGGAACACGGTATGTATTCACTCATAAGTGGATTCTAACCATAATTAAAGGTCTTTGAGCCTATTATTCGTGATCCTAGAGAAGCTAAATAAGAAGATGAACCTGATGAAGATTATTTAGCTATCCACCAGGAGGTAGGAAATAGACAAGAGTCCCAGGTAACCTCGGGTGCATGGGGGGTGGGAGGGTCGATGGAGGGGGAGAGGGCTAGAGAGAAGGGAGTAGGGGAGGAATGGGGAAAGCTTGGTGGCCGGGGATGGGGGGGCAGGGAGGTAGGATGAATATGGGATCAGGGAACAATATATTTCAACTAAGGGAGCCATTTTAGGGTTTACAGGAGACTTGATTATATATGGGATCCCAGGTTCAAGGAGAAATCCCCCAGATTGCTCTCTGGACAGAGGAGAGGGTGCCTGAATCGGCCGTGGCCCATGACCATACTGATGTATATTTTGCTTATCACCATAGATCCTTCGTCTGGCGAAGGATGGCTATGCAGTCGGAGGCCCACATTGGAGCAACGGATTGAGCCCCCCAAGGTCCGGAGGGGGAGCGGAAGGAGGAGGAACATGAAAGACGAAATCAGTACTGCGAGGGATGCTATCACCCACAGATACAAGGGAACGGATCTGATGAGAATTTACCAGGGCCAGTCGGACTGGGACTGAACGAGGACGTGATCTAGACAGATTCTCGGAATTTGGCCGGATTCTCTGACTGTGGCTGGCCCGGGGTCTTTCTGAGAAGCCATTGACTATGACACTGGGACCTGTTTCCTCTGCATATGCTGGATTTTGGGGATCCAGTCTGTTTGGACGCTCGCCTTCCTGGACCTGGAGGGAGGGGGAGGGGCTGGAGCTTCCCACAGGGCAGGAAACCCTGACTGCCCTGGGGGACGGAGGGGAAGGAGGGGGGGAGTGGGGGGAGTGGGAGGGTGTTGGGAGGGGGGGCGGAAATGGAAACTTTTATAATTTAATAAAATTTACTAAAAAAAAAAAAAAAAAGATCAACTCCAAAAAATCGGTAGCCTTCCTATACATAAAGGATAAAGAAGCAGAGAGGGAAATCAGAGAAACATCACCTTTCATGATAGCCACAAATAGCATAAAATATCTTGGGGTAACTCTAACCAAGGAAATGAAAGACCTATTTGACAAGAACTTTAAGTCTTTGAAGAAAGAAATTGAGGAGGATACCAGAAAATGGAAAGACCTTCCCTGCTCTTGGATTGGGAGAATCAACATAGTAAAAATGGCAATTCTACCAAAAGCAATCTATAGATTCAATGCAATTCCCATCAAAATCCCATCAAACTTCTTCACAGACCTTGAGAGAACAATAATCAAGTTTATATGGAAAAACAAAAAACCCAGGATAGCCAAAACAATCTTATACAATAAAGAAACTTCTGGAGGCATTGCCATCCCTGACTTCAAACTCTTTTACAGAGCAACAGTATTGAAAACAGCTTGGTATTGGCATAAGAACAGAGAAGTCGACCTATGGAATCGAATAGAAGACCCGGGTATTAACCCACAAACTTATGAACACCTGATTTTTGACAAGGGATCTAAAGCTATACAATGGAAGAAGGATAGCATCTTTAACAAATGGCGCTAGCATAACTGGATGTCAACCTGTAGAAGAATGAAAATAGATCCATATCTATCACCATGCACAAAATTCAGGTCCAAATGGATTAAAGACATCAACATTAATCCATCCACTTTGAACCTGATAGAAGAGAAAGTGGGAAGTAGCCTACAAGATATCGGCACAGGAGACCACTTCCTAAGCAGAACCCCAGGAGCACAGACAATAAGAGAAACAATGAATAAATGGGATCTACTGAAACTGAGAAGCGTCTGTAAAGCAAAGGACACTGTCAGTAAGACAAAAAGGCTGCCTTCTGACTGGGAAAAGATCTTCACAAACCCTTCAACAGACAAAGGTCTGATCTCCAAAATATACAAAGAACTCAAGAAACTAGACACTAAAACTCTAATTAACCCAATTAAAAAATGGGGTACTGAACTGAACAGAGAATTCACAACAGATGAACTTCGAATGGCTAAAAAGCACTTAAGGTCATGCTCAACCTCCTTAGCGATCAGGGAAATGCAAATCAAAACAACTTTGAGATATCATCTTACACCTGTCAGAATAGTCAAACTCAAAAACACCAATGATAGCCTATGCTGGAGAGGATGTGGGGTGAGGGGAACACTCATCCATTGTTGGTGGGAATGCAAACTTGTGCAGCCACTGTGGAAATCAGTGTGGCGGTTTCTCAGGAAACTGGGAGTCAACCTCCCTCAGGACCCAGCAATTCCACTCTTGGGAATATACCCTAGAGATTCCCTAACATACTACAAAAGCGTTTGTTCTACTATGTTCATAGCAGCACTATTTGTAATAGCCAGAACATGGAAACAGCCTAGGTGCCTCTCAATAGAAGAATGGTTAAAAAAGGTGTGGAACATATACACATTAGAGTTTTACTCAGCGGTAAAAAACAATGACATCTTGAATTCTGCATGCAAATGGATGGAAATAGAAAACGCTTTACTGAGTGAGGTAAGCCAGACCCCAAAATAGGAACACGGTATGTATTCACTCATGAGTGGATTCTAACCATAATTAAAGGTCTTTGAGCCTATTATTCGTGATCCTAGAGAAGCTAAATAAGAAGATGAACCTGATGTAGATTATTTAGCTATCCGCCAGGAGGTAGGAAATAGACAAGAGTCCCAGGTAACATCGGGTGCATGGGGGGGTGGGTGGGAGGGTTGTTGGAAGGGGAGAGGGTTAGAGAGAAGGGAGTAGGAGAAGAATGGGGAATGCTCAGGGGACTGGGAGGGGGGGAAGGAGGAAGGATAGATATGGGATCAGGCAAGTATATACCTCAACTAAGGGAATCATTTTAGGGTTTACAAGAGACTTGATTATATATGGGATCCCAGGTCCAAGGAGAGATCCCCAGATGGTTCTCTGGACAGAGGAGAGGGTTCCTGAACCGGCTTTGACCCACAACCATACTGATGAATATTTTGCATGTCACCATAGAACCCTCATTTGGCGATGGATGGAGATGGAGGCGGAGACCCACGTTGGAACACTGGACCTAGCTCCCTAGGTCCAAATGAGAGGCAGAAGGAAAGAGAATGTGAGCAAAGATGCAAGGGTAGAGGAAACCTTCATCTGACGTTGGATGGCGATACAGACGGAGACCCATATTGAAACACCGAACTGAGCACTCCACGGTCCAAATGAGGAGCAGAAGGATGAAGAAAATAAAAAAAGTAATCAGGACTGCGAGGGATGCGAGCACCCACTGATACAAGGGGACTGATATAATGAGAGTTCACCAAGGCCTGTTGGACTGGGACTGAACGAGGACGTGATCCAACCAGATTCTCTGAATGTGGCTGGCCCGGAGCCTTTCTGAAAAGCCATTGACAATGACACTGGGACTTGCTTCCTCTGCATATACTGGATTTTGGCGATCCAGTCTGTTTGGACTCTCACTTTCCCTGGACCTGGAGGGAGGGGGGAGGAACTTGAACTTCCCACAGGGCAGGAAACCCTGACTGCTCTAGGGGATGGAGAGGGAGGAGGATAGGGAGTGGGGGGAGTGGGAGGGTGTTGGGAGGAGGGGCTGAAATGGAAACTCTTATAATTTAATAAAAAAAAAGAAAAAGAAAAAAATAATGTCAAGATTATGAGTTTTTGGCCAGCCTGTTCCACATAGTGAGACCTTGTTTTCAGAAATAACACCAACAATAAAAATCATGATTTGTTTCTTACTCAAGCTGATTCATCTTACAAGGCCTTTGAAGATTCTTCTCCAATTTATCTTTGCCAGAGCCAAGCTGGTAGAGCAGACACTGAAAGAATCGATTTCCTGGAGAGACTACAAAAATATACCACAAAACTGAGTGGCTTAAGACAGCAGAAATATGTCATTTCAGAGTCTGGAGGCTGTCAATCCAAAATCAGGTGTCAGCATGGCCAAGAATCTAGGGAAGATAAGAGAAAATTCCTTCGCTTCTAATTTCAATTTCAATTGCTTGCCAGAAATGTGTGATGTTCCTTAGCTTGTAGATACATCAGTCCCAAGTCATCTCCATAGTCACAAATTGATTTTCCTTTTTAACTACTCCTTCTTTTTTCTGGCAGGTATCTAGTCATGCTGGATTAGGGACCTATTCAGCTCAATGATAATCTCACCTTAATTAATCACATCATAATAATTCATCATTATCATTTTATGGGGACAAATCAAACTATTACTCCACCCAAATGGTAAATGATGCCACTATGTACTGAATAATCCCACCTCCCAATTTACAAATTGTCCTGATTCCAACTACTATAGTATTTGAAGGAAACTTTATGGAGGTGATGATGTTTAGATGACTTTCAAAGAATAGTACTTGCACATGGAAATAATTTCTTTAAAAAAATGCACAGGAAGGATATATTCATCTCTTCCCTCTCTTGCTCATTAGCACTCCCTGCACCTCTTAAGTCTGCCTTTCGGGCATCCAGTGACAGGACAATTTAGTGAGAAGTCTGCTATCTGTAATCAGAATACTATACCCCTTCATATAACCAATCTACTAGCACCTTCATATTTGACTTCTTAGCTTCTAGAACTAAGAGATGATTTTCTGTTGTTAAAGTAATTCATTCCAAGTGTTTAAAATTACTTTATTTTAATGACCTCATAAAAGAAAAGCAGTTACATGGATAAAGATATATGTAACAGATCAACACTGTCTGCTAATGACTTAGTTCAGAGGATACCAATGATTTACACTAAAATTGTACTGATGTTTGACCAAATGCTCTGGATGCAAATATTCTCAGAACTAATCATTCTTATGACTTCTGTCTCTAATGATAATAAGTTTCCTTTTTTTTGAGAGTTTTCACTGGATACTGACTCTTGCTCTGTTCCAAGAGGTTTTAAATCTGATCCTCCAAAAACAACTGATTTAAGCTGATAAATATCTAAACTAGGCACTTCATTCTAGTTGTCATGATGTACCTGTTATACACACACTGTATTTCTAGCTCCTAGGTGAATGCCTTAGTGGCTTGTGATGCTAAATTATTAGCAGTTTAGCCCATGTTCTCTGTTTTTCCTTTCACAGACATATTTTACTTACTCTTCTAAACCTGCTCCTTCAGAATGCACAGAAATACATTAAAATACTTGTCTGTAGGTCTACATCATGGTGAATCCAAAATAAAACAATCCGGCAAAGCAAATAATGTAGCAGCAGGCTGCTTGGTTCACAACACTTTGTCCCGAAATAATCACACAGAAACTGCATTATTTAAATCACTGCTTGGTCCATTAACTCTAGCTTCTTATTGGCTAACTCTTACATATTAAGTCAACCCATCTCCGTTAATCTGTGTATCCCCATGTGACAGTGGTTTACTGACAAAGTTTTGGCATGTCTGACTCTGGCAGTCGCTCCATGGCATCTCTCTGACTCCATTCTTCTTTCTCACTGAACTGAGGCTAGCTTTTCCTGCCTACCTAAGCCTTGCTATAGGTCCAAAACAGTTCCTTTATTTATTAATGATAATCTCAGCTCACAGAGGGGACTCCCAGATCAAAATAACATAGCTAAACTGGGCTTTGAGAGACACAGGATCTATCATTTGTACTTTATGGAGAGCAGTTACAGCCATAGAATTCCTTCTTTTCTATAAATTACAGCTGATGCTATTTGCATCTCTGCTAGTCTTTCAAAATAATTTCAATAGCAGTGGTTATAGGTGTGTGTGTGTGTGTGTGTGTGTGTGTGTGTGTGTGTGTGTGTGCACATCCTGGGTGTTTGTTGATTTTCAGACATTGGGTATCTGTAGTCTCTGGTAGAATCTGTTAGATAAAAATACTTTGCTCAAGTCACACATATTTTCCAGCAGTTTTCCTCTTGTTGCTATCAGTTAATGTTTTTATAAACTCTGAAGATTTGTTGCTCATAATGGCTTACTAACATGCTGATTGGCCAGTAGCCAGACAGAAAATATAGGTAGGGCAACGAGACTAAGAGAATTCTGGGAAGAGGAAAAGCAGAGACATGGTCACCTACCAGAGACAGATGAAGCAAAATGACAGTGCCTCACTGAGAAAAGGTATCAAACCATGTGTCTAAACATAGACCAGAATTATGGGTTAATTTAAGTTGTGACAGCTAGTTAATGATACACTTGAGCTAATAGGTAAAACAGCTTATAATTAACTTAAGCCTTTATGTATTTCTTTGAGGCTGAATGACTATGGGACCAGGGAGACTAAAACTTCCATTTACAAATGGCATCCAAACATTTCATAAGTATTTTTACATAAAGCCTGAGAAAGATTAAAAAGAAAAAAAAGATTTTATATGAATCTTTTACATAAAGCCTGAGAAAGATTAAAAAGAAAAAAAAGATTCTATATGAATCTATATGAACAGATTCAAACACAAATTTTTGGTAACTGTCTTTACTCCAGTAGGCAGAGGTGCAACTCCTTTTTAAAAAAAAGCGTCCTGATTCAACATTAGGAGCAAAAACCTCACAGCTCTTCTCAGAGGTTTTACCATCAAACACTAAATGGTTTTATAAGCAGCCACCTTTAGGCTTGTTCATTGTAGCATGGACCCAGAAATTTCACAAAGATGTGTCTATAAATGTGGCTCCCACCAATACTACCACAAGAAAGCTAGACTCTCAGAAAACCAAGGAATGGGTGGATCCAGCCACCAAAATATCAGATTTAATCCTAGCCATATTGTTTAACACATTAAAGACTCATATGGTCAGAAAAAGATAGTATAAGTAAAGACAGATTCAGATTTAAAAAAAAAAACACTAAGGAGTTTACAGTGTGTTTAAAAAATATACATAGGCTTGGGAGGGTTGGGGAGAGCTTGGGGTAGTGGGATGGTTAAGATGAAGGAAGGTCAGATATGGGAGCAGGGAAGAAGATATCTTAATTAAGGGAGGCATTGTGGGGTTAGCAAGAGGCTTGACTCTAGATGGGGTCCCAGATGTCCACAGGGATATCACCAGCTAGGACCCTGGACATTGGAGGAGAGGGTGCCTGAACTGCCTGTGTCCTATAGTCAGACTGATGACTATCTTGAATATCACCAATAGAACCTTCATCTGGCAACAGATGGAGATAGAGACATAGTCCCACATGGGAGTACTCGACTGAGCTCCCAAGGTCCAGTTGAAGAACAGAAGGAGGGAGAACATGACCAAGGAAGTCGGGACCATGAGGGAATGATCCACCCATTGAGACAGTGTGCCTGAACTAATGCGAGCTCACCAAAGCCAGCCGCAATGGGACTGAACAAGCATGGGATCAAACTGGACCCTCTGAATGTGGCTGACAATTGGGGCTGACTGAGAAGCCAATGATAATGGCACTGGGATTAATCTCTATGGCATGTAATGGCTTTTTGAGATCCTAGTCTACTTGGATGCACACCTTCCTAGGCCTGGATGGAGGGGGGAGGGCCTTGGACTTCCCACAGGGCAGGTACCCTGCCCTCTCTTAGGACTGGAGAGGGATGGGAGAAGGGTGAGTGTAGGAGCAGGAGGGAAGAGAGAGGAGGGGAGGAAATAAGAAGTTTGATTCCTAGTATTAATAAAGTAATAAAAAAGAAAATACTACCAAAAAATTAAAAAATAAAATAAAAAATATACATAGGCTTGGGAAAGAAAAGGAAAAGAATAAAGAATGTCCTTAAAAAAGAAATAGAGTAGGTCGACCTAGTGTTATATGTCTTTAATCCCAGCACTTGAGAGGCAGAGGCAGGCAGCTCTCTGTGAGCTTGAGGCCAGCCTAGTCTACAGAGTGAGTTTCAGGACACTCAAAGATACACAGAGAAACCATGTCTTAAAAAAATTCAAAAGTTAAAAAATAATAAAAGAAATAGAATAAAAAACTCACATAAATAAGGAAAACACACAAAGAGTCTGGATACTGTATATTACTGCTGAGGAATGAGGAACAGCTGCTAAAAGACATTTGATTATAAATGCTGGATGAATTCAACCTATATATTTTGAAAATGCCTTGACTTTAAAGTTTATGCCAAATGATATATGACTTTGGAGAAAGGATTTTACTTTTATTCCCATAGGAAATGAGAGTCTGTGTATTCATTCTTCATTAAGAAAATAAAGTTTGATCAAAGAAGACACCCTGAAAAATCTTCGATAGGAATGGTTAGCCCAAATAATCCAGTGTTTCAGAGACCCTCTGTTGCAGTTTCTTCTGAGTTTTGCATTTGAAACAGCTTCAAGGCTACTAGTTGAGATGATTCAGCCTCACAGAATACTCCAGTCATGAGTTGACCATGATCCTGTATTTTCTTTGGGTTCCCATAAGATTATCAGAGTTCCCAGTCAGTGGGAAGTAGCCTAGAAAGCTACTTCTACACCCACAATCCAAAAAATGGATTAGGGATGTTTGTCTTTGTTTAGAGTGTTGGTTACAAGTTTTTATGGAAAATGGTCAGAAAAAGGTTAAGCAATGGAGATTAGTTTCAGGGTCTTGTTTTGAAAAGAAAAAAAATGAGATCTTCTGTGGAATAATGCCTTCATACACTGTAAAGATTTGTCACTTATATTGACCTAATGAAATGTTGATTTGCCAGTAGCAAGGTAGCAAATATAGGTGAGGCAAGCAGACTAGGAGAATTCTAGAAAGAGGAAACACAGTGATGTAGTCACAAGCCAGATACAGAAAAAACAAGATGAGAAGGTCTCATTGAAAAAAGGTACCAAGTCATGTGACTAAACAAAGACAAGAATTATGGGTTAATTTAAGTTGTGAGAGCTAGTTAATAGTAAGCCTAAGCTGACCAGCCGCCCAATCAGTTTATAATTAATATAAGCCTCTGTGTGTTTCTTTGGGTGTGAACCACTGTGGAACCAAACAGCTGTGGGATTGGGTGGGACAGAAGCTTCTGCCTACAACTTGTACTTATTATTCTGTGTTTTGCCCCCACTGAGGCATCTATGAAAATTTATTTCCTTGTGAGTCTTATCAGACTGAGTCTCAAAAATGCCATGTGTCATATTATTAGTGGTGGAAAAACTCACATATAACTTGTGTCTCCTGTCTAAAGTTTTTTCTGTGTTTCCACGGTATCTTAGGTATTGGAAATATCAAATATTCACACGAACACAATGAATTGATTTTGCTCTTTCATTTTGAATATCTTTGTGGGTTAGAGCTTCCCAAGAACTCTATACTTCACTCTTCAGTATCTAACAATATTATCCTCTAGGAAATTCTCTAGGTTTCTGAGGGTGCTGAGATAGAGGTTTGTTACTAGCTCCATTGTATCTCTCTTAAACACCTTAAGTTTTCACATCATTATTGTTGTTGGTTCTATGTTTCCAAGTTTTTATTTTACTTTATGTGTGTAGGTGTTTTACCTGTGTTTATAGTACCACATATATGTGGAGCCTACGGTAACCAGAAGAAAGAATTGGTTCCCATGGACCTGTAGCTAAAGTCACCACGTGGGTGTGGACATTAAACCAAGGTCTTGAAGACAAGGTAGAAGAGAATAGTTCAATCAAAAAAATATTAAATCTATATTAAATCTGAAAAATAAATTTAGGCACTAAACACCCAGGAAATCTGGGACACTATAAAAAGACCAAACCTAATAATAACAGGCATGGAAGAAAAAGAAGAAATCCAGGTCAAAAGCTTGGAAAATATTTTTAGTAAATGTATAAGAGAAAATTCTCTCAATCTAAAGAATGTGATACCAATAAAAGGATGAGGCAAATAGACAGTACTAGAAAAGAAACTTTTCATGACACATACTAGCCAAACACTAAATGTATAGAACAAAGAAAGGATATTAAAAGCTTCATGAAAAAATACCAGTTTACACACAAAGGCAGACATATTAGAATACCATCTGACTTCTCAATGGAGATTGAGAAAGCCAGATGCTTTCTGGGTGGATATTCTATAATCTCTGAGATACCAACCCAGACTACAATATCCAGCAAAATTATCAATCACAATCAAAAGCAAAACAAAACCATTTCACACTAAGGACAAATTTAAGCAATTTTTGTCTACCAGTTCAGCTGTACAAAAGGTATTAGTTGGTAGTATATTTTTGCTGAATAGCACATTATAAAGTTTCATCAGGTCAAAATAATGTAGGTAACTGGAATTTAAGCATCTACTCTAAACACATAACATAACACATGACATAAATAGATCTATGTCATGGTCTATCAACATGATCCACATGTTTTTACTTTAACCTTGTGCTCTGACTCTGCTTTAGAATGTAAACTGAAGAACATTCTGCTCAACATTTTCCAGGGATGATTTTAAAATCAAAACCCTGTCTCTCTATCAGATCCTAAAGAGTTTAATAATAACTCACAACCATATCAACTAGTAGCAATATATTATTAGAGACAAACTGAAATGTAATGTTCCACCTAGTAAAAGAGAGACTAAACTTCATAGTTATATACTTCTACTATCTAACTACCAGACAAACATAATGCAGCTTCATGATAGAATGTTAATACACAGACAGAAAATTGAGGTGAGAGTTGAATTTTGTCCATCTAGTTCCTTTTGAGCATTTACCTCTTATCTATCACTTTCTGGATGCAGACACAAATAGGTGGGGTGGAAGTCTGGTTAGATAAGGTTATCATTTATCTGAGACTTTTGTTCTGAGGACTTTTTTTGCATTAACCTGATGAACTGTGTTCGATGGGTTATGTATCATCTCTCTGTTCTTCACTACAGCAACTCTCACTTCTGTTCTATTTGTTTTTTTCTATAAATCAAGTCTTAGCAAAGCTGTACACTGAGATGAGCAATGAACATTAAGATAACATTCATAAAGTGAAATTAATAATTTCAGTTTAACTGTGTCTTCTTTTAATGCTATGCTCTTTGAAATATTTCAGAAAAAAATTAAAGGAAAAATATTTAAATACATTCAATTTAAAATCAAGACACAATGATTCCAAAGCAATTGAAATTCACTACCAAGTTCTTCAAAACTAAAAAAAAGCAACAATTTTATATCAAATTTAAACCATAAAGTCATTGCTAGGTATTTATATACACAGTTTTGTCTATAAAACAATTAATGAATAAAGAGGCCATGAATTTGTAAAAGAACAATGATAAGTACTTCATTTGGAGGAAGGAAAGGTAAAAATGAAGCAATTTTGCTATAATATAAAAAATATAACAACCTAGGTGCCCCTCAATAGAAGAATGGTAAAAGAAGGTGTGATACATATACACAGAGTTTTACTCAGCGGTAAAAAACAATGACATCTTGAATTTTGCATACAAGTGGATGGACATAGAAAACGCTTTACTGAGTGAGGTATCCCAGACCCAAAAAGAGGAATATGGCATGTACTCACTCATAAGTGGATTCTAGCCTTAATTAAAGGTCTTTGAGCCTATAATTTGTGATCCTAGAGAAGCTAAATAAGAAGGTGAACCTGAGGAAAATCATATAATTATCCTCCTGGATATTGGAATTAGACAAGATTGTCAGGCAAACTTGGGTGCACAGGCGTGGGGAGGTGGAAGTAAGGGAAGATGGGTAGAGAGAAGGGAGAAGGGGAGGATTGGGGATGGCTTGGGGGAGTGGGATGGGGGGAGGGAGGAAGGATGGATGTGGGAGCGGGGAGGTGTGCATCTTGGGGTTTGCAAGAGACTTGATTCTGGAGGGGTTCCCAGGTCCAAGGAGAGGTTCCCAGATTGTTCCCTGGGCAGCAGAGGAGAGGGTGCCTGAACTGGCCTTAGACCATGACCATACTGATGAATGTTTTGCATATCACCATAGAACCTTCATCTGGCGATGGATGGAGATAGAGACGGAGACCCACATTGGAACACTGGACTGAGCCCCCAAGGTCCAAATGAGGAACGGAAGGAGGGAGAACGTGAGCAAGGAAAGCAGAACCAGAGGGAACCTTCACCCGACGATGGATGGAGATTGAGACAGAGACCCACATTGGAGCACTGGACTGAGCCCCCAAGGTCCAAATGAGGAGCGGAAGGAGGGAGAACAAGAAAAAGAAAGTCAGGAACGCGAGGGGTGCGTTCACCCACTGATACAAGGGGATTGGTCTGGTGGGAGCTCATCAGGGCCAATTGGACTGGGACTGAAGGAGCGTGTGATGGCCGAATTCTCTGAATGTGGCTGACATGGGGGCTGACTGGGAGGCCATTGACCATGGCCCTGGGTCTTCTTTCGTCTGCATGTACTGGCTTTCTGGGATCCAGTCTGTTTGGATGCTCACCTTCCTGGACCTGGAGGGAGGGGGGAGGAACTTGAACTTTCCGCGGGGCAGGAGGCCCTACTGCTCTTGGTACTGGAGAGTGAGGAGGGGAGGAAGTGGGGGGATTGGGAGGGTATTGGGAGGAGGGGAGGAGCTTGGACTTCCCACGGGGCAGAAAGCCCTGACTGCTCTTGGGACTGGAGAGGGAGGAGGAGAGGGAGTGGGGGGAATGGGAGGGTATTGGGAGGAGGGGAGGAAGTGGAAATTTTTTATAAATAAATGAATGAATAAATAATAATAAAAAATAATGCAAGTGAAAAAAAAACCTTTAAACTATTGTTGGACCATACTCATTTGTTTCCCAGCTGCCAATTCTGAATTAACACACAAAAACTATATTAATTGCAACATTGTTTGGCCTATTAGTTCAGGATTCTTATTAACCAATCCTTACATCTGAAATTAACCCATTTCCATTAATCTGTGTGTTTCCATGCAGCCTGGCTATATTCTGACCTGATACAGACTGAAGCAATTTCTTTATTAATCAATGGTAATAAAACATATGCATAGAGGAATCATGCATCATTTCTGTATAAATAAAAAGGAAGGTTTTAGCTTTAACATAGGAAAATTATATATATAAAGAAGGTTCAAACAAGAATTATAGTTACAATATTTAGTTTATTTGTATCAGGCAAAATTAAAGAAAATATACTATCATCTCTTTTATCTTTGTGACTCTAAAGTTTCATATCTAATTTATTTTTTAACATAACTAAGGAAAGCTTGAACTATCTGTTTTTAACTCTTCAAAGATGCCAAAAGGATTTAATATTGCCTAAGAAAACAGGAAATATATTGTAAGCAACCTCCAAAACTTCATAATTGACAGAGACACCTTGCTGCCTGGACAGTCATCCAAAGTTCTTCTGTAACACTGGGGCATCCATCTTCAGCCTACAGGCCCACAGTATTGGGCAGGCTTTTCCATGAAACAGAAAATTTGAAGATCTACTTTGCCTTGTACTGGAAACGTTCATCAGTCGATTTCTTCTGTGCTCTGAAGAAACAAAAGTAGAATCTCTTTTCCAAAACAAAATATCCTTAGGCTCAATTTTGAAATCAAGATAATTTTATGATACTTTAACTTAGCAGCCCCCAGAATCAAATGTCTCTCTGCAGTCAAAAAGTTAAAAAAAAGTACAACAATATACGTGATTCAGACTGTGTATATTCCATCTAACATATCTTATTTTCTTTACTCTTTAATCTATGGCTGTACTCTTCTATATTGCTTTCACTGTTTCTTTCAAGACTTTGCTTTATCTATACTTTTTTCTCTCTCCAAAGTCTGTGTATATTTTTGAAACATACTGTGCTCATTTAGAGGTCTTTAATGTTTGAATCAGTCCTGTTTTATATGTTAAATCCTTTTCTGACAAGTAGCATTTTAAAATCATAAATTTAAATTTAAAATTATATGGTGGTAGCAGACCTGTATGCTGGTTCTGCTTCTCTTGGCCTTTTAATATGGCAGAGGTATGAGGTGTGTTCACTGCCACTGTGAGTCACGCTCATTGACCCAGTTCCAGAAATGCAACAGGTCTATGTTGCCAGTAAGCAACTTGTAACACTCTGCTTACAAACTCCATTTAAGTATTCAATAAACAGATAACCAGAAAGAGCCAGAGCAGTTCCTGCTACCAATATGAACCAGGAAGCCTTCTTAAAAGAGCCAAGTCTCTGGTTACAGCCCGAAAACAGAGCCTATCTAAAAAAAAAAAAAAAATGCAGCTTCCATTTTTGTGTGAGTTTAGAAGACTTATTTTTGAAAGTTTTTTTTTTTTTAGGACTTATGTGGACCCATGCCCCACATTGAGTGTCATTTTGTAGTCAGAGCCTGTTTATTTGTTTCCTGGCTTCCAAGCCTAGATAAAAATACAGAAACTATATTAATTGCAACAGTTTTTGGCCTATTGGATCAGATTTCTTATTAACTAACTCTTACATCTGAAATTAACCCATTTCTATTAATCTGTGAATTGTCATGAGGCTGTGGCCTACCAGTAAGTTTCCAGCAGCAGCATCTTTCTCCTTTCATAGCTACATGGTATCTTTTTGACTCTGTCTACTTTCTTTCTGTATCTCTTCCAGCCTGGCTATACTCTGCCCTGCTATAGGCTTAAGTGGCTTTTATATTAAACAATGGTAATAAAATGTAGTCATGGCATACAAAGGGGAATCCCAAATCATTAAACATCTTCACAAAACACAGAATATTAACAGCTTTTTTGCCCTCATTCTTAGATAACACACACAAAAAGACAATCATTTGACCTTATAACAATTACCCCAAGTAAATTTTGCCAAAGGACCCACTTTGAGCAGGTCAAAGAAACTGAAGAGAAGGCATGGATTCAACAAAAGTTCGTGTACATACAGGATACTTTTCTGAGGGCCAAAACTTAATTTTTCATTTCTCCTTCTTTGCTTGTTCCTATTCTGTTTGTTTTATGTTCTTATGCATTCATTCTTTTTGTTTCTAGTTGTTCTCCTTCTATTTAGTCCCCATTTCTTTCTATATCTTCCCAGATGTTTTGCTTCTATCACTCTTGATATTTTCCTTCTATATTTTCCTTCTTTCTTTCCTTTCTTTCTCTCTTTAATTTTTCTTATCCCTTTATACATTCTAGTACAATGATTTCTTTGCAAGAAGAGTATTGTTTCCCAACTATAAGTTATATATTTTCCAAAAACAATTAAAATATTGACATTGGAATAAATTAAATTATGATTGCAAGTTACATGTTTTTCTTAGAAGCCCATAGTAAACATTTTCTTTGTATTAATTTCCTACCATAACATCTCCACCCCACAGCAATGATTTTTTTATAGTTTATTAACAAAGTTTTAAATAATCCCAGAATATTTAAGCAAGTTTCTTTTGAACTGGGAAAAAGCTATTTGTGGTTACAAAGAAAGAAACAATCATTTCATTATCATATCAAAAGCTAATCTTAAATAAAATATTAATAGAACCACAAAATTTTTATATGTAAAACAACCAGTCTTTCTATTTTAAGTCTTCAGAATACACACTCACTCATCAACAATTTTTCTATTAATCATAGCAGGATACTGAGGGCAAAATGGGTACAAGAAATTTACTATTTCCTTTGGTCACTAATCTATCTTTAGCAAAAAAAAAGGCACATCAGCTAGTAATAATCAGACTGCCTTTGTTCTTGCCTCTGGATGACAACAAGTTCCTCACTCAACTATTTAAAGTGTGCCTTTTCTAAAATTTAAATTATTCTCCAATATTTTCTATACCAAAGTCACTAATAAAACATATTAACCTAACTTTACTACATTTCTAAACTCCTTCAAACTGTGGTAGGTGAATCATTAATCTGCTTCAAGAGCAATGCTTAGAAAACATCATTCACTATTAATGTAAGTACCATTGACACCACCCAGGGAAGAGACAGAAACCCCCTTAGAGTTCCATTCAACTCACAGATTATGAGGGACAATATGTCCTTAAGGGTGATAAGCAGAGATGTGCTCAATAAGAACATGAGGTCCTCAGGGCTCTGTCTCTCTGAGACACACGCACTCTGGTTATGCTGAGCAGTGGCCATTTTTCAAGTGTTTCAAAGCTGTTGTTCCTTTTGCAAGGGTCTTAACAAAATACTTCAGAATCCAGTCACTAGGTTTTCATAACTTCATGGCAGAAACTCAATAAAGGGAAAGCCTGCTTAAGAAAATCTTCCTAGGAGTCTTTCCTTTCCTATTAGTTCATGGTTTGCTTATTTCTTATGGGTTAGGAAATAATAAGCCAAGCATTCAAGCATTTGAGTCTCTGGGGATTTCTCATTGAAATCACCATGTCTTAGCCACTTTGTCCTTTTTCAAAGGAAATTTTCTTTCTATTCAACACATCATCCTCTACTTTCATTGTTTTAATTGTTTTACTCCTTTGTTTCTGAAAGCAAGTATACTTCTCAAACTACTTACTAATTTGTTTAAAGAAGGTAATTATTAATTTTAATTGTCAACTTGATCATATTGATACATGCCTAGGACACTACCACACATCCCTGTGAACTACTGACTTAGAAGGAATCAACTAAGGAAGGAAGTATGACAAGAACATGAATGCTACTTACATGGTCTGGGAGTTCAGATAATTATAAAAGGACAAAGGACAAATATTTTGCTTGGGATTTTCTTTTTCTGACTTCTGTCTCATGAAGTAGGCAGTCGTAACCAAATGCTTCTGATGCCATGATGTTGGACTTCACCATGAGTAACAAATCATCAGAACCAAGGATTATGAATCAAAGCTTCTGACTGTGAACTTCAATAAATCCTTCTGCTGTAGGAAGTCTTACAGCCAGTGGTTTCCCGCCCACTGGGGCATGGCCTCTTATACTATATGTGCTGATGTAGTGCTTGCCTCTGGTCTCCTTTCCCCTGCTCTTTCTAGTTGCTGAATTCAGTTTCTGATCTTCGTTCAAGCAGAGGATTCTGATTTGTGAGTTTACCACTAAATAAATAACCATCTATTTCTCAATTCTGAGCTAGTGTGGAATTTCTTTTAAGCATCTTTCCACATCCTTCTCCTCTTAAGTTGTTTCTTTGTACTTATTTGTTACAGTAATAAAAATCTGGCTAGCACACACCGTTTCTCTAACACCATCATGATTTGTTAAAAGGGATCCACATAATTGGGTTTCAACATTACTAAAACTATTACTTGTATATTTAAAAAGGTGGCCAACATTACAAAAATTTGAGGCCTTGCAATGGCTTAAATCCCCAAGCACTTCACCGTAGGATGTGTGCCTGTGTATCTATCTCTCTACTGGACTATAGAAGAGCACACATAAGACAAAGCAGAGATTCAAACAAGTTTTCCATGATGACACAGCAGTAGTGTTTGCTTGTTAGACCAAAAAGGTGTGTAATTCCTGAAATGCATGATATAGCCCTCTTTGAAGCTTCACACAAATATCTTTTAGATGGTCTGGTGGCTCTTTTGAGGACATTGTGAGTATATAACTAAGTGACCACAAAATTAATCTGAAACCAATGAAATAAACATAATGGACTATAATTACCAGCCCAAGTCAAGAAACAATGGCTCAAAACATTTCACCAAGTCTATAACTTGGAGAAATGGATGGAAACCAATTTATACCCATTTGTCTTGAATGAAGCCTCTGTTACTCCTTCAGATAAAAATGTCCAAAATCTTCAATGTGCAAGTCAGATTTCAAGCTCATATTGCTGATCACAGAGATGCCTTGGTAAGATTCCCCTTAAACACACTCTACACACTATTTATTTGACTTGATTACTACATTTTTATGGTATTGTTTTCTGTGTACTTCTTTTTAAAGAAGCACATAATCCTAAAACAAATATTAAGATGAAATAAATTTATCTAGTTTCAGAATGAAAATGAGTGATATATAGTCATGCTTGGGCTATTTTGTGATGAATTGCAGTTTGCTATTTAAAATATATGAGTGTGTAGAATGCCATTTCTACTTTTAAAATGATCTCTCTCCCTCATAATGATTTTAAGGGAGAATATGAGATCTGTAATGGCAGATAGAATGACTTCTGGAATATCTAGAGAAAGTCAAATTTTCCCAGTTTTAAAAAAAATCAGGTGATGTCTCAGACAACTGTCAGAAAAATTATTTTCTGAATCCATTCACAGCCTCCAAACAGAGCTGACAGGGAACACTTTTACAGAAATCAGCCATTCTTTCTGAGCCAAAATTCTGACCTGACTTTCTAAATGCAATGTTGAATGCACATAAAATAAGACTCTTTTATCCTTCTGCCCTTTGTTTATCCTTAAGAGTTGCTATGGTAATTTTCTAAGATCTAATTTTAATTTTAGTATGGAGCATGTTGCTACAAAAATGACCAAATCTGCAGTTTTACTCCCATTGAAAGGAAACATTGGCAAAATGAAAATAAGTAATAAGTATTTCAGATTTATGGGAGAAAACAAGTCAACTCATAATATAGTTAATAGGTAAATTAACAATATACCTGAGTATAATTTGCCCTCCTCCATGTATTTAATTTATCTCTTTATTACTGGTCACAAATTATAATTTGAATGTATTCCTCAATGTTATTGATTTGGGAACTTAATTGTCAAAGCAACAATGATGCCAGGTTGGATTTTAAAGTGGTGGCTAAGTGATAAGGGGCCTGGTGTCATCCTCGGTAAAGTGGGATTATTATCATAATTTCACTCTCTGAACAGTGAAGATTCATTAATATGACAACATGAATTTTATATAAAAGTAAGTATGTTTGTCGTCACTGCCACCTCTCTTGTTCCTCCTCCCTCTGTTTCCTCTTTCTCTTTCCTCTGTTTCTGTCTGTCTCTTTTATGCTATGCTGTCTTAACCTTTTGTCTCTTACTATGGTGCAATGAAATGCCTTAAAAGGTAAACCTCTTTGACCTCTAATTTTACCAGAACATGAGACAAATAAATTTCTACAGCTTTTAAATTATTAGTCATTGGAATCTGTTACATGAGTCCAAGACAGAGAATGACATCAAACCATGTTTGAATTCTCAGTAAACAAAATAATTTTAAACTACATCACACCTTGCACACCTTGATTCATCTAAAACATTTTTCTCAACTATGTTTATTTTGATTATTTAGGCTAGTTCATCGATTTCTCTATTAGTTTTATCTCTATTTCTACATATTTTCTTCTTTTTTTTCTTTCTTTTGGATACTCAGTCTGAAGGTCTCTGTAGCAGCTACAATTATTTTGTTGGTGAAGGGTTGAGACTTGTTAGAAAGAATACCATTATCTCCTTTAACATGATGATATATGGTTGGGAGAGAAGTATTAGAAAAAAAAGAGAAGAGGTATTCGCAGTAGAAAGTCCCAGGCAGGGAAACATTCTCTCAGAACATTGCAGTCGCTCCAGTTTTTTGCTTAACATTCTCATACTCCTGGGTGAGTCTGCTTCTTTTTTTCCTAGAGCTTTCAGGTGTGCTGTTAAGTCTCTAATGTGTGCTTTCTCTGTTTCCTTTATGTGGGCACTTAGTGCTATGAACTTTCCTCTTAGCACTGCTTTCATAGTGTCCCATAGG
This sequence comes from Myodes glareolus, assembly GCF_982192425.1. NCBI lineage: Eukaryota > Metazoa > Chordata > Mammalia > Rodentia > Cricetidae > Myodes > Myodes glareolus. Next base: position 264,110 of record NC_142038.1, read on the forward strand.
TTTGGTTATATTGTGTCTTTATTTTCATTGAATTCAAGGACGACTTTAATTTCTCTCTTTATTTCTTCCTTGACCCAGGGATGGTTCAGTATTTGACTGTTCAGTTTCCATGAGTTTGTAGGCTTTCTGGGGGGAGAATTATTGTTAAATTCTAATGTTAATCCATGGTGATCCAATAAGACACAGGTGGTTACTATTTTATGCATTTGGATATCATTATTGGGAAATTACTAACAGTGACTTTTTTTAAGCTGAGAACATGGTTATAATATTTAAGTATCCCATGATTATTGTAAAATTTACTTAGTCCATCAAAATATAATTTATTTTCTAAATGATTTCTGCCTTTGGGCCTTATTCATTTATATAGTTTGTCCAAGTGGTTATAGGGAGATAAGAAAATATTTGATAATTAATTAAAATTGAAATATTTAAACATAGTATATGACCGAATATGAAGTTAAGAAAAGAGTTTAAATAAATTTCTACTAAAGTTAAATTTGAATAGAGGGTTCTGAAATAGACATTTTGGTAATAATCTTATTGTTAGCGCATTGGGAAGTTCACAATGTTTGAATGTGAATGTTGGCTGCTTATATACCATAATATGAGGTTAGACTTATTAGTCACTGGTAAAAATAAAAGACAATAAAGGTTTCCTTACAAAGCCATTTGAAATGACTGAAAGACCAGAGATTTGAAATTTTCTGAGAATTGAAAAGCCACATATGTATACATACATATATGTATCCTAAAGAGCAGGAGGTTAAATTTCCCCAAAGTCCTCCCAGCTGTTCCCATCTAGTTAAGCATATCTCCTTTTTAGAATCACTATTTTACATGGCCAATAGATTAATGACTTTAAATTGAAGAATACAGAGAGAAAACACAAGCTACAGAAAATAAGAACAAATGTCCCAGGTTTCAGAAACACATTCATAATTAAATTTATATAACTACGTATGAGAGACAAATAGGATTTTCCTTCTGAATTTTGAGGGAAGTATACTGCCAAAGAAGTTAACTTCTATACATCCTCTATACATTTGTAGTTGTTTAACTCTTTAAACCACTAGTTGTCCATATCTGTACCACTCCCCATATGTGACATCTCTATACTATGGATTTCCGTGAGACCATTGAGGATAATTAACATAGAAGAAACAGCCAGTGGATACGGCAGATAATATCATAGGGAAAGGGAAAGGAATGGGTCAGGAAGCAATGGTTGGTTACAGTTATGGATTGTGAGATTCTCATTCTTTTTCTCAGTAGCTGAGTACTTTCTTCTATTTCGTCATCCTATAAAATAAGCCAAGGTCAGTTCTGAAACATTGTTTTAAATCTATTACTGCATGTACCTCAGTGATGAAAACTAAATCCACTGGACAAAATATTTTTTCAATCTCAAATGACAAGAAACTTGAAAGAATTGAGAACAGATGAAGAGGCAGATTTCAGAAAAATGACTCTGTGGCTGAGTTTGTGTTAGTACTTTTTCTCTTTTCATAGTGATTATTTTATCCTAAGTTAGATCTCATAAACTCAGTATCAGGATAGTACTGGTGACCAAACATTCTAGAGAAGTTCCAAATCTTAGCACTGAAGATATTATTCAGTGGGTGAGGGTACTTGCTGCATAAGGACAAGAACATGAATTCAAATGTCCAGAGTCTACATAAAAGACATGCATGGCCATACTCACTTGTAACCAGCAGGTTAGAGTATGGGGAGTGATACAAAGACAGAAGGATTGATGGGTCTGGCTGGCCAGCAAACCTAAAAGAAAGGCAAATGCTATATCAAATGACAGACTCTGTATAAGAGACTCTGCTGAAAACTGATAGAGTGTGAGCTCTGAGTTAGGTCCTGTACCCTTGATAGAGAAAACAGAAAAGAAGCGCCTTGCATTTCAAAGTATAGCAAAAATATAGAGTGTTTAGAAGTAGTAATGGATAGTTCTGATTTTGGACATGTTCCAATACCACTCTTGAACTATATAAATTTAAAGTAGAAACAAATAGGCATAGTAAAGCATTTAGAGCTGATGATTACTTGAGCTGAAGCCCAAGTTTCAAAATTACCCTTTTCATATGCTTCTATGGAAAACACCAAGGTCACAGGAAAGGTATATCTAATATCTGAAATAATTATAAAGTTTCAAAATATACATGAATGCTGTAAACTGTCCCAAATATCCATAACAAAGATTCTGAGAATTGAATCCATATTTGACCCACCACTAAGAAAGAATTAGAAATTGTGGTGTGAAGACTATGAATGGGTTGGTTTTCTACTTAATAAAAACACTAACTCTCTCCAGGTGGCCCTCATAGCATCCAATATGTTAGTATAATATACAAATGTGTGTTTTACAAATCAGAAGCTCTCAGAACAAACATAGAATAACATTAATAAAAGCAAAACTAGCAGCAACAACAACAAACAAACAAAACATCAGAAAAGAAATATTGGACTTCAAGGGAAAAGAAATTGTAACTAGAAAGATGGTGAAGTCTAATGCCAGACTACTAAAGGAGTTTTCTAAAAGTGAATAAAACATAACTTAAACTCAAGACAACAGAAGAATTATTGGCAGAGAAGTTAATGCTGAAAATATTAAAAATTGAAAAATTACTAAAAAAGAAAGTCATTGAAATTCCAATAATTCAGTGGAGATGGCAGAGAATAAAGAAAAAATCAGATTGAAAAATCATTCAAACTACAAAGAAAAGAAATTGAACAGAGAATCAAGTGCCTTTAATCAATTTTATTACATGCTATTGGTGACTAAAAGATATCAAGAAATAGATTAGAGACTAAATCACATAAATAATGGTTGATACTTTTTATAGTGGGAAACATAAGTGTTTATTGATTTAAGAATCTTCATAAATTTGACATAATAATAATAACAATAGTTAACATTCAATCAATACAGAAAGGTAAGGAGGAAAAACAAATATCAGGAAGGATGTTTGATAAAGCATCAAGGAATCATATTATGTTAAAATTATACTTAATATATTCATGTTCACTTATATTTAATAAAATTATATAGCTTGGGCTGACAATCCTGCCCACAAGCCACATACTATCTCAAAGAAACTCTTGAACCTGACATGGAAACCACTTTCAAATTGACAGTAAATCAGCCAATGTAAATAATACATAAGCAATTTCCTAAGTCTATAATTTACTATTATGTGGATGACATTTTGCTATCTAATGCAAACATGGATACTTTAGAAAGAATGTTTGAAGAAGTAAAGTAAGTTTTGTCAAAATGGGGATTACAATTTGCTCCTGGAAAAATATAGAGAGGATATTGTGTCAATTACCTAGGTTATAAGATAGGTTTACAGAAAATTAGAACACAACATGCATAAATTAGGAGAGACTGGTTGCAGACTTTTAATGACTTTCAAAGCTTCTTAGGAGACATTTCCTGTCTATGACTTGCTGTTGGTATAGAATAACACCTGATCTGATAATTCATTTTTTTAAAAAAAACCTTAGATGGTGATAAAGACTTGAATAGTCCCAGAGAATTAACAACTGAAGCAGAAAAAAATTGACAAATGTTAAGGAGAAATTACAAAAGGCACATGTGGATAGGGTGAATCCAAATCTTAATTGTACTCTATTCATAGTGTCTTCCAGAATTTATCCTATAGGATTTTAAGGCAGATGGATGATATTATCTTAGAATTGATATTTTTCCACATAAACCAAGTAAAAATTAAAAACTTTTGTGAAAAACTCCTTTGAATTAATTGTAAAAGGTAAATTGAGACTTCATCAATTAGTAGGTATAGACACAGCAGAGAATATAGTGCTTTTCCCGACCGGTAAAATAAAAAAAAAAGTTTTGGGAAGACAATGAACCATGGCAAAGAACTTGTGCTATTTTTTTGGGGGGGGGATTAATAGCACTATTCCTAAATGTTAAAGATTTAACCTTATAAAAAGAACTTCATGGATTTTTTTCCTGAATTGTATATATTGTTCCCAAAACTGGAGCCCATACATTTTGTACTGAAGCAAATAAATCAGAGAAGGCAGGTTACAAATCAGAAGAATTAAGTAAGGTGGGACAAAGCCCTTATAATTTTGTCCAGAAGACAGAATTTATGCTATACTCATGGTGCTAAGGGATTTTATTTTTTTTTTGTAATTTTATTAAATTATAAAAAGTTTCCATTTACGCCCCTCCTCCCAACGCCCTCCCACTCCCCCCCTCCCTCTCCTCCTCCCTCTTTGTCCCCTAGGGAAGTCAGGGTCTCCTGCCCTGTGGGAAGTCCAAGTTCCTCCCCCCTCACTCCAGGTCCAGGAAGGTGAGCATCCAAACAGACTGGATCCCAAAAATCCAGTATATGCAGAGGAAACCAGTCCCAGTGTCATTGTCAATGGCTTCTCGGAAAGACTGCAGGCCAGCCACATTCAGAAAATCCGGCCACATTCAGAGAATCTGGTTGGATCACATGCTCGTTCAGTCACGGTCCATCTGGCCTTGGTAAACTCTCATTAGATCCGACCCCTTGTATCAGTGGGTGATAGTATCCCTCGCAGTCCTTCGTCATTTTCTTCCTCCTTTTGCTCCTCGTTTGGATCTTGGGGGGCTCAGTTCGGTGCTCCAACGCGGGCCTCCATCTGTATCGTCATCCAACGCCAGATGAGGGATCTATGATGATAAGCAAAATATTCATCAGTATGGTCACGGGCCAAGGCCGGTTCAGGCACCCCCTCCTCTGTCCAGAGAACAATCTGGGGATCTCTCCTTGGACCTGGGATCCCATATATAATCAAGTTTCCTGTAAACTCTAATATGACTCCCTTACTTGAAATATATTCTTCCCTGATCCCACATTCATCCTTCCTCCCTTCCCCCCATCCCGGTCAACCGAGCTTTCTCCATTCCTCCCCTACTCCCTTCTCTCTAACCCTCTCCCCTTCCATCAACCCTCCCACCCACCCCCATGCACCCAAGGTTACCTGGGACTCTTGACTATTTCCTACCTCCTGGCGGATAGGTAAATAATCTTCATCAGGTTCGTCTTCTTATTTAGCTTCTCTAGGATCACGAATAATAGGCTCAAAGACCTTTAATTATGGTTAGAATCCACTTATGAGTGAATACATACCGTGTTCCTCTTTTTGGGTCTGGCTTACCTCACTCAGTAAAGCGTTTTCTATGTCCATCCATTTGCATGCAAAATTCAAGATGTCATTATTTTTTACCGCTGAGTAAAACTCTAATGTGTATATGTTCCACACCTTTTTTAACCATTCTTCTATTGAGGGGCACCTAGGCTGTTTCCAGGTTCTGGCTATTACAAATAGTGCTGCTATGAACATAGTTGAACAAACGCTTTTGTAGTATGTTTGGGCATCTCTAGGGTATATTCCCAAGAGAGGAATTGCTGGGTCCTGAGGGAGGTTGACTCCCAGTTTCCTGAGAAACCTCCACACTGATTTCCAAAGTGGCTGCACAAGTTTGCATTCCCACCAACAATGGATGAGTGTTCCCCTCATTCCACATCCCCTCCAGCATAGGTTATCATTGGTGTTTTTAACTTTAGCTATTCTAACAGGTGTAAGATGGTATCTCAAAGTGGTTTTGATTTGCATTTCCCTGATCGCTAAGGAGGTTGAGCATGACCTTAAGTGTCTTCTGGCCATTCGAAGTTCATCTGTTGTGAATTCTCTGTTCAGATCAGTATCCCATTTTTTAATTGGGTTAATTAGAGTTTTAGTGTCTAGTTTCTTGAGTTCTTTGTATATTCTGGAGATCAGACCTTTGTCTGAAGAGGGGTTGGTGAAGATCTTCTCCCAGTCAGAAGGCAGCCTTTTTGTCTTACTGGCAGTGTCCTTTGCTTTACAGAAGCTTCTCAGTTTCAGCAGGTCCCATTTATTCATTGTTTCTCTTATTGTCTGTGCTGCTGGGGTCCTACTTAGGAAGTGGCCTCCTGTGCCTATATCTTGTAGACTACTTCCCACTTTCTCTTCTATCAGGTTCAAAGTGGACAGATTGATGTTGATGTCTTTAATCCATTTGGACTTGAGTTTTGTGCAAGGTGATAGATATGGATCTATTTTCATTCTTCTACAGGTTGACATCCAGTTATGCCAGCACCATTTGTTAAAGACGCTTTCCTTCTTCCATTGTATACCTTTAGCTCCCTTGTCAAAAATTAGGTGTTCGTAGGTTTGAGGGTTAGTATCTGGGTCTTCTATTCGATTCCATAGGTCGACTTCTCTGTTCTTATGCCAATACCAAGCTGTTTTCAATACTGTAGCTCTGTAATAGAGTTTGAAGTCAGGGATAGTAATGCCTCCAGAAGTTCCTTTATTGTATAAGATTGTTTTGGCTATCCTGGGTTTTTTGTTTTTCCATATAAACTTAATTATTGTTCTCTCAAGGTCTGTGAAGAAGTTTGATGGGATTTTGATGGGGATTGCATTGAATCTGTAGATTGCTTTTGGTAGAATTGCCATTTTTACTATGTTGATTCTCCCAATCCAAGAGCAGGGGAGGTCTTTCCATTTTCTGGTATCCTCCTCAATTTCTCTTTTCAAAGGCTTAAAGTTCTTGTCAAATAGGTCTTTCACATCCTTGGTTAGAGTAACCCCAAGATATTTTATGGTGTTTGTGGCTATCGTGAAAGGTGATGTTTCTCTGATTTCCCTCTCCATTTCTTTATCCTTTGTGTATAGGAGTGCCACTGATTTTTTGGAGTTGATCTTGTATCCTGCCACGTTACTAAAGGTGTTTATCAGCTGTAGGAGTTCTTTGGTAGAGTTTTTGGGGTCGCTTATGTACACTATCATATCGTCTGCAAATAACGAAAGTTTCACTTCATCCTTTCGAATTCGAATCCCCTTGATCCCCTTATGTTGTCTTATTGCTATTGCTAGAACTTCAAGCACTATATTGAAGAGGTATGGAGAGAGTGGACAGCCTTGTCGTGTTCCTGATTTTAGTGGAAAGGCTTTGAGTTTCTCTCCATTCAATTTGATGTTAGCTGTCGGCTTGCTGTATATTGCTTTTATTATATTTAGGTATGATCCTTGTATCCCCAGTCTCTCCAACACCTTTATCATAAAAGGGTGTTGAATTTTGTCAAACGCTTTTTCAGCATCCAATGAAATGATCATATGATTTTTTTCTTTCCGTTTATTTATATGATGGATTACATTGATAGATTTGCGTATGTTGAACCATCCCTGCATCTCTGGGATGAAGCCTACTTGTTCATAATGTATGATTTTTCTAATGTGTTCTTGGATTCGGTTTGCCAGTATTTTATTGAGAATTTTCGCATCGATGTTCATGAGTGAGATTGGCCTGTAATTCTCTTTCTTGGTTGTGTCTTTGTGTGGTTTTGGTATTAGGGTGACTGTAGCTTCATAAAAGGAGTTTGGCAGTGACTTTTCTTTTTCTATATTGTGGAATACATTAAGGAGTATAGGTATTAGCTCTTCCTGGAAGTTCTGGTAGAATTCTGCATTGAAACCATCTGGTCCTGGGCTTTTTTTGGTAGGGAGATTTTTGATAACAGCTTCTAGTTCTTCACGACTAACAGGTCTATTTAGATTGTTCACCTGGTCTTGGTTCAACTTTGGTATATGGTACTTATCTAAAAAAATGTCCATTTCTTTTACATTTTCCAACTTTGTGGCATATAAACTTTCGTAGTAAGATCTAATGATTCTCTGTATTTCCTCTGTGTCTGTGGTTATGTCCCCCTTTTCATTTCTGATCCTATTAATTTGCAGGTTCTCTCTCTGCCGTTTGATTAGTTTGGATAGGGGTTTGTCAATCTTGTTAATTTTCTCCAAGAACCAGCTTTTTGCTTCATTGATTCTTTGAATTGTTTTCTGTGTTTCTATTTTGTTGATTTCAGCCCTCAGTTTGATTATTTCCAGTCTTCTACTCCTCCTGGGTAAATCAGCTTCTTTTTTTTCTAGAGCTTTCAAGTGTGTTGTTAAGTCTCCAATGTGTGCTTTCTCTGTTTTCTTTAGGTGGGCACTTAGTGCTATGAACTTTCCTCTTAGCACTGCTTTCATTGTGTCCCATAGGTTTGAATACGTTGTGTCTTTGTTTTCATTATATTCAAGGAAGACTTTAATTTCTTTCTTTATTTCTTCCTTGACCCAGGAGTGATTTAGTAGTTGACTGTTCAACTTCCATGAGTTTGTTGGCTTCATGGGGGTACCATTGTTGTTGAATTCTAATTTTAATCCATGGTGATCTGACAAGACACAGGTGGTCACTAATATTTTTTTGTATCTGTGGAAGTTTGCTTTGTTACCAAGTATGTGGTCAATTTTCGAGAAGGTTCCATGAGCTGCAGAGAAGAAGGTATACTCTTTCCTATTTGGGTGGAGTGTTCTATAGATGTCTGTTAAGTCCATTTGATTCAGTACCTCCAGTAAATCTCTTATTTCTCTGTTAGGTTTCTGTCTGATTGACCTGTCCATTGGTGAGAGAGGAGTGTTGAAGTCTCCTACTATTAGTGTGTGTGGTTTGATGACTGCCTTGAGTTCTAGAAGAGTTTCTTTTACATATGTGGGTGCCTTTATATTAGGGGCATAGATATTCAAGATTGAGACTTCTTCCTGATGAATTGTTCCTGTTATGAGTATGAAATGTCCATCTCCATCTCTTCTGATTGATTTTAGTTTGAAGTCGATTTTGTTAGATATTAGAATGGCCACACCCGCTTGTTTCTTAGGTCCATTTGCTTGGAAACCCTTTTCCCAACCCTTTACTCTGAGTAGGTGTCTGTCTTTGTGGTTGAGGTGTGTTTCTTGTAGACAGCAGAATGTTGGATCCTGTTTTCGTATCCAATCTCTAAGTCTGTGCCTCTTTATAGGTGAGTTGAGACCATTGATATTAAGTGATATTAATGACCAGTGATCGATGACTCCGGTCATTTTTTTGGGTAGTAGCGTGTATGTGTTTTCCTTCTTTGAGTTGTGCTTGTGGCGGGTCGCTAAATGTCTGAGTTAATGTAGGCAGTGTTGGGAATGTTGGATTTCTTGGGTTGTGATTTTCCTTCTAGTATTCTCTGTAAGGCTGGATTAGTAGCTACGTATTGTTTAAATTTGCTTTTATCCTGGAATATTTTGTTTTCTCCGTTGATAGTGAACAATAGCTTGGCTGGGTAAAGTAGTCTGGGTTTGCATCCATTGTCTCTTAGTTTCTGCAGTACCTCTATCCAGGACCTTCTGGCTTTCATGGTTTCCATAGAGAAGTCTGGTGTAAGTCTGATAGGTTTACCTTTATAAGTTACATGACCTTTTTCCTTTGCAGCTTTCAATATCCTTTCATTAGTCTGAATGCTTTGTGTTTTGATTACTATATGACGAGGGGATGTTTTTTTCTGATCCAGTCTATTCGGTGTTCTGTATGCTTCTTGAACCTTCATAGGAATATCGTTCTTTAGGATGGGAAAGTTTTCTTCTATAATTTTGTTGAATATATTTTCTGGACCTTTGAAATGCAATTCTTCTCCTTCTTCTACTCCTATTATTCTTAGATTTGGTTTTTTTATTGTGTCCCACAGTTCCTGAATGTTTTGTGATGAGAATTTGTTGGATTTGCTGTTTTCTTTGGACAGAGTGTTTAATTTCTCTATGGTGTCCTCAGAGTCTGAGATTCTTTCTTCTATCTCTTGTATTCTATTGGTTAAGCTTGTTTCTGAAGTCTCTGTTCGTTTACCCAGATTTTCCATAGCCAGCCGGCCCTCGGTTTGTGATTTCTTCATTGACTCCATTTCAGTTTTCAAATCTTGAACTGTTTCTATTACCTGTTTGATTGTTTTTTCTTGGTTTCCCAGAATTTCATTTACGGATTTACTCATTTCTTCAAACTTTTTGGTATATTTCTCTTCCATTTCTTTACTCATTTCCTCAATTTTTTTGTTATACTTATCTTCCATTTCTTTACTGCAGATTTTCACCTCCTGTTTAATTTCCTCTATTATTTTCATAAAGAAGCGCTTAGAGTCAATTTCTTCTATTTCTTCTGGCGTAGGGTGTTCAATTCTTCTAGTTTCGAGCTCCCTGGATTCTGGCGGTGTCATGTTGCCTTTCAGGTTGTTGGAGGAATTCTTGCATTGGCGCCTGCCCATCTCCTCCTCTCTGGATGAAACTCCTCAGCACTTTCTGGATAGAACTCCTCAGCACTCTCTGGGTAGGACTTCACAGCACTCTCTGGATAGAGCTCCTCAGCCCTCTCTGGGAAGAACTGCTCAGCAGGGCAACAGGGCTAGCTGGTCTTCCCAGGACTCAGGAGACAAAGGGCCCGCAGCAGTGGGGGGAGGGGAGGGGTCCCTTGGAACACCAAAGACCCTGCTGCAGATGCTGGGGGGGGGCTGTGCTCTCTTCCTGGGCAGTGGTGAGCACCCACTCACCTCTCTGGGAAGAACTGCTCAGCAGTGCAACAGGGCTAGCTGGTCTTCCCAGGACTCAGGAGACAAAGGGCCCGCAGCAGTGGGGGGAGGGGAGGGGTCCCTTGGAACACCGAAGACCCTGCCGCAGAAGCTGAGGGGGGGAGGGCTGTGCTCCCTTCCCAGACAGGCAGGCAGGCTGCCCAGGCTAGCACCCACTCACCTCTCTGGGAAGAACTGCTCAGCAGGGCAACAGGGCTAGCTGGTCTTCCCAGGACTCAGGAGACAAAGGGCCCGCAGCAGTGGGGGGAGGGGAGGGGTCCCTTTGAACACCGAAGACCCTGCCACAGAAGCTGAGGCAGGGAGGGCTGTGCTCCCTTCCCAGACAGGCAGGCAGGCTGCCCAGGCTAGCACCCACTCACCTCTCTGGGAAGAACTGCTCAGCAGGGCAACAGGGCTAGCTGGTCTTCCCAGGACTCAGGAGACAAAGGGCCCGCAGCAGTGGGGGGAGGGCCTAAGGGATTTTAAAGAACTTCTTAATATAGTTACTGATTCACAATATACAGAAAGAGTTGTCTCACAGATTGAAACTGCTGAATTTATACCAGATGATACAGAATTGACTTCATTATTTATTCAGGTGCAAGAAATAATCAGCAATAGGCTTTGTCCTATATGCATAATACAGAATTGACTTCATTATTTATTCAGGTGCAAGAAATAATCAGCAATAGGCTTTGTCCTATATGCATAACACAAATTAGTCCCATATAGGCCTACTAGGTACTCTAGCACAAGGTACTGCAGAAATTGATTGATTATTGTTTGGAAGCGTGTGGCAGGACTCAGAATTTCATAGAAAACATCATGTCAATAACAAAGGTTTAAAGAAAGAATTTTCTATCACATGGCAACAAACTAAGGAGATTATAAAGAGATGTCATATTTGCTCTTTCTATAACCAAATACCACTACCTGCAGGGACTAACCCAAAGGGTACTCAAAGGAATGAAATCTGGCAGATGGATGTGTTCCAATTTGCAGAATCTGGAAAACTGAAATATGTACACCACACTGGTGCAGGACAGTTGTCTATATTCTGTCAACTATGTTTTAAATAAACACTGATTGGCCAGTAGCCAGGCAGGAAGTATAGGTGGGACAACCAGACAGGAAGTAGAGGCAGGACAATGATTATAGGAAAATTCTAGGAAGGAGGATGCCCATTTTTCTACAGTCCTGTCCAGACACGAAAGAAGGAAGAGATGTGACCTTCCCCACTGAAAAAGGTACTGAGCCATGTGGCTAACACATACTAGAATAATGGGCTAATATAAGTTATAAGAGTTCATAATGAGCCTGAGCTAATGGGGCAATCAGTTTATAACTAATGTAGATCTCTGTGTGATTTTCTTTGTGACATAATGGCTGTGGAACCTGGTGGGAAGACAGAAACCAGGCAGGACAGAAACCTAGTCAACAACACACCATTGACACTTATTCAGGTTTTCAGTGGGCAACCACTTTAAGCTCAGTAAAGACTGATTCAGTAATCACACGTTAATTAGATGTTTTGGCCATCATGGGTATACCTGCACAAATAAAGACAGAGAATGATCCAGCATATATCTCTAAGAAAATGAAACTGTTTTTTGCTTATTATACTATTAAGCATATCATAGGTATACCACACAATCCTACAGGTCAGGCAGTTATAGAAAGATCAAACTGAAATACAAAGGATATGTTAAACAAATAGAAAGGGGTGAAAAATACCCCCAGAAATAGATTACATAATGCTTCATTAACTTTGAATTTTCTCATTGCTAATGAGAAAGGGACAACAGCAGCAGAAAGATATTGGATAATAGAAAAGTCTTCTTAAATCAGTTTATTCAAGGATGTGTTGACCTCCCAATAGAAGCCAAGAGATGCACTACATTGGGGTAGGAGTTTTGCTCTTGTTTCCACTGGGAAAAAAAACTATGGATACCATCAAAATTAATAAATATTTGGTTTGAAATAAAAAGAAACATCTTTAAAAAGAGAATCACAGCTCATCCACAATGGTGACAACCATACAGATGGTAAAGAAACTTCATAAGGATGGAGGCAGGGTTCTGTTATTATCTTTGCAGGAAAATACTCATCTCCAAAAATTCAAAAGACCCTGGATGTTTGAATGCTGACAGATGGAAAAATAACTATCCACTAAAGATCATCAAGAAAAAGAAATACGATTTAGGAGGTCAGGTAACTGATACACATATATTTTAACACACACACACACACACACATATGTTTAACTATATATGTGAATATATAGAGTTGGTTTTGGAGTTGGACAATGACTCTGTCCTTCTATACATCCAAGCATGTTGTTAAAAGAAATATTCAGAGTTTCTGCCTCATGTCAAGAGCCATCTAATATGGAACAGAAAGAAAAAAGAATTTGGAAAACAATTTTACTTTTCTTCATACCTATTTTTGTCTTTATTATACCTTTTCTTGAATATATATGTATACACAAATAATGTTTAAGTTTTCCACAATGAACAATGAATTTTGCTGCAGTAATCTTTGAAGTTTCCAGGAAGAAGATGGGGTCCCACAACAACTCCAACTAGTTGATATAATGTCATGATGCTGATGGCACTACTATAAGACATGTTTTTGGTATCAGTGCTCAAGATGGTTCCAACTTGGTTAGATGAAATGGTTCACTTTTTTACAACATTCTGGACAGAACTCCAAATAGGAACCTCAGAAAACTCTACTGAATACTCAGAGACTATTTGCAATTATCCAAGACAGTAATTTTGATACTTACCCATCATTTTACATTCACAGCATCCCATAGAAAGAACATTGCCCCATGAAACCTAAAAGTAATTCTAGAAGATTATGTCTCCTCTCCCAACAAAGTTTGTCCTCAGGGTTAGGGACATTATTTCGGGATTGATTATAATTGGTATAGGTTGGGGGCTGGGAGGAAAATTTTGTACTCTCAGGGATCTCTTTTAAAAAGGACAGGGGAAATTGGATGGGATAATAGATTAGTGAGAGCTAATAATAATAGTGAGTAACAGTGAATATTTATGGGTTATTATTTATAGGCAATTTACATTGATACAGATTCTTGTATATTGATACAAACAAATTATATTGAATATGTTTCTATTTTCATCTACAATATTTGTATATATAGGCAAAATTATTTTGTCATATTGTATGCATGCATGCTTCTACCTCAGTAAAGCGTTTTCTATGTCCATCCATTTGCATGCAAAATTCAAGATGTCATTATTTTTTACCGCTGAGTAAAACTCTAATGTATATATGTTCCACACCTTTTTTAACCATTCTTCTATTGAGGGGCACCTAGGTTGTTTCCATGTTCTGGCAATTACAAATAGTGCAGCTATGAACATAGTTGAACAAATGCTTTTGTAGTATGTTAGGGAATCTTTAGGGTATATTCCCAAGAGTGGTATTGCTGGGTCCTGAGGGAGGTTGACTCCCAGTTTCCTGAGAAACCGCCACACTGATTTCCACAGTGGCTGCACGAGTTTGCATTCCCACCAACAATGGATGAGTGTTCCCCTCACCCCACATCCTCTCCAGCATAGGCTATCGTTGGTGTTTTTGACTTTAGCTATTCTGACAGGTGTAAGATGGTATCTCAAAGTGGTTTTGATTTGCATTTCCCTGATCGCTAAGGAGGTTGAGCATGACCTTAAGTGTCTTCTGGCCATTCGAAGTTCATCTGTTGTGAATTCTCTGTTAAGTTCAGTACCCCATTTTTTAATTGGGTTAATTAGAGTTTTAGTGCCTAGTTTCTTGAGTTCTTTGTATATTTTGGAGATCAGACCTTTGTCTGATGAGGGGTTGGTGAAGATCTTCTCCCAGTCAGAAGGCAGCCTTTTTGTCCTACTGACAGTGTCCTTTGCTTTACAGAAGCTTCCCAGTTTCAGTAGATCCCATTTATTCATTGTTTCTCTTATTGTCTGTGCTGCTGGGGTCCTACTTAGGAAGAGGCCTCCTGTGCCTAAATCTTGTAGACTACTTCCCACTTTCTCTTCTATCAGGTTCAAAGTGGACGGATTAATGTTGATGTCTTTAATCCATTTGGACTTGATTTTTGTGCATGGTGATAGATATGGATCTACTTTCATTTTTTTACAGGTTGACATCCAGTTATGCCAGCACCATTTGTGAAAGATGCTTTCCTTCTTCCATTGTATACCTTTAGCTCCCTTGTCGAAAATTAGGTGTTCATAAGTTTGTGGGTTAATATCTGGGTCTTCTATTCGATTCCATAGGTCGACTTCTCTGTTCTTATGCCAATACCAAGCTGTTTTCAATACTGTAGCTCTATAATAGAGTTTGAAGTCAGGGATGGTAATGCCTCCAGAAGTTCTTTTATTGTATAAGATTGTTTTGGCTATCCTGGGTTTTTTGTTTTGCCATATAAACTTGATTATTGTTCTCTCAAGGTCTGTGAAGAAGTTTGATGGGATTTTGATGGGGATTGCATTGAATCTATAGATTGCTTTTGGTAGAATTGCCATTTTTACTATGTTGATTCTCCCAATCCAAGAGCAGGGGAGGTCTTTCCATTTTCTGGTGTCCTCCTCAATTTCTTTCTTCAAAGACTTAAAGTTTTTGTCAAATAGGTCTTTCACTTCCTTGGTTAGAGTAACCCCAAGATATTTTATGCTATTTGTGGCTATCATGAAAGGTGATGCTTCTCTGATTTCCCTCTCTGCTTCTTTATCCTTTGTGTATAGGAGGGCCACTGATTTTTTGGAGTTGATCTTCTATCCTGCCACGTTACTAAAGGTGTTTATCAGCTGTAGGAGTTCTTTGGTAGAGTTTTTGGGGTCGCTTATGTACACTATCATATCGTCAGCAAATAACGAAAGATTAACTTCATCCTTTCCAATTCGAATCCCCGTGATCCTCTTATGTTGTCTTATTGCTATTGCTAGAACTTCAAGCACTATATTGAAGAGGTATGGAGAGAGTGGACAGCCTTGTCGCGTTCCTGATTTTAGTGGAAAGGCTTTGAGTTTCTCTCCATTCAGTTTGATGTTAGCTGTCGGCTTGGTGTATATTGCTTTTATTATATTTAGGTATGATCCTTGTATCCCCAGTCTCTCCAACACCTTTATCATAAATGTGTGTTGAATTTTGTCAAATGCTTTTTCAGCATCTAGTGAGATGATCATATGGTTTTTTTCTTTCAGTTTATTTATGTGATGGATTACATTGATAGATTTGCATATGTTGAACCAGCCCTGCATCTCTGGAATGAAGCCGACTTGATCATAATGGATAATTTTTCTAATGTGTTCTTGGATTCGGTTTGCCAGTATTTTATTGAGAATTTTCGCATCGATGTTCATGAGTGAGATTGGCCTGTAATTCTCTTTCTTGGTTGTGTCTTTCTGTGGTTTTGGTATTAGGGTAACTGTAGCTTCATAAAAGGAGTTAGGCAGTGACTCTTCTGTTTCTATATTGTGGAATACATTAAGGAGTATAGGTATTAGCTCTTCCTGGAAGTTCTGGTAGAATTCTGCATTGAAACCATCTGGTCCTGGGCTTTTTTTGGTAGGGAGATTTTTGATAACAGCTTCTAACTCTTCGCGACTAACAGGTCTATTTAGATTGTTCACCTGTTCTTGGTTCAACTTTGGTATATGGTATTTATCTAAAAAAAAGTCCATTTCTTTTACATTTTCCAACGTTGTGGCATATAAACTTTCATAGTAAGATCTAATGATTCTCTGAATTTCCTCTGTGTCTGTGGTTATGTCCCCCTTTTCATTTCTGATCTTATTAATTTGCATGTTCTCTCTCTGCCATTTGATTAACTTGGATAGGGGTTTGTCAATCTTGTTGATTTTCTCCAAGAACCAGCTTTTTGATTCATTGATTCTTTGGATTGTTTTCTCTGTTTCTATTTTGTTGATTTCAGCCCTCAGTTTGATTATTTCCAGTCTTCTAGACCTCCTGGGTGAATCAGCTTCTTTTTTTTCTAGATCTTTCAAGTGTGCTGTTAAGTCTCCAATGTGTGCTTTCTCTGTTTTCTTTAATTGGGCACTTAGTGCTATGAACTTTCCTCTTAGCACTGCTTTCATAGTGTCCCATAGGTTTGAGTATGTTGTGTCTTTGTTTTCATTAAATTCAAGGAAGAGATTAATTTCTTTCTTTATTTCTTCCTTGACCCAGGGGTGATTTAGTAGTTGACTGTTCAGTTTCCATGAGTTTGTTGGCTTCCTGGGGGGAGCATTGTTGTTGAATTCTAATTTTAGCCCATGGTGATCTGACAAGACACAGGTAGTTACTAATATTTTTCTGTATCTGTGGAAGTTTGCTTTGTTACCGAGTATGTGGTCAATTTTCGAGAAGGTTCCATGAGCTGCAGAGAAAAAGGTATATTCTTTCCTATTTGGGTGGAGTGTTCTATAGATGTCTGTTAAGTCCATTTGATTCAATACCTCCAATAGGTCTCTCAATTCTCTGTTTGGTTTCTGTCTGATTGACCTGTCCATTGGTGAGAGAGGAGTGTTGAAGTCTCCTACTATTAGTGTGTGTGGTTTGATGACCGCCTTGAGTTCTAGAAGAGTTTCTTTTACATATGTGGGTGCCTTTATATTAGGAGCATAGATATTCAGGATTGAGACTTCCTCCTGATGAATTGTTCCAGTTATGAGTATGAAATGTCCATCTCCATTTCTTCTGATTGATTTTAGTTTGAAGTCAATTTTGTTAGATATTAGAATGGCCACGCCCGCTTGTTTCTTAGGTCCATTTGCTTGGAAAACCTTTTCCCAATCCTTTACTCTGAGTAAGTGTCTGTCTTTGTGGTTGAGGTGTGTTTCTTGTAAACAGCAGAATGTTGGATCCTGTTTTCGTATCCAATCTCTAAGTCTGTGCCTCTTTATAGGTGAATTGAGTCCATTGATATTAAGTGATATTAATGACCAGTGGTTGTTGACTCCGGTCATTTTTTTTTTTAAGTAGTAGAGTGTATGTGTTTTTCTTCTTTGATTTGTGCTTGTGAATGGTCGCTAGATGTTCGAGTTATTGTAGATCGTGTTGGGAATGTTGGATTCCTTCGGTAGTGATTTTCCTTCTAATATTCTCTGTAAGGCTGGATTAGTAGCTACGTATTGTTTAAATTTGTTTTTATCCTGGAATATTTTGTTTTCTCCGTTGATAGTGAACAATAGCTTGGCTGGGTATAGTAGTCTGGGTTTGCATCCATGGTCTCTTAGTTTCTGCAGTACCTCTATCCAGGATCTTCTGGCTTTCATGGTTTCCATAGAGAAATCCGGTGTAAGCCTGATAGGTTTACCTTTATAAGTTACTTGACCTTTTTCCTTTGCAGCTCTTAATATTCTTTCTTTAATATTTATGTTTTGTGTTTTGATTATTATATGACGTGGGGATGTTTTTTTCTGATCCAATCTATTCGGTGTTCTTTATGCTTCTTGAACCTTCATAGGAATATCGTTCTTTAGGTTGGGAAAGTTTTCTTCTATAATTTTGTTGAATATATTTTCTGGGCCTTCGATCTGCAGTTCTTCTCCTTCTTCAATCCCTATTATTCTTAGATTTGGTTTTTTTATTGTGTCCCAGATTTCCTGAATGTTTTGTGAAGAGAATTTGTTGGATTTGCCGTTTTCTCTGACCAGAGCATTTATTTTCTCTATGGTATCTTCAGAATCTGAGATTCGTTCTTCTATCTCTTGTATTCTATTGGTTATGCTTGATTCTGTAGTCTCCGCTCGTTTACCTAGGTTTTCCATATCCAGCCGGTTCTCGTTTTGTGTTTTCTTCATTGCCTCCATTTCAGTTTTCAATTCTTGGACTGTTTCCTTTACTTGTTTGATTGTTTTTTCTTGGTTTCTCAGGGTATCACTCACGGATTTACTTATTTCTTCAAACTTTTTGTTATATTTCTCATCCATTTCTATACTCATTTCTTCAAACTTTTTGTTATACTTCTCGACCAGTTCCTTAAGGGAGTTATTCATATCCTGTTTAAGGGACTCTATTGCTTTCATAATGGCACTTTTTTCCACTTCATCTGGGTTAGAGTGTTCAAATCCTTCTGTTGTAGGGTCATTGGGATCTGATATTTTCATGTTGTTTTTCAGATTGTTGGAGGAGGTCTTGCCTTGGCGTCTGCCCATCTCTTCGATCAAATGCTCTCTATTGGAACTTCTGGTATCGGGTCAGGTTCCCTTGTTGGGCAGGGAGTTCACTGATAGAATGCCTACCTTTCCCCAAGCAGGGTATTGAACCACAGGCACTGCCTCTTTCCGGGATGCCCCTATAGAGCAGGCCCAGTGTGCAAGGCAGCTGAGCTGGGGAAATTTTATGGGCTCAGTGGGAGGGGAGAAATATAGAAATTTGTACCTGGATGGAAGCTGGGATGGCAGGTGGGAGAGCCTAGCAGGGTGGAAACAGCACTGCAGGCTGACCTGGGAGTCTATGGGGTCGGGGAGAGTCCTAGCTCCCCCTCGCAGGGCCCCTGTCATGGGCCCGAATCAACTCACCACTCCGAAGGCCCTCTGGATGGAAGCTGGGATGGCTGGCGGGGAAGCTAGCAGGGTGGAGCCAGCAGAGCAGGCTGACCTGGGAGTCTATGGGGTCGGGGAGAGTCCTAGCTTCCCCTCGCCGGGCACCTGTCGGGGCCCGATTCAACTCACCACTCCGAAGGCCCTCTGGATGGAAGCTGGAATGGCTGGCGGGGAAGCTAGCAGGGTGGAGCCAGCAGAGCAGGCTGACCTGGGAGTCTATGGGGTCGGGGAGAGTCCTAGCTCCCCCTCGCTGGGCCCGCGGGGACCCGAATCAACTCACCACTCCGAAGGCCCTCTGGATGGAAGCTGGGATGGCTGGCGGGGAAGCTAGCAGGGTGGAGCCAGCAGAGCAGGCTGACCTGGGAGTCTTTGGGGTCGGGGAGAGTCCTAGCTTCCCCTCGCCGGGCCCCTGTCGCGGGCCCGATTCAACTCACCACCAAAGATATTGTGTTTTGCATAGATAGGTAATCTTCATCTACTTCAAAGAACTATAGAATATGGCATTTAAATAACTTAGGGTTCTGTTGAAGTGAGACACTACTGCTCCTGGAAGCACCTATCTATTCCCGAGAGAATGTTGAACACCAAAGACACTACACTTGAAGCTTGTTTTCTTCTTGGAAAAACTGTGCCCGTGCCTCAACCACTGATAAGGTGCATGGTATCCAGAAATGGATAAGGAGGACACAAGAAAAAAGAATGTCAAATCTTGCCAGGACAAGGTAAGATGGTTTTGAAAATTTTTTCTGCGTCTGAAAATGGTCTGTCAGTTATTCTAGGTCTTAGCCAATGTTGGTTGCTTCAACATTGCAAATGAGGCTTTGAGTGATTTCCCAGGTAGCAAGTTGTCTCTGTTATTTGTTGCACATTTTGATTGCACTTCCTGCTTGCTCAAATAATATTTCCCTTCTTGGATTTTTGATGGGGTGAAGACTAGATGTTGTTACTTTCTTCTCATGACTTGGCCAATTATTTATTATATAAGACTTAAACTCATTATGATGGGATAGTTATTGAATACATTTGTTCTTACTGTATATTATTTTGTATTAGGCTTATAACTCTCTTATTTAGACAAAAGGGGGAGTTACTGTTGGAAATCCTACAGCCAGTAGCCTTTTAGTTACCCGCCCACTGAGGCATGGCCTCTCATACTATTTATGCCAATGTAAAGCATGTCTGTCCGACCTCTTTTCCGGCTGCAGGATTCAGTTGCTATTCTCTGTTCCAGCAGAGGATTCTGATATGTGAGCCTACCTCTAATTAAATAACCATCTATTATTCTCAATTCTGAGCTAGTGTAGAATTTCTTTTAAGCATCCTTCTTCAAGTAACTGAATCATGGAATTTTCTGTAAAACTTGTATATTTCCACTGTAGATTGTAGTCACTATTCTTGTAACTGCTTACTTCTTCTTTAACCTTGGGAAAGGGTCATGTGAATCTTGTTCATTTAGGAAATCCCTGAGCTTTGTAAATCTTAGGAGTTTCTATCCTTTCTTCAGGAAAGAAAGTTTCATTTTAGAGGAAATAACTCACAATATACACATAAATTTTAAATTCTACCTTTTACACAAATGCACTTAAGTTAATAGCATTAAGAGAAACGTTTATCCTATTTTAAAATGGTGGTAAATGCATCAGAATATTCACTATCAAGATGATGAGAAAATATGATTTCTTTGATGCACACAAAACTCAAATGTAACAGAAGACCAAGCTTGGGTTTGGAAAAGGATAATAAAATTTGATTTTTTATTTAACTTAATTTAGTTTGAGCAGTCTAGAAAAAATGTTGTGAGGAGATTGTTGATTAAGACTGAGATCATTGTTACTCATTAAAATAAATGTTGGGAAATTTCTGGCTTAGAAGTCCTAGGGAAAAACTGTAAGCTCAGAAGTAAATAATAAAACCAGGCAGTCATTCAGAGAGAGCTAACAAACACAAATTAAAAAATATTGGGAGGATGGCCTGTAACTCCAGCTCTTAGGAAACTCCCATAGAAAGCTGGTAACAAGTTCCAAGTTAGTGTGGATAGTGGAGTGTGCTGCTACCTTAAATATATTTGGAGCTGCCTGTTGTGGGACAATGATCTTTTATCCTGTTACTTATATTATTTTTGATAAAACACTGATTGTCCAGCAGCCAGGCAGGAAGTAGAGACAGGGCAGCAAGACAATTCTGGGAAGAAGAAAGCTCAGTCTGCAGTCTTTACCCAGAGTCACAGGAAGTGAGATGTGACTGCCTCTCCAAAAAAGGTACCAAGCCACATGACTAACACAAACAAGAATTATAGGCTTGATATAAGTTATAAAAATTAACTAATAAGAAGCCTGAGCTATTGGGCCAATTAGTTTATAATTAATGTAATCTTCTGTGTAATTGATTTATTTGGGATTGAATGACTGCAAGAAAAGGTGGGACAGAAACCCCCTGGCAACAGCTGCCAACAGACATTTGTAATGGCAATGGTTCCAAACTGTTCCCAAATCATGCTTAAATTTGTGTATATCTAAGTGTAAAATTCATATCTAAATTCTTTATATTCCTAAATAATATTTTATGACTAAAAAATTAACTAACATGGTATGGTAAACATTCTCATCCCTAAGTATTGCCAAAAATGCTCACATAAAGGATATCTACATGTCGAATGTCTCAAACATCAACAGATGCACTGTAACTAACATCCTCTGGACCTACACTGAGCATCACTAGCTACTGCACCCTGTCTGCTTTTCAGGATGAAACACTAGTGACATCTAGAAAGGAGTCCTGATCAAATAAGAAAAATCAAGGGGCAAATGAGGTCGTGGATTCCAAACTCACGTGTCTGGAGGGAGGTGTGGTGGATTAAAGTGACTATTTACTGGTCAAACTTATTATGGAAGGACAATGAAAACATACTTGGTCACTAGAGATTAAAATGAGTCATACCTACAACACACACACACACACACACACACACACACACACACATATGGTGGAGGGGTTTAATAAGAGAAAGTTCAGGTGAAAGTGAGAAAATGGAGAAAGTGAAAACATGAAGGCAAATTGCCTTTTTAAGATTGCATATCTGAAATGTGCACATTGTTCAAAAAACAGACATTGTTGAAAAAAAAAACACATTGTCCAATCCCAAAGGCTGGCATCATCCAAGAATGTAGGTGGGTGCTGTATGAGAACTACAGCCTATAGGCAGAGGCTGCTTGTTCATTTCCAGGATGCCCAGACCCAAAATATTAACACAGAAACTATACTTAATATAATACATTTTGGCCAATAGCGTAAGCATATTTCTAGCTAGTTCTTACATCTTTAATTCATTTCTATTATTCTGTGTATTATCAAGAGGCTCGGGGTTTACTGGTAAGGTCCTGGGGCTTCTTTCTCCTTCATAAGCTACATGGTGTTTCTGACTCTACCTTTCCCTTTCTCAAAGTAAAAGGTTAAGAAATTATGGGATATATGTGAAGATGGAGGAGGAGGTATAATATTTTGAGAGTAGCAAAGCTAGTAAACCCTTGTAATCATATAGAGTGTTGGAGTAGACTATAGGATTTTTGGGACACAACATTTAAAATTCAATTTCTAGCCACAAATTTATACTTACCCCAGGATCTCACTGCTGAAATAACAAATTGCCATCATCGCAGTAACTTAAAGCAAACTGAATCCATAATTTTCAGTTCTAACATTAGAAAGCGTAAAGTCTTAGCAAAATCTGGGTGTCCACAGCACTGTGCTGCTTTGCAAAGGCCTCAGGATATTTCATTTACTTTGGCTACAATTTTGGTTGGATTCAGTGCTTCAAGCTGTTGTACTGAGACGAACTCTAGTACTGCTACATGTGAGCACTAGACCCAGGCTCTAAAAATTCAACATCTTTATTGAGTACTCTGTCCTTCACCTCTAAAGCCAGCAAATGATCAGCTACATTTTGTAATCATACATCCCTATAGGATTTTTGAAAAAATTTCTGTGCTTTTGAAAAATCATGATTAGTTGGGGCTATCCCATGTAAGTCACCTTTTCCTCATCTCAAGGCCTGAGATTTCAATAGATCTACAGATTACCTTTGTTATGTCAGTCACATACAGAATTTTAGAACTAGTTTGTGACTTGTGTGAGACCAGTCAATGCCTAACACAATCAGTTGTGATCATTGTACACTTTTCTCCAACTGCCTCATCTGTGATAGGAAAGGCATAGAAGAGGCAGACATTTGGGCATCATTTATAAAATGATGAGAGAAAGAAGTTGATCTCTTGTTGGTGTACAAAGGAGTTCCACAATAGCCCAGAATGGAGTATAACAAAGATTTATTTATCTGAGGGGTAAGCTCACATAAAGAGTAGTGATCTGTAACCTTCTGCATGCACTGAGAACTAGAACCAAATCTAACAGCCAAGAGACCCATGCATGCTTTTCATGTGCATTTATAGTATGTGAGAGCGTGCCCAAAGTGGACTGGTATATTAAAGGCTATTAACTAAAGGAATTTTCAAAGCACCTCCTCTTTCCTCTAAATAAGTGTTCTAAGCCTAATACAAAACTATATACAATAGGAACAAATAACAAGTGTTGCCCAGGGAAGAGGCAAAAACATATATAAAATTAGAATTACAAACAAAATGAACAACATCATACAAGAAAAAATGCTCAATGTCTCAATAGTTATCCTATCATAAGGAGTCTAAATCTTATATTAAAAATGGTTTGGCTAAGTCATGAGAGGGAAGTTACAATGATTTTCTAATCTTTCACCCCATCAAAGACCTGAGAATGGAAATAATATTATTTGAGTAAACAGGAAGTGCCATCAAGCAACTGTCCTTCTGGCACTAGGCATTCAACTCTTTGTTTTACTTGAGAAAGATTTCCAGTCCCTAGGACTTGAACATCTGCCTCCTGAAGAGTGACAATCAAAGTTAGACTTCAATAAAGAGATTTGTTCAGATATTTCTAAGGAACATTCATTATTTAAATTGCTAGTTCCAAAAACATAGATAAATAGACTCCATAAAATATAATATTATAATGATATATTAAGGGGTCCTTTATTAAAAGTCCAAAATTAAAAATACTGCTGCCTGTGCCTTTTGAGTACTGGAATATGCACTAAGTGCAAAACACCATACTATGAAATCTTGTTTCATTCATAAAATGGTTTAAAATCTATGAAAATGCATTCAGCCCAAGTGCCTAAAATATGCATTGAAAATCAATATATTTAATGTTTCAACATGAGTCCCATCTATAATACAGCTATTATGCACAACACAATATTTCAAAAAAATTAAATGACCTATTTTTAATACATAATTTGTAAGATCCAAAACACTGTGACAACAAACTGCTCAGTTAAAGGAAACTAAACCTAAAATAGGAGTGAAACCCAGAAAAGTGATTGGGAAGACAAAAATCATTGATTTTGACCAAAAGATTATAACTTTTCAAAGGGATACACTCAGGGAATGAAATAAAAGAACCATATCTAGCTGAATTCTTCCCCCTAACTCTGGTTATGTCAAGATTAACACTGACTAAATACACACAGAAGCCAGAGAGCAATGGTGCCTATACACATAATTTCCACTTTATTCTTTGTGGCACAAGTAAAATAACGAATCCTAAATTTTAAGTAAATAGTAAGCTTGATAATTTGTCCCCTTTCTGTTGTGTGCTATCACCGTGCACCTCTTCCAGGTTGATAATGATCTGAACACAATGTTAGTTCCATTTTTTTAATACAGACACAAGAACCATATAAAACATATATGACTATTACAAATATATTTTGTTTACATTAAAAGTATATAAATTTCTAAAATTAAAATTGTTGCAAAAGGAGCAGCGGGCTGCATTCCCGCTGGGATCCCAGCTCCCCATGTGCCAATCTGTAGTAAAAGGACCTCTGTTGCAAAGCAGAACAGCAGGCTGCGTCCTGCCACCTGGCTAGCTTTACACCTGAAATAATTACATGGAAACTGTATTTTTTGAACACTGCCTGGCCCATTAACTCTAACCTCTTACTGGCTAACTCTCACATCTTGATTAACCCATTTCTATTAATGTGTGTAACACCATGAGGCGGTGGCTTACTGGGAAGATTCTAACCTACGTCCATCTTGGGTGAGAGCCTCATGCTTCTGCTTGACTCTGCTTCTTTCTCTCAGCATCCTGTTCTGTCTACTCTGCCTATCTAAGCTGCTGTCCTATCAAAAGCCAAGGCAGTTTCTTTATTAACCAATAAAAGTTACACATAAACAGATGACCCTCCTACATCATAAAATTAACACTAGACATTCAATTACAGTGTCTTAAAAGCTTCTGTGAGAAATGGCCTATATTCAAATAAGTCCAAATGTGCATATTAAGGAAAGAGGCAGACATTCATGCTGATGGGGTTTTAATGGAAGCTAATTTTGATAGATCAATGATCGATGAAGGGAATTTAGAAATATGGTTCATATTGGACATACAGTGAATGGGACAGCTTATTTCAAAAATTTCCTGAATTTAGGAGTTCACTATTTTTGTCAGAATCATTCCTGAATACACAGCTTGTCTCATCTCTATCTCAGCATTATTCCATGTTTTCTATATCAACATGACTCTTATCTTTCCCACAGGTCCAGTAATTAACGAGGAAACATTGTAGAATCTTTTTTTCTAACAGCTGGCATCTAAAACTCACTTCCCCATAGATTCCAGACAAAAAATAATTCTTTATATTCATTGTGAAATGAAAGGGTAGGGTCCTGTGTTTCTTTTTATATTTTCATTTGGAAGATCCATGAGACTAAATAGATTCAGAATTAACTGACCTCTTAAAGAAAATGATAATAGGCTTCAAGATCTTTCTTCAAGAAAGAACCTTCAAGAGTACATACACATGTTTACCAACATCAAAGCGCTCTGCTCTTTCTACTATAATTTAATGCTCCTAGTTTAAAAATTATCCATATACAAAAGCTTAAATGTTGAGTGCCAATACATTAGATACTGAATAAAGGTTCAATTAAATAAATGTTTATATAAAACCTATTATGTGGTGGAATATTCAAGAAACTAATTAAAAAGCACATAATTCATTCATAAGTTCCAAAGTTCTGAATAAAAAAGGACATATGATATAATAAAAGGGATATAAGTCAGCTCTCCACCATGGCTACTACTATGTTTTTCATACCTAACCCACTGTCTATTTACCTCCACACCCTAGATTCCACACTCTTCGTATTTCCCAACTGGGAGTGGGTGCTTCTTGCTCCATCTCTACTTTGAACTTTCTATTCTGATCAATTGCTTGTTACTTATACAACTAATGGAATTATGAGTCCTTTGTGCCCCAAGACATGAAAGTATTATTGTTCTTTATTTTTATGGTTTCTAGTTGTCACAGCACTCATTTGGCTTTTAAACTGAAACGTTAAATTTGCCTTAAATATTTATGATCATACTACCTTAATTGTGTTCAATCTTGTTAAAATTCACCTATGCAAGTATAATCAACAAGTCTACTGAATGAGAAATTTGAACTTCGTAATTTATCACAAAACAGTGACAATGCTAGTAAGGCATTGTTGTGGATTTAAATATGCCCCTCACCTCTGGAGCAAGTGTACAGATGTATTTACACCACACAGGGAAAATGGGTAAAGTTATCTAGCAGTTTAGCCCAGAGTCAGAAAGTAAAAGACAGAGCACAGTCCTTTCCTGCAGTTTCTCTTTACCAGTCATCTGAGGTGCTCAGGATCACACGAGTCATGAGGCCAAGCCCCAGGGCACCTGCTATAGTCACAGTCTGTGCTGAGAATGGCAGCACAGACTAAGGAGTTCATATACTAGGGAGAATAATAGGTAAAATCAGTTTTGGCCAACTCATTTCTTACAAGTTCAGCTCTCTCAATTAATCTGATAGGTATTTGTCAGAGTTTCCTAACTACCTTCTCCTGTGTTGAAATTCAGTGCCCTTAATTAAATCAAATTAAATTAATTAAATCAAATGCTTCTTTCTGATATAAATTCTATTGTCATATCTGAAAACAGAAAAGATAGGACACAAGTTGCAGCATCATTTTGACTACCTTGATATCTGTCAAACTGTTGAATTTTTAAATAATGTATGTGGGTTTGAAAGAAAATGCCCTCCAAAGGCTCATAGGAAGTGGTACCCCTAGGAGCTGTGGCTTTGTTGGAGTAGGTGTGGCATTGTCTTTGGAGGTGGATGTTGACGTCACAGAAGCTCAAAAATCAGGTCATGTGGCTCACACTCTCTTCTTACTCCCTTCATATGTAGATGCAGAACTCTCAGCTACTACTCTAGCACCATTTCTGGCTGAATCACACACGATGATAACAGACTAAACCAGCTCCAATTAAATGTTTTTCTTATAAAAATTGCCATGGTCATAGTGTTTCTTCACAGCAATAGAAACCCCAAGACATGATGTTTCTAGGGATACTTCCTGAGGATTGATGGGAACTGGTGACCCATTCCTCACCAGAACTATCCATTGTGCTTCCTAAAATCTCTGATTCTTACACTTTACCAAACTCCTAGAATTCTGTGAGGTTTCCAGATGTTTCCACTATTTTTAAATCTGTGCTATTATCCCAGGCTTTAAATATGGGTGAGGTTATGGAAATATTCATTTAGTTAATTTTATTTGGACCCTTCTTGGGTAGATAATTGTCCTTTCTCTGTCTGTCTCTGTCTCTGTGTCTTTCTCTCTCCTCTCTCTCTCTCTCTCTCTCTCTCTCTCTCTCTCTCTCTCTCTTTCTCTCTTTCTCTCTCTCTTTGTGTGTGTGTGTGTGTGTGTGTGAGAGAGAGAGAGAGAGTTTGTGTGTGTGTGTTTCAGTCACAGATCACAGGTTGATATGCTGTGATCCTCAATCATTCTCCCCATTTTATTTGAGATGTTTCTCACCAAGTCTGGAGCTCACAGGTTAAGCTATACTTACTATGCTTCCCTAGTGATGGGTTTACAAACCTGTGCCACTAACCCAGGCTTTAAATATAGGTTCTGACCATCTAAACTTAGGCATTCATATATATATCAAGGTTGGGTGCTATGGAATATTATTTTGAGGTGTGTTACATGTATCTATGCTCTGGAACATCTGTTTAATGAGATAAAAGTGTTACCTTTTTATGCTACATTTATTTAACTCATTGCCTCTCTAAAACTCCTGATAGTCTAATAAGGAACTGAACAGCCAATAGTAAAGCAGGAAAAAGGATAGGTTGGGCTGGTAGAGAAAATAAATAGGAGGGGAAAGAGAAAGAGCTAGAGAACACAGAGAGGAGGACATCAGGGGCCAGCCACCAAACCATCCAGTCAGGCACGGAGTAAAAGTGAAAGCAAGATATACAGAAGTAAGAAATGA
Organism: Myodes glareolus; assembly: GCF_982192425.1. Classification (NCBI taxonomy): domain Eukaryota; kingdom Metazoa; phylum Chordata; class Mammalia; order Rodentia; family Cricetidae; genus Myodes; species Myodes glareolus. Next base: position 292,497 of record NC_142038.1, read on the forward strand.
AAACAACGCAGAGGTAAAAGGTAGACAGGTAAATTTAAGTTAAGGAAAGCTGGAAAGAAACAAGGCAAGATAAGGCTGGGCATTTATAAGAAAGAATAAGACTCCACATTTGATTTATTTGGGACCTGAGTGGCAGAGCCCTCAAAAGAACAAAGAGTAAAGTAAACAACAATAGTTGGTTTTTGTTGTTGTTGTTTGTTTGTTTTTCCTTATTGAGCTTTCTTCTTAAGTCAGAAGAACTCTAATTATATTAAAATAGATAGAAAACAAGGGCTTTATATATCACCAGAAACATTAGTGATTTGAAAAGCTATTGCCTTATTATTGGATCAGCTCTATATCTAGTTGTACATAGGTGCTAAAGTGTTATCTTATATCTTCTTCTCTGTTATATCAAAATCAGTAATAAATTAAGAATTTGAAATTAATCCACTATCTGTGAATTAAGGACATTGAGTTATTTAATCACTAAAGCCAAATCCAAATCAAAAAGCATTGGAGCAAGAGGGTTACATGAGTTTTGAAGAAGTAAAAGTAAACAAAGATGAGGAAAATAGTATATAAGCTGGAGGTAGGGACCAAACTTAGGGGAGGTTTTAAAAGGTAGAAGAAGTGGTTGGGTGTGATTAAAAAAAATGACTATAATCTCAGCACTTAGAAGACAGATCCAGAAGTTTGCAATTCTCTGCCACACAATGAGACAAACTTGAGCTACTGAAAGCAACCAACAAAATACAGCATAAACTTGTGTCATTTGGGGTGAATCCAATGAGCATGATAGGAATAAACATAAGAACGTCAGGGAAAGAAAGAGGAATGAAGACATCAAAGAAAGCTTTTCAAAGCAGAAGGAAACTTTGTTTTGAGGAGAATTTAGAAGAAATGGGATGAATGAAGATATAAGGTAATCAAAAAGATGAAAGAAACCTATCAGAATTGTCTGGCTTTTTTACATCAATATAGCTCGTCTTAGATGGCATCTTGGAAGTATTAGCTGCAAACTGATAAAAATATGATATTTTCTTGGAAAGAGCTAGCTTTAGGTACAAACCTGATAAAATTTTATAGATTGTTCTATGAGGCTCAAGTTACATTAAAATAAATTCAAAGATAAATCTTTTTAAAACTTTCTATTGATCTATTCTCAACTTGTCAGTTTGTTTACCCAACAGTTACGTCAAATTATTTTGTGACAGAATTTTCCTGGGTAGACACAATGCACACGTTTACTCAGAGAGGGAGCCCACAATGTCAAAATAATTGTTTTACAGGACTATAGGTAAGGGGTTACTTACAGGAGCAGAAATTACTCAAAATGAGCTGCATCACAGAAGCTGGGAAGAGGGAGCACACTCCACAACAGTCAGGACAAAGTTCTTTCCAGATGGCTCAGTTGGCCTAGCTCTCTTCCAGGCAGTTCATCTGTTCTCTGTTTTTTTCAGGTTTCTTGGATCCTCTTAGAGTCTTCGTTGCAGCTTGTCTTGTCTGGCAATGACTCCTTACTGCTTAAATTCTCTTGGTGGATGAGGAGCCCAATGAGTCTGGTCCGTTTGAGGGACTTTCTGAAGCTCTTCTACATTGCTTACTTTTAGTCTTAAAGAACTTTCCTGTAAAATGAAATTACTCAATCTGGGAGAAAACTGCTATACAACACAAATAAGATAACATATATTTTTGTTTGTTTGTTTAGATATTTTGAGACAGGATTTTTATATGTAGCCCTGACTTTCCTGGAACTCATTTTGTAGACCAGACTGGCCTCGAACTCATAGAGATGCACCTGCCTTTGACTCCTGAGTCCTGGGATTAAAGGAGTGCATAACCACTGCCCAACTGAGACTTAAATTAATAAAACTAATCCAAAATTGTGTTTGAAAATAGAGATTAAACAACCAAATTTTTCATTGGATATATCATATATTATCTTCCTTCTGCTTTGACTTGTCTATATTCTTTTATTCCTAACCTTTCCTTTTATACTAGACAATATATTTCCATGTGTTCATCTCTTGCTAGATCATTTCTGTGTTGTGGTTGGTTAGATGCTTTTTCTATACAAGACAAGCAGTGTACCAAAGTTTCTGGCAATCATGTTTTTTATGCACATTAATTTTTATATGTCTATATTAGATATCAGATCTTGACAATACTTGTTATTACATGTTTGATATGTTTTCAAGTTATTGTTGCCCACAATTTTGCCATAAAAAGTCTTGATCATGAGTCCAAATATATTTTAAAATTTTTTCTCCAAGAAACAGCTATTTTTTATTGATTCTTTTAAATCTTTTGTTAGATAATGCTTCTAAAACTCAACCAATAGTACACATATGGAAGACCTTTCCTCCTCCTTCACACTTAATTTTTTTTCATGAAATCAAATAAAACTCAAGAAAAATAGTTTAAAAATCATCCACACAAGGTGCCCAGCCATTTTTATGTGTTCAGCACTGAAGTATGCCTAAGAAAGTCCAATAATTCTGTGGTTAACCAAACACAGAAAAGTCTTTCACATCCCAACTTTATTGAAAAAATGAAACCTTAAATTCAAACACTCTTATTCCTAGATTAGATTTCCTTTCCTGTTTTTTCTTTTTTGAGGCTATAAAATTCGTCACCACAATTATTTATTTAGAAATTTCTTATTAAGTATTGTGACATGCAAACTACTCGAAAAGGCAAATTATACATTACTTTTGTCCTAATTGAGTGCTCAGCATTAAATCAAATATTTACGACAATGATCACATTAAGAAATAATTGATACAATGAAAGCGATTATTTATACTGTGTATTGCAGAAATTACTGACATTTTTCTGAAAACATACTGATTTCACGAACAACTCAGAAAGTTTTTTAATTTTGGTGGTGGAACTCCTAAGAAAGATATCAGGCTTAAAAAATTTATTTGAATCCTTGACTGTTATACTTCAGGATATTTCCTAAGAAATGCCCAAACACCATTCATTGATTATAGTTCTTGGATCATATTATGGCACATGAATGTCCCGATACTTTTTAAATTTATTTAAATTATTTTCCTTTCATTTTTTACTTGTATTGAATATTATTCAATGAATTTAATATCCCTGTCTATTAATTGAAACCAGTTCTGACACTTAAAAATCTAAAAGTATGAACAAGTGATGCTCCCTTTCGGTTTGCAGAAATTGCTGTAATATTGTCAGAAGTTGAGAATGTAAAGGTATCAGCAAGTCAAATTTTGCACAGTCAAGAGAAATTATTTCTTTGAGACAATAATACATCCATATGTTGGAATAAAAACACAATCTTCACCTCAAAATGTAAGAGAGATAGTTTATTCTGGAGCCAAATATAAATGACCATATCCCAGGAATACAGATTAGGTTACTCATGTTCTATTGTGGAAGTACTTTAATGAAGTTTTCATAATTAACATAACAAAAAAACCTCTAAATCGAGGCACTGTGTGTGTGTGTAAATATCAAATAGGTAGTGATTATAGCAAAGCAGAAAAAACTCACTTACAGTCTTCAGAAGATAATGACTCTTTTAGTTGGTAAGAACTACAGTTTTATTAAGTTAGTGAATTCCAAAGGTTTTTTTTTTCTCCTAGACACAGGATTTCAGGTCTAACAAGAGGTGGGAGAGAAACAGCTATTAAATGGGCTAAAGATAGCCTAATATAATAAGTATTTGGATCTGTGACATTACAAATCCACCATATTCATTGATGTTCTAACTAGTTAACCATCCCTGCAAAAGTTTTCAAATTGAAAGTGTAGCTTCTTTTAGGGAATCCTTTTAACACTTTTTCATCCTCCCTAGCATTGTCTACAGAATCTCTAATAATGTAGGAAGAGAGACAGCCTCTCCTTCACCTGGAATAGCATGGGATATTCCAAGAGGAAAAAATAAAGTTCTATGTATTTCTGCTGTTCACTTAAGTATAACCTTTAAAGTGTTTTATTTTCCTTTAAACAAATATTTCTTTTTAAATTTTGGAAATATTCAAAGTTTCACAACTAATTCAGTCATTAAGTTGTTTTTTAAGTGACAGTTAAAAATGTTTCAAGCTATTTGTAGCATGTTAAACATTCTGCCTATAGGAAGAAAATAATATCTGTCATGTTTGTCTGTGTTATTTCTTACAGCATCAAATGAAAACTTTCATGAAATAAATGTTCTCTTTACCCTACCAATGAGTAGTTTTCAAATATTCTGTAATAACTTATAAATGTTTCAAGGTTAGGCTATTATATTAGGTTACTATTTAGTTATCATCCCAATTATATGGCACATTTTATTTGTATTGAATCCCTTCTTTATTTTGAAGTATGAACTCAGGTAAAATATAACTTTGATTTTAATATTTTTGTTTTTAATACTGCATCTTCATTGGGGTACATTATAATAATTTGGTATATGTATACAATGTATATGTATTAAAGTTCAGGATATTTCAAAACATGTATATTTTTGCCATTATTCTGCATTTAGAAAATTTAAGATATTCTCTTGTAATTACAAATAGAGTGTATGGTAGTTTATTTTGAACTATAGATACCTTACTGTGCGGAAAAAAATAGAACTGATTATAAGAACCAGTAAGAACTGTCAAAGAAGTAATAAGCAGAAGTTATGGTAATCACAGACATTTTCAGTTAAACATTTTAAGTTTTCACATATAAAAGAAAACATGCAGCATGTAATCAATAATTATTGACTTGCAGCCCTTAACATAGAGTTCTCTAAGTCTACCTATTTTGGAGAAAATGGGTATAGACAGTGTTTATTGGCTAACACTCCAAAATCACAGCAAACAAAAACAAACAAAGGGGGAAATATAAAATTAATTAAGAATAATTTTGTTTTATTTGCTTTTTCTTGTTGGTTTTTGAATGTTTATTTGGCATTAAGACTTTTTGGGGTTTTGTTTGTTTGTTTGTTTTGTTTTGTTTTTGCTTTTGAGACAGGGTTTCACTGTGGGTTTGGAGCCTATCCTAGAACTAGCTCTTGTAGATCAGGCTGGCCTCGAATTAACAGAGATCCTCCTGCCTCTTGTCATTGTTGTTTGAGAGACAGGGAGGGAGGAAAGAGAGAGAGAGAGAGAGAGAGAGAGAGAGAGAGAGAGAGCTTGAATTTGGTTAGGTAAGGAGGTACAGAGTATTGGGAAAGAGTAGGAGGTGTGAGAAGTCCTGTGTATTTCTCCATGATAAAGGCTTTTACTTTTTATTTTTAATTAAGAACCTGGAGAGATTGCTCAACAGTTAAGAGGACTAGCTGCTCTTCCACATGACCCAGGTATAATTCCCAATATCTACAATATCTCCAGTGCCAGGAACTACAATGCCCCCTTCTGGCCACCACAGGCACCAGGACTGCACACAGTACATAGACATACATACAGACAAACACCCATACACAAAACATAAAAAGTAAATAAACAAATTTAGAAATAAAATAAATAAAAGGAACTGGAATGATGATTTTTATCACAATAACATAATATATATAATGTATTCTGATTTCTATCACCCTCATATTGCTTCCCTACTCTTGTTATTACTTGCCCTCCTTCCCATAAGTCCCTTTTCCACATTCTTTGTCACGTTTAAATTTTAACAAACAAAATTAGACATTATGAAATTTGTTTAACAGTCTCATTTGTCTTTAATTGCTTCTAAAAAATAAGTGGTACTAACTCATCCTTACAATATTTAACTTCACAGTTTTTAAGGAAACCATTACTCTATGAAAATACCTGCATTGAAGAAACAGCATGAAGCTAGGTGCAAGACAGTAGTATAATTTCTACAAATGTCAGTTTCCTAGTGAATAAAAGTGGTATCAATAATTCAGAAGTGTCTATGGCATGGCACCTCTATATGGTGTCTTTCCTACAATTTACACAGGACAAAACCCACAGTTATTCTATTATATTTTAACTGATTGTTCCGTATGGAGATTACAGACACATTTCACAGGAGTTCATGTAAGTGTTCAGCTCAGGAAACAGCCGTTTTTATAAGTAACTTAATTATTTTAGTCTATTAAGAAGTCTAAGTATCTGAATAGTACATCATTAATCTGCTTATATTTTAGGTGTCTTTTTTTGTCAAAAAAGAAAGTAAAGAGGAAAATAAACTCTTGAGTGTTATTCTGACCTCCATACTCCTAAAAACACACACAACATAAAATCGCACACAGTAATAATAAGTAAAAGTTAACATTTATAAAACAAACAGTATAAAGCTTCAGAAAATAGGAAGAGCCAAGGAAGTAATTCAATATATTTTCTTCAGTTAGTGAACTCCATACTTACATGTATGCAATTTTGATGTACTTGAATCAATATGTGATGATATTTTTTAAAAGTTTAATTTTCCCGGAATATTGTTCTCAACAAATGGAAAGAAACTAACAAATGTCAAAAAACATGAAAGACAAATAATATAACAAGCAATTAGAAAATATGAACATAGAAAATAGAAGTAATAATAATTTTACGCACTACAAAAATTGCTGGATTAAATAAGAAAATCTCATAATTTATAAGGAAAATAAATAGAAAATTAAATAAAGAAAATAATTAAAGGGCCGAAAGTAGAATTTAACAAAGAAATAGAATCAATAAGGAAAACCCAGACTAAAATAAGACTGGAAATGAAAAACTCAGGAGGTCAAACAAAAACCTCAGAAATAAGTCTCTCTAGTAGGGTAAAAGTTATAGAAGAGAGAATTTCAGATAATGAAAGCAAGGCAAGGAGAATGGATAGCTCAGTCAAAAATATGCTAATTCTAAAAAACTTATGCATAAAATATTGAGGAAAGCTGTGGCACCATATAAAGACAAATTTGAATTTTAGTTGATATTATTTTATGCATAAAAGACTCTAAGATTCCACTGAAAAAATATTAACATCTGATACACAACATGAACATAGCAGCAGGGTGCAAATTTAACACACAAAATTCAATAGCCATTCTATATACAAATGCCAAACATGATAAGAGATAAATTTGGAAAACATTACAATTAAAAATTGCCTCAAAAATTATGTTGGAATAACTCCACATATACAAGTGATAGACTTGTATAATAAAAACTTTAAGTCACATGAAAGAAAGAATTAAAGACATAAGAAGATAGAAAAATCTCCTTTGTTAATGCACCTGTTGAACTAATATTTGAAAATGGCCATAAAAGTAATTTAAAGATTCAATGATACCCTATAGAAACCCCAACACATTTCTTTACAGAGAAATTTAGAAATAATCCTATTATTATTAAATTTATTCCAGAAACAGAAAAAATGATAGGTAAAACATTACTGAAAATTAAAAGAAAATCTTTTGGAAAAGTTACAATCCCTGATTTTAAGTTATATTGCAGAGTTATAATAATAGAAGCAGCATAGTACCGGCTTAAAGACAGACACATTGGACAACCGCATATACCTGTGGTCCTAGATACAAGTCCATACACTTATGACCACCTATTTTGTTTTTTACAAAAATAGATAAAATTACACATTAAAGAAAAGAAGTATGTCCTATAAATAGTGCTGGTTGGGATAGATAGCTGCATGTAGAAGAAGAAAATTCCATCTTTTATTCACACCTAGGAAAAACCCCAACTCCAAGTATATCAACGACCTTGACATAATGCATGAGAACATGAATCTGAAGTTAGGGAGTATATTTGAACTTATATGCAATGGAAAGGACTTTCAGAACAGGACTCTGATAGCACATAAATTAAGACCAACAATTGACAAATAGGGCCACATGAATTTAAAATCATATTATTTCATAAAGGATGCCATCATATGACTGAAGATGCAACACCCAAATTAGAGAAAGAAAATCTTTACCTGCTGCACAAAGGACAGGAGGATTGTACTTAGAATATTTTTTAAAATCTTAAAAAAATAAACATGAAGAAAGTAAAAAAAATAAAGCAATTAAAAACAGTGCATGACCTAAGCAAATGATTAGGTAGAGCTCTCAAAATATTAAGTACATGTAGCTGAGAAATATTTTTTATGAATTAGATGCTACCTAGGAATCAGAACTTGCTCTAGTTCTGAGAAGAATTAAGAGGTGAGTGAACAGCCACCCAGTGGTACACCCCATTGTCTAGGACCTCCACAATGGTATAAAGCACCTGGCACCTCCCCCCAACTTCCTTGGCTTTCCTAGCCTGCCAGCAAGAGAGTTTCCTACAGGCAGGCTCCTCCATTACCTAACCCCCATTTAACTGACCCTGCAAACTACAAGCCCCATCCAGCCCCCAAACTTGCCTATCCTCCTGCAACCTCAGTGGAATTCTGAAACACAGCTTGCTATAATACTGAGGGGACTAAGAACTTGCTACAATACTGATGGGAACAAGAGCTTGCTACAACACTGAGGAGACCAAAAGAGAGGACAAAGAGAGCGAACCAGGAGAGAAGACCAAGAGAGCGGGCTTACAGGGACATCAGAGTCTTCTTGAACATAGAAATTGACAGTACAGAGCAGACCAAGAAGAATTCCCAAACACTCAGAGAGCCACTACAAGGATTGGACCAAAATGCAAAGACATTGTCAGCCTCATTTGAAGGAAGAGATGGGTAGGCGCCAATGCAAGAATTCATCCAACAACCTAAAAAGCAACATGATAACACCAGAACCCAGTGGTCACACAACAGGAAGACTTGATCATCCTAACCCAGAATAAGCAGAAGAAAATGACTTTAAATGTACTTTTATGAAAATGATGGAGACCTTTAAAGAGAAAATGAAAAACTTCCTTAAAGAAACGGAGGGAAAGACAAAAACTTGGAATAAATTAATAAATCCCTCAAAGAAAACCAAGAAATAACAATCAAACAGTTGAAGCAAGCAGTTCAAGACTTGAAGACTAAAATAGATAATTCTGGATATGGAAAATCAGGGTAAACAACCAGGAACTACAGAGACAAATATAACCAACAGAAAACAAGAGATATAAGAAAGAATCTCAGGTGCTGATGATATTGTAGATGAAATAGACTCATTGATAAAAGAAAACATTAAATCCAACAAAATCTTAATATAAAATAATCAGGAAACCCAGGACACCATAAAAAGACCAAACTTAAGAATAATATGGTGGAAGAAGGAGAAGAACTCCAGGTCAAAGGCACAGAAAATATATTTAAAAAATCACAGAAGAAAACTTATCCAACCTAAAGAAGGATATCTCTATGATGGTACAAAAAGCTTACAGAATATCAAACAGACTGAATCAAAAAAAAGTCCCCTTGCCATATAATAATAAAAATACAAAACATACAGAATACAGAAAGAATATTAAGAGCTGCAAAGTAAAATGATCAAGTAACATATAAAGGTAGTAAAGACCACGGATACAAGCCCAGACTACTATACCCAGCAAAGCTTTCATTCACCATCAATGGAGAAAACAAGATATTCCATGAGAAAAACAGATTTAAACGATATGTATCTACAAACTCAGCTCTATAGAAAGTACTAGAAGGGAAAACCCCAGACCAAGGAAGCTAACTGCATTCACAAAAACACAGGCAACAGATAACCCCCACCAGCAAACCCAAAGAAGGGAAACATGCAAATACTACTACCAAAAAATACTACTGGTCATTAATGTTTCTTAATATCAATGGACTCAATTGAACTATAAAAAGACACAAGCTAAGAGAATGGATATGAAAACAGGATCCATCCTTCTGCTTTATATAAGAAATACACCTCAACCTCAAAGACAGACACTATCTCAGAGTAAAGAGCTGGTAAAAGATTTTTCAATCAAATAGACCTATGAAACAACAGGGTGCACTACCCTACTAAGAAAATAGACTTCAAGCAAAAATCAATCAGAAAAGACAGAGAAAGACACTTTATTCTCATAACAGGAACAATCCATCAATATAGTCTCAATCATAAACATCTATGCCCCTAATACAAGACCAGCCACATATGTAAAAGAAACATTACTAAAATTTAAATCACATATCAAACCCCACACACTAATAGTAGGAGACTTCAACACTCCACTCTCTCCAATGGACAGGTCAATCAGACAGAAACTTAGTAGAAATAAGAGAATTAACATTTTATTAATGAATCAAATGGGCTTAACAGACATCTATAGAACATTAACAGACATCTATAGAACATCTATAGAACATTTCACCCAAACACAAAGGAATATACCATCTTCTCAGCCCTTCTAAAGAATAATATCCCCTCTCCCCAAAAAAGTTTGTCCTCTTGGTTGAAAACACCATTTAAGGGTTGCTGATTGTTTCTCCTATAAGGTATAGGGTTTGGAGTAGGCATAGCCATCTTTTAAAGTTAATTTATTCTTTCTTGTAATAGGAACTATGTTGTAGAATCAGAATTGGGACAAGGATCAAGGAGATCTGTGCTTTAAATCTTCTGTTGTCACAATTATATGAATTTTTAATTTAAAACTCTAAAATCTGCCTTTAAGGATAAGACACATAATTATGTGTAATGCCAACAGAAGACTTAGGACCATTATCCATCTCTATTCATTTAAAACTAGGTGGTCATGCTGATCGAACATATTTTTGTTCTTTATCATTTCTATTTCTAAAATTTTAAATTTACTATGAACAACAATAAAGTTTTGTGAGCTAACTTAATTTACGTGAGTATTTACTTATAAGTCAATATGGTACTTGATATTACTGAACATGAGAAAGGACCACAAGATAGACAATGAAATTCACTTTAAGAGTTTTTGTTAATAAAGTGTAGGGAAAGGAACGAAGGGAGTGCATATGCCTGTCTGAAAGAAACCTGGTGAAAGAGTGTGTGGTGCAAGTGTCTGCTGTTTAAAGGTAGTTCAGTGCATGCATATAGAGGTGTACATAGCCATGCCACACATGTATATAGACTACATGGCCACGCTGTGCATGTGCATAGATTACATAGGGTCTAAGCCCTAGGGTGACTAGTCAATTTGTCCAAATGCTGACAGTCCAGACCTGATGGAAAGGATAACAGTACTAGGTACAAGATATAAAACAAACCATAATCACATGAGTACAGTCTTTATATACATAATCATATATAAGATATATTTTAATAAACCAAGATTTTAAGTATTATTATTTGTTAGAATTATATTTTTACAATTTCTATTCTGAAAGGGAAAATTATAAGTAAACATATTGTTAGATCATGCGGAAATGTGGAACAAAGGCCTATTGGGAGGGAGGAGAACGTATTATTTCAGAAGAAAATCAGCCTGCAGATACCAGACAGAAATAGCAGGCATTGATACTAAACAGAGCCTATGTAGCAGCTCTTCATTGCCAGCAGCTTGTGTATTACTTGGCAATTTATTTTTTGAGTCTCTGTTGTGATCTGTGAATTTCAAAGCATTAGCTTGCTTTGTTAGCATGCCAGTGCTGGTGTTCATGGCTGGAAAATTTTCGGTTCTCCTCAGAACCGGTAAATGTATTATGCCAAAACTGTTTCAAAATTAAAATAAAACATTAAAATTGCAAAATGCACATATTGGAGAGCTGATGTTCTCTACTTCTTCAAATATAAAAGAGGTACAGTAATTCCCAAAGGAGATGGAATCATGCAGTTTTATTGGAACCACCATTTTGACTTGTGCATTACGGTGTCATTTACCAAGATGGTGGGAAAGCCACATGGCATTTACCTTTTTTAAATTAAATCATTAGAAAAGATAGTGATCAAACCACATGTTTGCTTTTTGTTCCAAAGGAACTCAGACTCATAGTGATGGAAGCAGGGTAGAAGTCCCTGGGGGAGTCACCATTTTGCAGGTCAAATGCAGATTTTTACAATCTTTTCTTTAAAGATACCTCAGTTATGTATGAGAATGTGGAAATAGGAGGAGATGGCACTCTATGCTTTGGGCAGGTAGGACCAAAATAGCAAAATAAAGAAACAGAGGAAGGAATTTTATGGTTTCAGTTCGAGGAAGCTGAGTCTATAAGTAGCTGATAGAGTAGTTAGAATCCCAGCAGGGAGTTTCTTCAGAGTTGCCAAAAGAGATAAGAGATAAAGGCACTTTGGGGAGTAACTTCCTATGGAACCAACCCAATTCAAGGATGGAATTAGAATAGAGCTATTTTTCTCTCCTTTTCCCAGTCAGAGTGAATGGGCCAGCCTTATCCAGAATAGGTGTTTGGGAAGGCCAAATACCATCTAAAGCCAGCATGTCGGTTTGAATAGCAAAGGAAAATTTGAAAACATAACAATGTGCTCCATTTTGGTAGAGAAGGAGCCCATCAACCAGATTCAGATCAGTGGGGAGAGGTGTTTAGGGAATCAGGTTAGAAGTGAGCTGATAAAACATGAAATAAAGGAATAGACGGGAGAACAGGACTCAAAAATAAAAAAGAAACTTAAAGGTGGGAAAATTCCAATTTGCCATTTTGTTTAGTGAAGTTATCTAAATCATTGAGGATTTGGAGGTGTGGCTGTTGTCTAATTGATACTGGGGATAACTCTGAATAGAGAGCCACATAGGAGTAGAGTCTGAAGTCAGCCATACCTGCAGTTTTGAACTTTGATTTTAGGCATACCAAAGAGATGTCCTTAGGCACAGACATCTTGTAAAGCAAGGGAGAGGATAATACAGTTCTCTCCCAAGTTTTCAGCTAGTTTGAACAGCAGCCAAGAGAGCATCCCTGATTAGCAGAAGGAACCCTTTTCTTATGGAAATCAAGGGGCGAAGGCTTAGAAATTTCCAGAGTTCCACAGGTTTGGAGCACCTCTAAACACTGGTCAGGCCTTAGATTCCCAGTGAGATTGTGGCTGATGTAGTCTATTATAACAGTACTGAAGGTCTCCTGCTCCGGCTGGGCAATGTGGAGTTAGAAATCAGATAGACATCTCTAGAAACAGAATTGTTCTGAAGGACCCCAACTCGTTTTAACCACAATTATACCGTTTTGCAAAGGTTCGCAGATAACAAGCTCAGTTCAGGACCTCCGAAATGCTGAGCAGATAACAAGCTTAATTCAGGGCCTCCGGAATGCTGAGCAAAGATACCTGAGGTTAGAGCAAGGACAGCCTTATCTGGATGCAAGACAGGGGATTTATGGACTGGCCATAGAAACAAAGAAAGAGAGGATTGCGAGGCCTGAGTCACGTATAAAGCGGGGCTCATCACGAGTCAGGGGCTGTGCAATCAGACATCTGGTCGCCAGCCAGGAAAAGGGGGGCAGGATAGGAGGAACAGTAAACCGCTGAGTAGTCCCCTCATTGTTATTTAGGTTAAGAATTTACCACCCTGCATCTTGTTTCTGTAAACCTCGCTTTTTGCTCTCCTATAAGAACCCCTCACCCCCAACCTGGGGGCGCGCAAGTCCTTCGAGAGACTTTGTCGCCCCAGGTACCTGCGTATCCAATAAACCTCTTGCTGTTTGCATCCGGCTGCGTGTTTTCGACTGATCTTTGGGCACGGGGTCTCTCCCGAAGGAAGACGCCCACGGGAGTCTTTCAGTTCCTTTAATAAGAACAACTAAAGGACCATAGTTTGGATAGTTGAAAGACTATGCACACTTAATTTGGTGAGTCTTGGAGATTTTATCGAGATTTTATAGAGCAGAAAAACATCAGTTCCTCTGCAATATCAACACAGCAGATGCCAGCAAGGTTTGTGGTGTGGATGTCCTATTAGAAGTTTTCACAAGTGTTATCCACTAAGCCAATACTGCTATCCAGAATTTCTCAGTCCACATGAGACTTATAGGTCATTACCCTGTCATGTGATACTGAAAGAATCCAAAATTACTTCCTTAACATGAAACAGATAAAGGAAAACATAAACTTAGTTGAACTGATCTATCATTGGATTACCATCTCTTAAGTATTTGTTCACTTAGAAAAATCTTACCAAGCCTTAAAAGCAGATGTTTCTTACTAATTACAGTTTTATATTTTAAACAATAAATTTATTACAAAATTGTAAATTATTATAGAATTTAACCTTTTTTGATGTATTTATTTTTGTTGAATGAGTATTTCACTTGCATGTATGTCTGTGTACCATGTGCATTCACTGCCTGTGGAGACCAGAAGGGGTTGTCAGATCCCTAGGACTGGTGATACAAATAGTTATGAGATGCAAGGAGAGTGCTGGGAATCAAACTATATCCTCTGGAAGAGCAGTCAGTGCTGCTCTTAACAGATGAGCCTTCTCTGCAGCCCTGGTTGAAAAATTTACTTTATATAGAAAAACACAGAAATCCGTGGAAAGTAGTAAGAGGAAGAATCTTTCATATACATGTCAGAAATGCTTATTAGTTGAATTATTTTTCAAAGAAGTCCCTTAAATACTGACAGAATGAAGAGTTGAAGAGATGAAAATATCTGGCCAGTTTTGCCTCCAATGGAATGTGTTAATTTTGAGGACATGTATTCTGGTTAAGGTGGAAAATAAATCTATACCCAAGCATCTCATTGGGTTATTAAAGCCAGAGATTCATATGGTTTTTGCAACACTACCCCCAGAAAACATGGTGAAATCATCAGCAAACAGCCACATTTCCCTAAGGGTACTTGGCTACTTGGATTCATTTGGTGACTGGGAATTTTTACTTTGCTTCCAGTACTAGGTCAAGACTCTGGAAAAGAGAAACCCAATGGCATTCGTGCAGTGGCACAAGGTCTGAGTAACAGATTGGAGACTTGCTGTGCTTGGAACATGATCTCCTTCTAAAACCATTTGCTGTTTGATCAAGTTCAGCATCTGTTCATAATAAAAGCTGAACAGAATGCCAGCAATACACATATTCCTACAAAATTCTACTTATGAAGTTAAGATCATAATTAATGTTATAATATTAAAATAGTTCCCCAAATAAGAAAACAGTTAAGGTATCCAATTTGCTATTTCTAATGTGACTCACTGTAAATGAATTAAGAGAGGGAAGGGAAAGGAGAGAACCATAAGAGCAGAAAAGAAGGTATAACTATTTTTTGTCTTTTTTATTCTTC